>NC_046366.1:25347855-25663499 GCF_011125445.2 Fundulus heteroclitus | reverse complement strand
AGATCTATCTATCTATCTATCTATCTATCTATCTATCTATCTATCTATCTATCTATCTATCTATCTATCTATCTATCTATCTATCTATCTATCTATCTATCTATCTATCTATCTATCTATCTATCTATCTATCTATCTATCTATCTATCTATCTATCTATCTATCTATCTATCTATCTATCTATCTATCTATCTATCTAAAATGGTGCTGCACCATCATGCACATTAAATATTATCTTATCTTATGTTCTTTAAATAGACAGGAGTTTTTTTCCCACTGTTAAACTTGAGAATTTCATATTATATTTTTACCTGAGAATGCCATATTATCAATAATTGTGCAATATTTACTCTGGTAGAACTAACTTTAGATTAGACTAGTTCTTTTTTCTTATTTTCAGGTAAAAATAAGATGAAAATTTCAAGTTTAACAGTGGAAAAAACTCCTGTCTATTTAAAGAACATAATGTAAAAATGGTCAGACGGCTTGGAGTGGGATGCCCTGCGACCTGGAGGGAGGCGGGATGTGAAGGGCCTCTTTTAGATTTAAAGAGACAGAACCAAAATGAGTTGCTCTGAGACGCACCTCAGTAAAAAGGGGGAATGTGGGGGGTAAATAAACGACAAATTCAGACCAAAGCATTGCAGTTCTACTTCATATGGACCACAACTGAATGATTTAAATGTGAAAGGGAAGGCATTAAAGAGCATGATATGTCCCCTTTGACTGTAAGTCTGAATTTCATCAGTCATAACATTGTATTAGTTCAGACAAAATACATATCTTTACACTACTTATTGGGGAGAAACATCGTGTTTCTCTTTCTCATGAGATTTAGCAATCTGAGAGTCTTGCCCCTATTTTCCAATAAATTCAACATTCTGATGCGGAGTTAGCCTGCAGCCTTTAAGATCCCGTAAAACATTTGCGTAAGAGCTTTTGGGAGTTTCCACACTATGAAAAGTAAATAAATAACAAATGCACTTTCACATGCTGTATGTGCTATTTTTTATGCCATGTGTAAACTGACAGAACATGGTGCATTTCATTTATGGAAATAAAATGTCCAAAAATGAAAAGAAAACTAAAAGAACAGGTGTAGAGTCTCTTCAAAATAAAAGTAAAAACTTGATAACTCATGTTACTCAGAGAAATTTGGAGACGATTTCACAGCAAGCTAATAAACAAACGAAAGTGTGAGTCAATAAGTTAAACATTCGGGTTGATTTCTCTGGAAATCTTAAGTCATATCTTATGTGGGTATTTGCATCATAGTGTGTAGGATATGCTTTCTCCTTAATAATAAACTACTCTGACTCTCTGATTCTCTTATGCACCACTAAAAACAATCAATTAAACAATAAATAAACAATTCTGAATAAAAGCAGTTCAGATTTATCAACTTCTTTGTTGTTTTCTGCCATGGGAACTGGTAGACTGTATTCATCTGTGTTGTTAGAAATGTAAGTCTGTGTCAAAGGTTGAGGAGCCTGAAAAGTGGACAATAAGAAGACAAGGACAAAGATGTGCTGACTTGGTATTTACAAAGATGAAAAGCACTTTTTGGGTTTATTAAAAAACGAAACATTAACGGGTTTTGATCCCTCAGGCATAAATACTTATTTATATTTCAAATATGGTAAAAAAACAACAACTCATGTGCGACGAGTTACATTTTTTTCTTTTTGATTTGTTAACAAATACATCTCAGCAAATAATAACCAGTCAGTTCTAACTGCTTTTAAGATCTTGCAATTAAACGAGGCCCCGTTTCTCGGATTCAACCAAATCTATATTGAAATGGTTTTAGCTGTGTTGATCTTCCTAACAGGGATAAATGTTGAAAGATAAGAAGTAATTGTTATTCAAAATAAAAGGATTTAAAGATAATTGTTTAATGTTTATGATGTAATTTAGGCCTGAGGTTAAACAGTGCAGGTTTGGATAGCTAACCTACTGCAAGGCAGCCTTAGAAGCAGCCTAGACGTTGTGGATTTCATGAGAACATGTCTGTTTCAGTCATCAGAGATTCAAGTCTTGACTTGGACTAAGGGTGACTTTAGACATTACTTCACCCGATAGAGTAATTTCTGAGATGTATATGACCAATATGTTGTTTTAACTGGTGTAAAAAGCATTGCTTTAAAGGGGCTATAAGTAAGATAATTACTGTAAAATCAACCTAAATCATTCTCATTTGTTACCCAGGATGGAAGTAACATTCCCTCTCCATCAACAATAGTCACGCTTTTCTCCTTTCAAACCTAGAGGTACGGTCCAGAAGTACTTTTGTTCAGTGTAGCCCGTGTTTACTTCCTGGTTCCTGAGCCAATCACATGAGAGTTCGAAGGGTTCCCAACATAGAACGCAGCATTTGCTATTTTATTTTGGCAAAAGAGCAGCAGCCTGCGAACATGGAAGCCAGGAAGAGAAGCAGACCAGAAATAGAAGAGAATACAACATCATAGACCTGTCCTGTGGGAAGTAAGAAAATCAGTGTAACAATTGACTGTGGGTGGGTGTCTGTGGAAGGCATTGTGTATGTGTTATTCTGATTTTAACCACTAGGTGTCAATATTACTTATTGTTCCTTTAAGAAACACCTATTTCACCTATGATTTAATAATGTTTCTTTGAGGGTCCTGATCTGCAGCTGATCCAGAACGCTGCTGCCCGCGTCCTCACTAAGACTAAGAAAGTAGAGCACATCACCCCAGTTCTAAAGTCCTTACAATGGCTCCCTGTATATCAGAGGTTAAACTTCAAAATACTCCTGTTAGTCTATAAATCCCTGAATGGCTTAGCACCTAAATACATCACAGACTTAATACCCAGTGTATCAACACTCCAGACCACTAAGGTCTTCTGGCTTTAATCTAATCTGCATACCTACACTGCAAAAAAAAAAAAAGCTAGATGAACTCAAAATTTCAAGGCAACAAACTTCGATAAAATTTTAAGTTGGGCAATCAAACTAAATATCTTAAGTTTTGCTTTTGAGTTGGCTCAACTCTAAATTCTAATTTTTGTCAACTCAACAGTAAGTTGTATTAACTTCTAATTTTACATTGTAATTACTTTAAATTCTTTATTCTACCAACTATCCTGTAAGTTGTACTAACTTCTAATTTTACATTGTAATTACTTTAAATTCTTTATTCTACCAACTATCCTGTAAGTTGTACTAACTTCTAATTTTACATTGTAAAATTAGAAGTTAGAACTAAAACCAAACCAAGCACCATTTAGTTCTTATGCTCCATTTATCTGGACAAAAATACTCCAAGAAGACTCTAAAAGTGTTAAAACCCTGAGTTCCTTTCAATCAATGTTAAAAACCTATTTGTTTAGAGTTGCCTTTAAATTTTAATGTTGAAGTCTGTAGTGAAACTTATCTTATATCTTGACCTGCTTCTATTATTCCTCTGCAATAGGCTTTTTCTGTATGTTTTCTTTTAATTGTTCTGTTCATTTTCACCACTTTGAATTGTCTTGTAAACAGCAATTGTCTAGCTGAAATGTTATTTACTTTCACTCTATGTACTTGAACTTGACTGCAAATTTTGTCTTCCTTAAAGTCGTTAAACTTGTGGAAATTTTTATTATTTCCTTTTTCTTAATGCTGCCCTCAGACGACTTTTTGTCGCAATCTACTAATGCACAGACCTAAACTGACTTCAATTTCATTTGTACATCTTGAGTGTTTAACATGTTTAAGCTGTTACTGCACATCACTGTTACAAGTCAAACGCTCTTTGCTACATTTCTCTGGTGTAAAGGATCCAGATAAACACAGAGGTGAATTTGTGCATTTAAAAAACACAAAACCACTTGAACTCACAAACTCGGTGAAGCTTTTAGGCACATGTCAACCTTTAAAGAGAAAGAACAAAAAGAACAGATAAACCCCGGTACAAAGGTGAGGAGTTTGTGAAATACATATCCTTGGCCGAGTGCCACTGCAGAGCCAGGTGAGAGCTTTATAAAGAGCGCTGCCTGCACAGGTCTGGTAGACGCAAGAGCAGAGAGCTGCAACTCACACTGACAGCATCCCAGGTGAGGAGCTATTTAAGCCTACCTTTATTTTCTCATTAGAGTTTAGTCACTTTATTGTGCTTTTTATTCGCTTCACTATATTATTAAGATAAAACAAGAATTACCATCTATACGCAGGATGTAAACGTGCATTTAAAGCAGGAATTAGCTTAATTGTCCAAAAACCAACAGAGAGAATATATTTACGAGTTAATGGTTTTACAACCAAATTTTTTTTTTTTTTTAAAAAGTCAGCAAAATCAGTTTTATCTTTTTTAGATAAGCAGAATATCAAAAATGCATTAATTGTAAACGAATGTAAAGTGAATACATTCGTCGTTTAGAGGCTGGAAGGATTTACTTAACAGGGAAGTTTTTCCCGTAATCTAAAATAAATTAGTTTGTCGATTCAAGATGTGACCGGATAAAGTTGTTAGACAAAGACGGACACTTCTGGACATTTGTTCAAAGTTCGAAGTAGATAAAGGAAGGTGCGGGAGGAAATTAGCAGCAGTAAGAGCGATAAGCCTGATTGCATGATTATTTCTTTTTTTTTTTTTTTTTTCAGAGCCGCCTCCACAGACTTCACCATGCGGTTCAACACCCTATTCTTCCTGGTGATCCTTTCTTGCCTCTGCTTAACTTTGGCACAAGGTAAACAGTTTAATAAGTAAAAGCAAACAGCTGGTTTCAGGAAAAACCTTTGCATATCTAGCACACAATAAAGAGGTAGTCAGGGTCAAGAAGTTTGGTTTATTGCCTGATTGCTGGGCTGGGTGGGTGTGACCTCCTACGTCCTTATTGCTTTGTTTACAGCCTTAAACATTTCGACTTTTTATACACCGTGTTGACTGACTGACTACATTTAATCCACCTTAATCTTTCTGTAAATTGGCGGCGACATTTTTGATGTTTCTACAATCTAACTAAACTTGATTTCTGACCCTTCAGTGTCCTATGAGGACTGCTGCCTGAAGTATGTGAAGCATCTGGGCAAAAACACTCAGAAGCACGTATCGACCTACAGAAGGCAGAAGACAGATGGCGGCTGCAACATCCCAGCTGTAATGTAAGTTTCCAATGCACAAAAGATCCAAACAAAAAAAAACTAAAACAGCCCCTTTGACTCAGATCTGACTGCCTGAACCAGAACCTAACATGAACTCTTAACTTTTCTTAGCCTAATCATGAGGAAGGGACGCAAGTTTTGTGCAGATCCCAATGAGAAGTGGGTCAAGGACCTTCTGCACAAGATTGATGCAAAGAGTTCCAAAAAGGTATTTATGGGAGAAATCTGCATGAAATGTGCAAATAGATAACTCATAATAAAGCAAAGAATGCTTAAACTGATGTCTTGTTTTCTGTCGTGGCAGCATTTAAGGCTTCCCAAAAGAGGCTGAAGAGGATGACTCTCCACAGCGACACCACCTTCATCTCCCCGCTGTTTGCAGTTTTATTATCGAGCAAAGAGCGGCTTTTATGAGAATTTTATGGGAGTCTGACTCAAAGACAAGACAGGAGGCTGGCCAAGAAAATGTTGCAGCTCTGCTTTCGCTTTTCGCTCAGCATTAACCAAACAGGTCAAGAGTTAATCCTAGAGTTGCAGCAGCACTTTGGTGTTAAGAGCTAGACTCTTGAAGTTGATAGACCACCATAGAATATTTTCACAGAACACACATTTCAATGCATGGCTGCTTCAAGAGGAAACTTTTGCATCCGTTTTCATGCCCGACAAGCATGAAATATGCTGTTTGATAATTGAACCGGTGATGAGAGTAAATTATGCGTTGATACAATATATAATACATCTGCAATGTGTACACATTTCTGTTAAGTAATTACATGATGTAAAAGTGTATGTTTTTATTTGCTTCTTTAAGTTTGAGCCATAGAAAATGAGAAGCTTTGTCATACTTTAAATTCTGTTTTGTTAAAGTGTCTTTTAAGTCTCTTTCTTTTCATTTGCTTGTGTACAGGTTTCATTACAAATTACATGTTCCAATAAAAATCTCACAGAGAAAAATTTGGTTATTACGTCTCACACGATGGTGCTTATAGGTCAAAGATGATGGAAGATGTTTGTGCCGTTCAGGAAGGAGACGGGTTCTGTACTCCCAGGAATCAAAGTGTTTCGTGGGCATACTGTGCAAATCGACCACAGATAAAGAACAAAAAAAATATGCTGCAAGCCACACAATATTATCCTAAGTGTTAATTTCGCGGGCTGCAGCATCATATGTAGGTGTTTTCCCACAGGAGGGGCTGGTGCACTTCACAAAATAGATAAAAAGGAAAGAATATCCTGTAAAAATAATGTTGCAACCTCTCAAGACATCAGCCCGGAAGTTAAAGCTTGGACCAAAACAGATCTTCCAAATGGACAATGAGTATACTACCATAATAATCATAAGTGGCTTAAGGCCACCACAATGCTATCATTTCAGTCCGGCAGAGAATTTGTCGTTGGACTGACAGAAAAAGGTTTGTGGTCTATAGCGCTGACCCAGTTTTACCACTTCGGTCCGAAGGAATGGGACGAAATTCCAGCAAATTATTGTGATGGAATTTGACCCAATATAGACAGCATAAAAGGCATTTCTACTAAATACAAAGGAAAAATATGTTAGCTTCTGACTTTGACAGAAGTTAAAAAATTATCTTGTTCATTATTCAGTCTCTTAGCTAAATCTGATTTAATATCAGCGCGAGAGAGCGCCTGTAACTATAACTATAGTCCAATCTGAAAGTGATTAGAAATGAGATAACGCTGTGAATTACCGCAACAAAATCATAAAGCAAAGTAATTAAGTTTGAGTTTACTGCAACAGGCTGGAGCACTGCTTTTGTTCGCTGGCTATAAAATTTGTCCCCCACAGCGCCTTGCAAAAGGATACGTAGAACCTTGGACCTTCTAACATTTTATCGTCTTACAACCTCAAAGTATCTTATTGGAGTTTTATGTGATAGAACAACACAAATAAAGCACAATTGGGATCAAGAAGAAAACCTTTTACAAATATGAACCTAAAAGCTGTGTCACATATTAGTATTCAGCACCCATGAGAATCTGGTGACAGGACACGCTTTGACTCTCAAAGCAGCAGAAGGTCTAAACACCTCCCTCAGACAGAAGTGCAACATCAGCCCCCCGTCCTGCAGCTGCACCAAGTGACGGCCACCTTGAAGAAGGTCAGCATCAACAAGGCTACAGGCCAATACATTGTGTCAGATTGAAATCATGTGCTGGCCAACTTGCAGGGCTTCTTTAACCTCTCTCTGCAGCTTCCCATGGTCCCTGCCTGCCTGGAATCCTCCATTATTGTGTCCGTGCTAAAAAAAAACAACCATCACCTGCTTCAGCGACTACCATCCTGTTTCTCTGACCCCTGTCATCAGGATCTTCCTGCAACACATCAAGATCACCATCCCTGCTGCCCTGGATAGCCTGTAGTTCACTTACTGGGAGAATCGCTCCATGGAGGATGCTGTTTCATTGGGACTTACACGGCTCTGACTCATCTGCAGCATCCCGACACCTATGTTAAGATGCTATTTGGGGACTCAAGCTCAGCCTTCAACACCGTGCTCCTAGAGATGCTGGCTCTGAAACTCCACAACTTGGGAATATCTGCACCGCTCTGCTCCACGATCAGCAACTTCTTCACCAAGAGGCCCCAGCAGGTGAGGATTGGGAAACTCTCATCTGTCCCATGGATTTTCAACACTGGAACGCCGTAGGGTTGTGTCCTCAGTCCTGCTTTCTTCACCCTCTTTTACACAAAACTGCTCTGCTATCCACCCCACAAACATGGTTGTGAAGTTTGTGGATGACATCGCTGTGGTGGGTCTTACATCCAACAATGACGAGACTCACCATGGAGAGGAGGTCCACAATCTTACACAGTGGTGTTCCAGGAATAACCTCAACCTGAATATCAGCAAGACCAAATAGGTCATAGTGGAGGTCCAGGAAGACTGAACATGTTGCTATCTGCATATATGGAGAAGTGGTGGAGCTTGTGGACAGCGTAAAGTTCCTGGGTATTCACATTTTCTCTGATCTCTCCTGGACTGTGAACACCTTCCACCTAGTGAAGAAGGTCCAACAACAGCTCTTCTTCCTCAGGAAACTGAAACTAAGCTGTTAAAAAACTTTTACAGAGCTATCATAGAAAGCATTTTGTCTCAGCATGACGGTGTGGTATGGGAGCAGAAGGCTTTAGCACACGTGGTGAGGTCAGCACAGGGGATTGTGGGACGCCAGATATAATTGTCAAGTTCTTTTTTAATCTGTGCAGCTTCCCCACTTGAAAAAGGGATGGACAAATTCATGCAGACTTTTATAAACAGGGTTTTTACTCAAAGGACCACGCAGTTTTCCTTCTTTTATCCTCCATTTATTTGGTGAATGACAGGACATGTGCAAATTGGTCCAGAAGCAGGTAAAAACCTTTAAACAAGCCCAAAAAGAAGAAAAATGAACAAACAATTACTAATCCATAAGTTAATTTACTTAAATTAATTCCACTTAAACTACAAAGGAAATGGTAATCTATATAAACAATACAAAGCAAACCACTGTGAATCAAACCCACAAAGAAATCAAAGTTAAATGAACAAGTAACTAAACTTAAGTTCTTTAACTTTAAAATACATTTTGAATAAATATTTACAATTACACAATTACATTTATTTAAATATACAAATATCTACTTTTCAATATTAGTCATAAATGTTAATTTTATAAATATAAATAGCTTCCAGTTGCAATTATTCCTCAAATGATGCTAAGTTAATTAATAGGTAAACTTAACATCCAAATCCACTATTCAACAACACAACAATCAGTTCAATCATAAAATCAATCAATCAATCAATCAATGCCAAACTTCTCTACCACAATCCACCTCTTCAGTTCAGGTGTTGCTGTCAATGGACTGGCAAATCTGGAGGCCCTGCTGGAGGAACATGGGTAACCTTGCAGTCTGATTTCAAAGACATTTCAGCTTGTCTTACAGGCTGCCTCTCTGCTCGTCTACAGATTTGTCCTCCTCTGCACAAAGTGTCCAGGATCTCTGATCCCCCAAACTTCCGTCCTCTTTGTCTAGCTTGCTTTCTTCTCTGTTCTCTCTTCCTTGTTGTCCGTCCCTCTTTTAAGTCCGTGTGAAACACAGTGCATTTTTTTCCCCTCATTTGACTTCACAATAATGGTAGACATGGTTTATACTGCATGAGTCCAGAAAAGGGTCAAAAGTGTAGCTACAGATCCCACCCGTGCAATGCACTCTTTGTAAAACGTTAAACGTTATTTAACCAGGTGAACAAAAATAAACGGGAATTAAATAAAACAGTTTCTAAGCTAAACAAACCCAACAAGAAACACAAACAAGGAGAGGCACTCAACGCAACACTTTCAGGTATACAAAACTATACCAAACCAAATATCTAAGTTGAACTTTTTCAAATTTAACAAGCAGGAGCCCAGTATGCTGGAGGCGGGTCTAACATCCTAACGGCCAATCCCAGGCACTTGCTGCCACAGTTTTCATTATTGAAATAGAGTCCAGTCTGCACCACTGGGTGAAAAACTTACAGCCGTAACACTTGTTATAACCTCAGCTAGTGGGAACATATAAATGTTGAATAGAAGTGGTCCCAGGATTGAACCTTGGGGTATCCCACATATGACTTTTGTCCACTTTGATGAGAAGTTACCTATTGACAGAAAGAAGTTTCTGTCCTTTAGGTAGGATTTGAACCAATAGCGTACCGCGCACGTGACGTCACCATCTCAAGAGCAACGCCCCTTTTGCCGCTTAGGTAGGGCATACAGGTAGAGAACGCCCGTAGCAACCAGCTATTACACGCACAACAGAACCAGCGATATGACCGACTTTACAGCCATTAAGCTTTCGCAAGACGATGTTCCAGGCGCACGGATTACTGGCCGCACTGTCGAAGAACACACCGACCTTCAGCTCAAACGATGGCTTGAGTGTCGAGGGCTTAAAAAAACCGGAAAACGGGCCGAGTTGATCGAACGGTAAGCTTTGTTTTTTTTGGTTTTTTTTTTCCTGCGCGGCGTTCATGGCGTCGTCGGCCGTTTTTTTTCTCCTTGTAATCACCGTCCAGGAATCGGTATATGTTGCCAATAGGTAGCTACAAAACAACTGTTTACATCTCAGCTGCCATGATAGCCTATATGCTATCATGGTAGCAGGCGCTTCATTCGATTGCTCGGTTGACAAAGGTAAATAGTATTCAAAAAACTCTTACCTGTTCACTACTTGATGTCACTGGAATTGGGTCAGGATGTTCTTCGGTTGGGCCCTTTCCTCCAACAAAATGCTTGCTACATATGTAGGTGAATTTGGTAACCTCTTCCGGGTTGAACTGTTGTGTAGGGCGACCACACCGGTGAACCCAGCGCACACATTTCTCCTTGGCAGTCTTGAAGAAAACATCCTTCATATGCGGCCGATCAGCGTACCTCGAGTCACTGTTGCACGTTCCATAGCAACAATGTTTACAAACCATGGTCTTAGACTTGGAAAAAGCAGTCGTTTACCGAGTAAAACCAAGGGTAACGCACGTCTCTTTTACAGCGAAACAGCGGTGGACTATGCAAGTTTGCCCTACTGCGTACCACGTGACGTGACGTCATCGGGACGTTACGTTTCTAAAAATAGCTCGCTCGCGGTACGCTATTGAGTGTTGTACCAAGAGTCTGGCGCAGCTCTCCAGTCACTTTAATATCATGGCCAACAGCGTCAAATGTTGAACTGAGGTCCAATAGAACAAGCACAGTGGTTCTTCCACAGTAATTATGTGGATGTCATTGACCACTTTGACGAGGGCGTTCTCAGTACTGTAGTGAGCACGAAACCCTGACTGAAAAACATCAAAGCAGTTGGTCATTGAATGGAAGCTATTTAACTGTTGAAACACAGCTTTTTCAATAATTTACTGATAAATGGCAGGTTGGATATTAGCCTGTAAGTCTGTACATGTGATTTTTCGAGAATGTCTTTTTCATCAGGGGTTTAATAACTCCTTTTTTAAAGCCTGAGGGAAAACACCAGATGAGAGGGATGGATTTACTATCTGGATCATGTCAGATGCAAGGACAGGCTGTACTTATTTAAGGAAGGTTGTAGTGTAGGATATCAAGACAGCAGGAAGAGGAGCTTAACTGATTTATAATTTTCTCCAGGCTTTTACAGTTGAGTAGCTGGAATGTAATCATTTTCTCTGCATTTATGTTTGAGTATAAGATTGGTTCTGGATTTGACATGGATGTGCAGATTAACCCTCTAATTTTTAGAATCTTCTCTGCAAAGAAGTTGGCAAATTCATTGAAGGCCCTGGTAGAGTTGAGCAGCATCATTCAGTGGGGATGTTTTACTTCAGCAGGGATAGGGAAGCTGGTCAGAGTTAAGGGGAAGAGTGATGGAGCCAGAAACAGGTCCGTCCCGGAGCGTTACCTTCCAGCAGGGCAACAACCTGGAACATGCACCCAGAGCTGGAATAAGATGGTTTAAATCATAGAATGTTCATTCATTAAAAAAAATGAAAATCAAGAACCAGTTTGACATAAAATCCCATTAAAATAAATTCAAATTTGTGGGTGTAACATGACAAAGCGTAAAAGGAGGAGGAGGAATACTTTCCCATTGCCTGGCCAGCAAAGAACAGGAACAGGTTAGAACCAATCACATAACTACAGATGTACCACGAACTCCATGCAACATGCTCTGTTTTAGCCCTTAGAGCAGCCAGTTGTTGAGGTTTTAAAGACATAACCAGCTCATTCAGGACATAATAAAGGCCATCGTTAAAGCATCGCTCTGTTGCGGACGCCATCTTGACTTTTATGGTTAAATCTCGCACTTGCTTCCTCAATGAGCATTTAGAAGATAAAAACGTGCACGCCATTCTCACTGCACACTCCGATTAGTGGCGCTAATATAACAGCATATCATGCCATGTACTCATTAAGCTGACCCAATGAAGGATGGTCCATTATCATAATGAGGCAGAAATGCACAGGAACATATGGAAATAAAAAGGCTTGTGGGGCAAAAAAAACAATGTGAGCAATTGTTTTTTGTTCTATCTATCTATATTGGCTCTTATTTTTAATTCTGTCAATTTTGGTCCTCCATAAAACTCTAAAACCTTAAATATCAATTTCCAAGTGCAGTTCAAGCAGGAAAGCCAGCACAGAGCTCGTGTAACAGTGGATGATTAACAATGCTATCTGATAAGCCGTGGAGCTTGAATTTCTGACTTATTTGTATCGTTCCCCCTAATCTCCATGGGTACTGCTGAGGCTTGCTCCTGATAAAATCTAAGCATGCATAACACAGTGTGTGTTTGCCTTTGCTGCCTCTGGAGATTGATGGCTTCCAAACAGGTGCCTTCCAGCGGCGGCATCTTTGCAAACAGCAAGACGAAGCAGAGATCCTGCGTGTCTCCGTAGAAAAATTATTAGCCCGCACAGACCCATACATACACATACTCAGAGAATGAGTAAGAGCTTCTTTAAGCTTTAAGTTATCGTCTCTGCTGAAGACGTTGGTGACAGAAAAGTTACTGTTAATTCAGTTCAATTCAATTCAATTTTATTTATATAGCGGCAGTTCATGAAACATGTCATCTCAAGGCACTTTTTAAAGTCATATTCAATCAGATTATACAGGCTGGAAACCCAGTACTTTGCATCATGTCTTGACAAGCAGCATTTACTCCTCTTGAAAGTGTAGAGCCACAGTGGACAGACGTCTGCATTGTCCGTGGCTTTGCAGCAATCCCTCATACCGAGCAAGTATGAGGCGACAGTGGAAAGTAAAACTCCCTGTTAACGGGAAGGAAAAACCTCCAGCAGAATCAGGCTCAGTATGAACGGTCATCTGCTTTGACTGACTGGGGGTTAGAGAAGACAGAGCAGAGACACAATAAGAGAGACAATAAAACACAGAAGCACACATTGATCCAGTAATCCTTTCTATGTTATATGGCAACAGCGGGTGATCTGTCTCCCCTGGATGATGTCACAGCTAACAGAACAACAGACCAGGTGTACCTACTATGAAGAGAAAAATTACAGAAAACAAAAAGTTAAAAGATGAAATAACAACAAGCTATGCAAATCGGAGAACAGTAGGAGAACTCAGTAGAGTGAGAGAAATAGACCCTGATGTCCTCCAGCAGCCTAAGCCTATAGTAGCTATAACTAACTATAGAGATAACTCAGGATAACCATAGCGGCTCTAACTAAAAGTTATAAGTCTAGCCATTTTAATGTAGTGCAACTGAGATTTAAAAGCCAGGAGGCCTCACAGACTTGAAGCATCTGTTTGAATATGCTGCCAACTTAGCTCACAGGCAGAAAAGGTGATGGATAGCCTGACAAAAGCAAGATAATTACCAAAACAGTTATTGCATATAGAATATTGGTGGACATCCAATACTGCTTTGTGAGTGACTAATAAGAGTACCACCCTTACAGGTCAAAAAAGTTGTGTTTCAACTTGAAAAGCATTTTGGCGCCTTCGTTTCTTCTTGTCTATATCACAACAGTGCTCAGAGGAGAGCCGCGTTCTTTTCTTGCAAGCTGGGGCAGAATCTGCTGCTTCTTTTACGACGGGGGGAAAAACATGAAAGAAACGTGCGGAAAGAAATGCAGGAAAGAGCAGTTTACTCTTAAACAATTGTCATAAAAACTCAGATGTTATGGGACATGCTGAAAAGGTGTGAAAATTATAGTCATAAATTATTACCGCAGGCTTTAATAGCAGAATTAATGATGTCATCTGACATGCTTAATAGCTGCTGTGGCTGTAAATTTTGATTCACGCAAATTCCTCAACGAATAAAATGAAAGATGAAAGCCGCTGTAAAACGTTTCTCACAACAAACATGCTTGGGAATGACACCTTTTTCCTTTGAATTACATTTTGTGCTAGCATTAATCTGTCATTACATATACTTTCTATCAGCCTGAATAGTGAAGGCAGTAAATCAGATTTATCATCTCATTACGAGACATCAGTAAATGTGAGGTGAGTTGATCTGTTCTGGGCAAAATGGGGGGAATAAGAGGCTTTAAAGGTGCTCATCAGGAATATTGGCTCCCTGAAGTTCAAGCATGTAATGCTGGGTATCCTTTTGATTAAAAGTCAAAAGTCAGTGTTTAGTAAAACCTCCTCAACTCTGAGCAGCTACTTGCATCTGCCGGAGATAAGGCTCCCAATAATGTTTTATGTTTTATGTGTCGTGTTAGTTTTCTGCCACATCTATCTGCAGTGTCCCTTCATGGCTCGTGGTAAACTGCAAACAGGACTTCTTGTTGCTTTCTTTCAACAGTAGGTTTCTTCTTACCACTCTTTTACACATAGACTAAATTTGTGACTAATTGTGCAGTCAACAGATCCTCCCACATGAGATTTAGATTTCTGCAGCCCCTCCAAAGTTATTGCAGGTCTCTAGGCTGCTTCCGTCATTAGTGGTCTCCTTGTCAGTTTAGGGAGAAAGCCATGTTTTGCTAAGTTTGCTGTTCTGTCGTACTCTTTCCAACGATCAGAGAGATGTTCAGGGTTTGAAATAGTATTATATATGCCACTGTGGTCCATGGTCTTCATGCTGTTTATTCACTAATGCTCTTAAACAAACCTCTGAGGCTTTCACAGAGCAACAGGATTTATACTGAGATTAAATCAAAAGCAGGAACCCTCTGATTCTTAATTAGGTCACTTCCCAAGCAGTTGGTTGTACTGGGTTTTGTTTAGGGGTATCAAAGTAAAAGGAGACTCAATATAAAATGCAAGTCTCAATTTTTAGATTTTGATCTCAAAGATTTTCATCCGTGATGTTACTACAACTGCCTTGGGTTTGCATTTTAAATGCATCCCAGTAAAAAACGCTGAAACTTGTGGTCGTAATGTGACAAAATGTGGAAAACTTAAAGGTTAAACGGTTGCCATTGCTTCGATGAAAGGCTTAGAATCAGGAAGGTATAGCTTATTTTCTTCTTTCCATTACTTTTATGGACATTTTTTTCAAGTTTTTTCTTTCAAAACAGACAGGCTAGTGAAAGACACTACGTCCCAATTGTTTTGTTGATTTTCCAGTTGATTCTGAATGGTAGATTCACTAAATTTATAGAATGCTTTTCCAGTCATAGCGTCCACTGAAGGAGCTTAACATCCCACAAACACACATTAGAGCAAATCACTCGCAGATTGGTAGGCAGCTTGGGGGTCACATCGACGTATACAGCAGGAATCTAACACACAACCTTCAGGTTTGCAAGACTGAACAAGATTAACTAAGTTTAACTGAACACAACAGGGTTGGGTTATAGGTTTGATCTAGCGCTTGGTTCTGAATCTAGGTTGTTGACTAATGTCACTTTGACCCCTTTGGGGCTATCAAACGACCTTTTTTCTGTAGCAACAACTGAGATGCGACTGAAAAATAATCACAGTAGATAAAGAAAAAAGACAACAAATTCATTGTACATAAAATTTTATTGACAAAATGAATACTTAGTATTTAACATTGTTTAAAACATGTCCAGTCTTTATTGACTTTATGGCCAATTCTTTGGACAAATCTGCTGTTCCATTTACCTTGGAGCTTGAAACTGAGTGATGTTATCGCTGAGTTACCGCGTTCCACCTTCCAGCTTGACTGACAGTAGGAAAAAACACAGAGGCTCGCACTAAAGCCATTGTTAAATGTACAAATATAGCCAACCTGAGTCTCAGAATGCATTTTAAAGTCACATTTTTCTGCTAAATCTTTGTCCTTGTTTAAGACAAACAGAGCTGTCCAACTGAGCATGAAACTTTAACAATCTTCATTACTCATTTAGCCACTATGGCCACTATTAACAACACTGATAAAACAACAACAATAAAATCATTCTACAAAGTACATTGTGCATATATACAGCACTAAACATTCCACCTCAAACGTACGTGTACAAATGACTAAATGTTAAAATAATAGAGAACTTCTAAAAACAGTCAAAGTATGGAGTTTTACACTAAATTTCTGTGAGTAGCCGCCATCTTGAATGCGGAGGTCGGGAGGCTCCTTGTAGTTTCACAGACTGGGTCACCTGTTCTCTAAAAATTACCACTTTAACATGCAACCTTACATAAATTAAAGTCATCCAGGGTTTAAAAATGCTGTTAACTTCAAATGCGTTGGAGCAGTGAGGCTAATTTCTTTATTTGTTGTAAACTGCAAAAAGTTGGGTTTGACAAAAACAGGAGATCAACATTTATCTCTTGACTTGTTATGGTTTTTGCTTTTTTTGGTCATCCTTAAATCTCAGATTATCAGATTAATTTTAATAATAAATAAAAAATACCCCCATTAACACAAAAGTAAATTTTTTAAAGAAATATTTCAATTGTAAGATGACCTTAAACGGGCCACTTATTTGTAGAAACTGGCTGAACAAAACATTTCTGCAAAGAAGAAATTTGATATTATGTTGAATATTCATGATATGAAATCAAACCCAAATGTTTGCCGTCGATGAACAATTTAAGAAACTGGCCTTACTATTTTGGAGAAGAGTGCATTTTTTTTCTTTTCTTAGATTTGCTGAAAGACAGACAGTAATGTAAATCCTGCAACATGGCTGGGTGAACACATTAATCTATGAATAAAAAGAAAACCCAACGCCCCTGTCTTGTTTTGATATTTCTACATTTTCATGTTCTTTCAGAAGGAGGAATCTGCAGAGGGTCACTGACAACCTTCAACAAATGTCTTTCACGCTTTGCTGATTTGAGTGCAGCTCCAGTTGCAGAAAATTTGGATGTTATTCTAGTGGACATAAAGGACGCCAAGTTTGTTCATGGAGCATGCCTCTGTGTACATTCTCAGCATGATTTCACACATGAAACCACGCTCTGTCCTCTCAGAAACCTCGCGCTATTGGCAGAAGATGTGCACTAAAAATCAAAGCGTGTGGACATTTTTTTACAGGGGGGGGGGAAACAGGATGGAGTTACAGTAAGTGTGCCTAAGAGGTGATTCACATTCCTAGAAAAAAAAATACGAGTTGGGGCCATCCCCTACATCTCAGGCTGGAAGCACGAACGAGCATGTCTTCCACACAGGTAGCTCTTCAGAAAGAGAGACTAAGCTACATGACAGCACAGACCACAGAGTGGCGCTTGTACAGAAGGCTCTCTGAGCCAGCTTTCCATCGCAGCCTGTGCAGGGAGTCACTCGTGCATGTCCTGCTGTAACCCGCAGCCTCTATCGATATCCTCTTCTGGATTCGATGCAGCATGATCCGATAAGCCCCGGTGAGGGGGTTTCTCAAGTCGAGACTCTTGTTGTGCAGATGGACCGCGCTGATGCCAAGATCCTCCAGGGCCACTTTGACGCACAGCTCCTCCGAGGTGAGTTGGTGGTTAGGCTCGACCAGGTGTGACGGAGTAGCTCTGGAAGGCGGGTAGGCTTGAGGGTACTCAATGCCCGTCATCCAGCCGCTCTTCATAATCTGCGGCAAGGTGAGGCGGTCGACGGGAACCGGCCTCAGGAGGCCCTTTATGATCTCCTGGCAGGACTGGGAGACGTATGAGGGAATGGCATAGGAGCCCTGCAGGATGCACATCTTCAGCCTGTTGGTGGTGGCCGCTTTAAAAGGCATTGTGGCGGTCACCATAAAGTAGAGCAAAATACCCAGCGCCCAGTTGTCGGCATAGTGTCCATTGTAGCCTTTCTCTTTGAAAAGCTCAGGAGCGGCGTAGGGTGGAGATCCACAGAAAGTGTGAAGCGTGTCACCGGAGTAGCAACACGTGCTAAAGCCGAAATCCCCCACTTTAATGCAGTAGGTGTGGGTGTAGAACACGTTCTCAGCCTTTAGGTCTCTGTGAACAATGTTATTATCATGCTGGAAAAGGAGAAGACAAAGACATGTCATTGAAGCAATCAGAACTGGCAATGTATTTCAGAAATATTTTACCTCTTTCCCAGCCCTACAGGAGACCAGTGCGCAAAGTCTAGGGGCCAAGTTGCTGAGGTGAAGTGAAAAAGCCCTTCTCTCTCTCACTCTCTCTCTCCCTCTGGGTCTGCATAGCTATAAAGTCTGCAATGCCCCCTTAAGAATCACATTAGTCCATTATGATATTCCGTGGGAGCATCGGACCTCAACGCGACAAAATCCAAAGTGGAGATCACCAGTTGCCCTGAGGCACAGAAGTTCATGAAAATTTCTCGCAAAAGTTCAGAACATTTTAGGGCCACCTTTAGCTGTGATTGCACCGCCTCCAGTCTCACGTTATCTGCAGCCTTGGACAGGTTCTCTTGCAGGATCGACCTGAATTAAGCACCATTTATCAACTCGGGCCAGCTGTCATTTGCCTGCTGAAGAAAAGTATCCCTACAGCATGCTGGTGCCTCCTCTATGTTTCACAGTGGGATGTTGTATTTAGATTGCCCTCCGTACATAGAATTATGTGTGCAGGCTGAAAAGCAAAACTTTGATCACATCTGAAAAAATTACTAAAATAAGTCAAATTCAATAGAAAATAGTTTATTTGTCCTTGATTTGAGCTAGTACTAAATAAGATGATCTGCCGATGGAATAAGAATTTTTGCACATAAAATAGGAACAACTCATCTCCGTGATCGTATTTCAATTGCACTATATCTAATTATCTTATTTTAGGGATCAAAATACTAATTTCACTTGCAGATAATCTTATTTATCTGCACAAATCAAGGAGAAATACACTAATTTTAAGAAAATTGTACTCATTTTTAGTTACGTTTTTGCAGTGTGTGGCTTTTACCAAACCTTAAATGGGACTTCTTTCTAAGAACTGCTGTAACAATACTTAGATTCCTTTACTGGACTTTATTAAGGGTATCAGCATAAGATATCAGCATGAAGAGGGCTGAATATAAATGGGCTGCATGGTGGTGCAGTTGTCAGCACTGTTGCCTGGCTTGCAGCAAGAAGGTGCTGGGTTCAAATCCCTACATGGGCACTTCCTGCATGGAGTTTGTGTGTCCAAAAAGAAGACGGTTAGAAGAACCCTCTGGATTGCTCTTGATTATGTGCCTGGTTGTCTGTCCTGCATGTTCCTCTGATGGACAGGTGACGTTCTCAAGGTGTACCCCACCTTTTGCCCAATGCTGCAGATATGCACTGATGGTCCTATAAGGATACCCAAGTATAGATCTCATTTTGTGATTGTGTATCACATACAATCTCTATAAGATAAATGGAAAGTTGTCGTCTTAATGCGAATAAATGTGAAGAAAAAAAATTATTTCTGCCTGAAGATCCCGATGGGGCATCCTGGAGCAGTAAGTGTTTGAACTGGTTTGACACCGCTCTAATATCTCTTTGCTTTCGTTTTCCCGGTAAAGCCAACGCCCACTCCGTTCCCCAGAGAACCGTCTGCGTGTCGCTCACCATGTGCTTGACTGCTGAGAGAACCTGGGAAAACACAAGCTTGCTCTCAAGGTCCGACAGGCGCCCCCTGGTGGTGATCCTGGTGAACAGCTCCCCCCCACTGGCGTACTCCATCATCAGGTAAAGGCGTTTGGACGTTTCCACCACCTCGTACAGGCGCACTATATTTGGATGGGAGAGCCTCTCCATGCAGGTGATCTCGGAGGCGAAGAGGCCTTGGGCGTGTTTGCTGAGACGCTCCTTATCCAGGACTTTCACTGCCACTCTCTCTGTCACATGAAGACACAGAGAAAAGGCCGTCAAGCAACAGAAAGGAAAAACACACACTTTGCTCTTAAACTGTTGGATTTTTCTATTTAATATGTGGCTTTTAAATGAAATGCATCATTTGTCCTGACTTGTTTCCCTCTGTGCTTTAATTGTAGCCCCACGCGACTTAGGTGGCACGTTACACATAAGCAGATGAGGATGAAAACATTATGGATTAGACAGGGGCCGGCTGATGAGATTAGTCCTGTCTTCTGACATGTGGAATGACCCAGACTGATGGAAGTATGTCTCCTTGAGCTCAGCTGGATGTCTGTGCATTCGTCTCAGAGCTGAGTGTTCGCATGAAACCCATGAAACTCGGGACTCCAGACACTGAGCAGAAAAGCCAAAATGTCTCTAAAAAAAAAAAAAAACAAGCAGCAGGAAGAGGAAATGGAGGATCAAAAGCCATCTAAACTGCACAGACTGGACTCTGCACTTTGATGTAAAGCATCTTTAAGTTAGAGAAATTATAAAATGGAAATTTCACATTACAGGTTTAAAGTATTTTATGAAATAGTCGTTATGCTTATGTCACATCACCAACATCACATTTGAAAGGTTTCATTAGATATAGATATTAAGGCATGTGTCCTGCGTAAATAGTTCAAAATACGTACTGATTTTTGGCAAGATTACACAACCCACTTTAATTGGCAATCACTAATCCCAATTTCTTCCAACTTGTTTATATGAATTTATTGAAATTAGAAGTTTATTTAATCCGTTTGTGTCTTCTGGTTTCCCTGGGCTATAAATATTTTGTGAGGCAGTAGGGGGACCCGTCTCTCCTGGCCACTCTTTCAAAACGGGAACGAGAAAGGAAACAAGGCATTTAAGTCTTCACTAAAGCAATTATAAACATAAAGCTATTAAAATCGACGTGTCCAAAAACTCACCTTTGGTGAGGTCATGCATTCCCAGCCTGACCTGGGAAAAGTTTCCAGAGCCGATTTCTCCCTTCAGTTCGTAAAATCCCACCCGTCGCCCAAATGTCAGATCATCCATCACCCTCTCTGAATGGGTCAGATTGTACAAGGCCTTTCCGAAGGCTGTCCTCTGCAGCAACTCCTCATCCTCAGTCACCTTTTTGTTTCTCTCCACTTTGCTGTTCTCTTTCAGTGTCAAAGCCACATTTTCGTCATAGTGTGGTTTTGACCTCAAATAAGAGCCTGGCATTGAGAAAAAAGGGTGATGTCAACTATATCCTGATTGCAGTTATTTAGCATGAATACTTTCTGCAATTTCCATCACAATAAAAAAAATGTAAAAAAATTTTTTGTACTTACATGTTTTCCCTTTTATGTTCTTCTTGGTCTTCTCTGTGTTGATTGTATTGTTTCTGTTCTTCAAATACATGATTGCGATCCAGATGGGTGCACGCGGCTATCCTCAATTTAAGTAAATACAGTGCGGCAGAAGTACAAAAAAATGAGTCTCACTAACCAAAAACTTGAAATGAAATGTTGACTGGAAAAATGCGGTGCACGCATCGAAAACAAAATCTTTAGGAAAATGTTCCTTGAAAAGTCAGCCACCCTTCCAGAGAACACGTTTTGTGCACCGGCACCTTTTCGTAAGCTCTGTATGCAGCAATGTTGTCTCATGGTTTATAATCCAGAACTACTACATAATGCTTTATAATCCCCTCCGAAGTTGGCCTCCTCCCATGCAGATAGCCTTGGGAGGCCTCTTCAGACCTTGGAGATAAACAAACCACCTAATCTACAATTAGTCTTTGAAATGCACGTGGACCTATATATATATATATACACATTGTATTAATGCTATACACACCATTTATCGCTTGCTATTGCAGTCCTTATGCTCTTTCAACCAGTCAAATATTTAAAAAAGGCAAATATTAACACTTAGTCATGATAGTAAGGACATCCATTATCTATATTTGAACCTTTTCTAAAATTTATTTTTATTTCTTTGATGCTTTTAACACAGTAGTATACATAATTTTATCACAAAAGTCATGCTAACTCAGGTTTTCTGGACTTTCAAAAAAAAAAAGAAGTAGCTCTCACACCCTGTGTATAACACATGGGTGCGACTGCTGCAGTATTTGCACAACTCACATGAACACTGTGATTTTCACTCCCTGATCCAAAAACACCAGCACTATTAAAACCAGGAGCACATCAAGCACAACATTCATAATTTAAAGGTATGATAGAACTTTATGCTTTACGGAATCCACTTATTTTCTCACGTAAAAACCAACATATCACAGCATGCTTTTGATTCTTCAATACACTATGCTACGTTGAAAGTTGGGACACAGTGTGATGTCTGCTTAACTACTCCCCCTTAATTTAGGCTGGAAACACAGCTTAAAATTTAAACATATTACAAGACATTTAGTTTTTATCAAATATTTTCCTTCCTTAATCGTTTTGGTATCTTTCTGTTTCTAGAAAATCACAGTTTAAGCAGATTAACACTAAACGATGCCTAATGCCAGAATAACACCCACATTCAAACAGATTACAAGACATTCAGCTGTTTTCCACTTTTTAATAACCTTACACCACTTTTTTAAAATCACAGTTTAAGTTATAATGCAATGATAATGTGATTAACATTAGCATATTAGCATGGTTTACAACATTAAAATATTAGCTACTACAGTACTAGCATAACATCTACCATTAGCATATTAGCTAAGGTTTACCACATTAAGGAAACATACAAATGTTAGCATGGTAGCTAAGTACGCTAATTTTTGTTTATCAACTGCTTCTGCTAATTAGCTTAACTACAGTTGACTATAGTTAGCCTTTAAGGAAATTCCTCATCAAGCAATTTAGTTGCGTTTTAATATTTTAAAAATTGTTTTAAACGTATTCCAGGGTCACCAAAAACCTCAACAGATTTTTTCCAAAATGTTGTGCTCTTCAGTAAAACAACTTCCTGCATTCATTTCATGTTTTGTTTTTTTTTTTGGAGAAAAAAAATCATTGTAGTCAATGAATTGGTTTGGAAAGATTTGAAGCTCACACAAAAGTGTATAAAGAAATTTTATTTTAACATACTTAAATATTCCATGTTATTAAATTTAACATGTTGCAAATGACACAAAGAGGTCCTAACAACCTTCTACAGAAGCACCATAGAGAGCATTCTGACCAGCTGTCTCTCCGTGTGGTGTGGAGACTGCAATGCCTCCGATAGAAAGAACGTGAGTAGAGTGGTGAGGACATCAGAAGGGATCATCGGGGCTCCTCTTCCCTCCATCAAGGACATCTCATCGCAGCGCTGTGTGTCCCGAGCCCGTAACATCATCAGGGACCTCTCACACCTCCACCATGGACTGTTCTCCCTGCTGCCCTCTGGGAAGAGGTTCCGCAGCATCCGCTGCAGGACCACCAGGTTCTGCAAAAGCTTTTTCCCTGTTGCCATCAGACTGTTGAACTGCTGAAGCCACAAAAATGGACTCTGTACCACATTCTTATACTTGCACATTGTACATTTGCATAATTGCACATTACACATTTGCACATATGCCATCAGACTGTTGAACAGCCACAAAATGGCCTCTGTACAATATTCGTATATATGCACATTCCATCATTGCATCCTTATCTAGCACTACAAATGCTGCCGAACTCTCAGTTACCACTGTCGTTTTCTCCTGCACTGTTTACATTGTTTACATTTCAATTATTTACTAGGAAATCACTGCTGCACTGAAATTCACTGCTATTCACTGTAACTTTTCAAGCTGTATGCGAAACGAAATTTCGTTCTGTACGCACTCTGTGCATACAAAATGACAAATAAGGTTGTCTAAGTCTAAGTCTTAGAATTCATAAACGGTACTGTGTGCTCACTTTAGCTCAGAAAAAACCTCCAAAGGAGGTGAGCCTAGGCCTCTTGGAGACCGGGTCACGTAGCGGTTCGGCGACCCAGACACTGACCGTGACACCAGACAGTCAGCACAAACACACAGATGTCTGCTCCCCATCAGTCCTGCCAACCTCTGCAGCACTGAGACTGGACACATGGGATTATCTCTGGAAGTCGCCACATAACTGCTTGCTCATGTCGCAGGTGACTCATTTTTAATCCGTGCTTAGTAAAGCTCTTTGCACATGCAGTGCTGAAGGAAAGGCTCTTATAAGAAGAGGATTGTCTAAACGCAAGGAAGACATAGAAGTGGATTTGAAAGGAAAATGATGCCAACAGCTTTGTTGCCACCACTGCAAAATACGTACAAAATATCTTCGAATTTTCTTATGCATAATAATCTCATACTTAAAAACCCAACATTAGATTTGAGTAAAGTTAATTGGTGGATTTAGGGTTAACAAAAATGTTAATTAGGGTTTTGTTATTTTGTTTATAGTTTTTGAATAAGGACAAGGGATGTTTGACCACTAGTTTCTGAATAATAACCACTGATTGTCACGAGTCCCCTCTTATGCTCTCCTTTCTTCAACTCAAATGTTTTCTAAAGGATTTTGGTCTGGGAAGAGGGATGGACATGGAAGATTCGTTTTTGCTTGTGGATTTGGCTATATATTTTATCCTAATGAAAAACCAATTGGTGACCCACTTTTTAGTTTACTGGTTTACTGGCTGCTGAAAGAGCGCAGAGCCACAGGGACAGTCGTCTGCATTGCTGATGGCTTTGCAGCAATCCCTCGTACTGAGCATGCATGAAGCGACAGTGGAGAGGAAAACTCCCCGTTAACAGGAAGGAAAACCTCCAGCAGAACCAGGCTCAGTGTGAACGGTCATCTGCCTAGACCGTTACAGAAGACAGAGCAGAGACACAAAAGAGCACAGAAGAAAACATTAATCCAGGAATCTTTTCTATGTTAATTTTAGATAACTCAGAAAGCTCTACTGAGTCTAAACAGTTCAAACACCAGTCAGGTTATAAAGATTCCACCAACGATGCCTCACTCACTGAGGACGGGGTAATCCTGTTTGGGAGGATGCCGACAATTTTATTTTTAATGGAAAACATCTGCTTTTCCAGATTAGGTAGGATTCCTCCAGATGTGTAGAGCGCCGATTTCTCTCCAAATTCTTTTTCAAGGGAGCTTTATTGTCTAATGCAAAACGCAACAAGGAATTGACTCCGCAAAGGCGTTAATTTGTGAATGGGAAGCAACAACATTGCTTCCATCTGCTGGGCATTTCTGTAATGCTGAACAAATTAAAAGGGGGACAGACTGTTTAAAGTTTCATACAGCATTATCTGATAAAGATCTACTATATTGAAAGCTTTTTTTGGGGGTGGAGACAGACAGAGAAATAAAATATTTCGGCCAATATTAACAATATTTTCAAGATTTAAAACATTATATGATTGCGTGGTTGCATGGCTACACACTGTGTTTTTTTATCAAACAAACTTTCAAAAATTATTTCTATATAATAATACCAAATACTATTATTATTATTATAACTAGTAATATTGTTAGGATCTGAGATGAATCGTTGAATGACAGTAACACTGACTTTGATATATTAACATTATTATAATTGTAAGTATTTTGCACTGTCAACTACAAAAGCTCCTTATTCTAATGACAACACCTATCAGCTAAAACGTGCTATAAAATGTTCAAACGGATCCTTTTTCCCCTTTAATTGGATCTGTTATCTTAGATTACCTGATCAGATATTTATTATATGTAGGGATTTTAAAAAGACCACTATATTCACGTAGCTTTAATGTTGTTACCACGTAAAAAACAAAAAAAAACATGCACTCCACAAGTAGGGGGTAAACTGCCGCCATCTAGTGGAGAGACATAAAATAGCAATGAATAACCACAGCCAAAATAAATAAAGCAATGGATTATTTCATGTTTGAAAAGTAGGATAAGGATAGGTATTTTTAGTGGTTTTTCTAATAGACGTTTTTTGTAATTTTGCCATTTTGGCTAATTTAAAAAAACTCTGATTTTAATTCTGAATAAAAAAAATCTTTTTGCTGATTTGAAATTATTCAGCACAGTCAAAACGGCTTGAAGAACAAACAACTAACAACTATACGATACGAAATGTCCCTTGGATCTCTTCAGGGTTAAGCCTCAACCCTTATCAGATCATAATAGAAACAGCATTACAGAACGACGTTTGCTCCTTCCCTAAAGGATCCTGGTGAAGTTTTAATGCTTTCTCAACATGCCGGTGCAGCTTTTGAAGAATGTATAATATGCACAGTTTTTCTCAGGATCTCAAACCATCCACAGTATGTGGATAAAGGAAAATAGAGCAAGGATTTCTGAAAGGTTTAAGAGGGTCTGGCCATTTGGTGCCATGTTGCATAAACACAAAGGTGCTGGGGTTTTCTGAAGGTGAGGATCTCTCACACACACACCCTGCCCCCCTGCTGATCCTGTTTATGTGTTTAGACGTGGTTTTGTTTTAAGTCAGAGGTGCTAAACACCTTCCCCCTGAGATAAAAGATGATGGATACCTTTGAGGGTGACTCTTTGAAAGGCTCATGGCCTTTGTAAGCCCCTTCATTAGCGGGAGCTCAGGTCTGGTCAGCATATCTGATCCTCTGTGGGTCCCTTTGCAGCAAAAAAAAGCCCAAAACAAAACAAAAACAGAGACGCTGAGATTCCCCTTTGAAGTGGCCCCTGTATTGTAAGGCATTCAGCATGGAAATTTGATTAGCTCTCCCTTTTCTTTTGGCCTCTGAAGACTCACTTTTGGGTGAGACTTGAGGCAGAAGCTTGATCCCGTATAAATATCTGGGGCAGGAGTCAGCAGAACAGCACTGAGGAGCACTTTCAGCTGAGTCATGGATGTTCTCCAACTTTTCCTCTTGTTCCTGTGTGTGTTTCACTTGACATGTGAGTACCTCCCAGTCCTCTGATCTAGCTTGATTTATCTCACAGACTGCAAGTAACTGGCATTGTGCATATGCAACTGGTGAAAGTGGTAAATATTCGTAAAATAATCCGACCGCAAGGGGGGAATTCATGCATTTTTTTTGTGTAACTGCGTTTTCTTTAAAAACACAAAACAAACGCTGTTTATCAGATAGTGTGATGTTTAGTTTACTGCTATTTTAGATTAGTTTTTTTTTTTAGGTTTTAGTTGCATCAACTATCTCATGCGGCTCCTGACTGCTCTCAGATAGGAAATGACAGCACAGGTACATGCTTGTCTTGTGTTTTTTTTAGTGAGTGGGCCGCTAAGCAAACACATCGATCACAGAAACCTGTTTACACAGCGACTGTGCTGCAAGAGGCAGAGTCACTTTGTGTACATTGGGCAAGGTAAAGAAACCCCATCTGAGAAATAGAGGATACTTTTTACTTTTATCTTGCTATGTTGTTTGCTGTTTATTTAATCTATTTACAACTCCCTCTGGGTCCTTAGATATTTCAGGGAGTCCTGTCAGCGTGGATGTGGGAATGTGCAGGTCACATTGCGGGATGGCTACAAGATCATCGCATGAAGCAAGACAGCGGGAATACTCAAAGCATTCCTCCATGCTGGAATTCCTAAGGAGCAAGAAGGTGTGCTGCAGTTCCGCCCGCTGCCGCAGGAGGGCAGTGTGGATTCGTTGTTATTTCTAGGGGGCTTCTCTCATGCCGTCATAAAAAGAACATCACTTATGAGATAAATAAAATTTTTTGAAGAGGATTAGGACAAAAAAAAAACAACAACACTTTTGTAGGGGTAATCTGGTAATGAAACAGCATGGCAATCAGACAGAATAAAATAAAATTAAATAACTAAT
Source organism: Fundulus heteroclitus (assembly GCF_011125445.2). NCBI lineage: Eukaryota > Metazoa > Chordata > Actinopteri > Cyprinodontiformes > Fundulidae > Fundulus > Fundulus heteroclitus. Next base: position 25,635,975 of record NC_046366.1, on the reverse strand, counting down.
TTGAAGTAGCTTATATACTGTTGAATGACCGTCTAGTTCCCTCGTGTTGCATAAAAGTAGCTACAACATGCCTAAAACGAGTGTGCACCTTGTAGCTGGAGAGCACAGAAACATGTTCGGACATGTTTAACCGAAACGAAACCCGCTGATTTCCCCCCTAAAGATGAGGACGCGCGGCCCGTCTGCGCCAGAGATCCCGGAGCAGCCGAGCCGGCTGCCCTCCTGCCGGGCCGGCCAGGCGTGCGAGCCGACGGGGATGCGAGTGGAGCGCCTGCTGCTGTTCGAGGGGCCCCGGGAGGTGGAGGTCATCGAGGAGTGCCACTGTGAGATAAAGCTGAGCCAGTGCGTCCGGGTGCCCGCTCTCCGTACCTACTACTTCGAAACGCCGTACGAGACGGTGATAGACGTGGGAGGCTGTTCCCGCTCCAAAGGAGGCTCAGGTGTGTTCAAAAGTATTCACACCCTTTGGGCTCTTTGTTGTCTAGTTAAAGCCATTAGCAGCAGTCTAAATTGCTGGGATTTTATGTGGTAGACCAAATTATGCTGCGTAATAACCAGGCTGAAGGCTTTTCTGTTGTTGTTGAGAATCCTCTATTAAGTTCTGAACTCAGTCTGCAAGTTTGTTTCCTGTGGGATGGTGAACCCTTTTCTTACTGTTTTTTTCCTGTAATTAGCTCTATTTATCTCCCCCATCAACTCTGACACTTTCCTTTCCCTGTTAAAAAAACAAACAAACAAAAAAAAAACACGGGTTGCCACAGCATGATGCTGCCGCCACCACACGTCAACATGGGGATGGTGCTGTCAGGGTGATGGTGCTGATAGTTCTAGATGTCGGACGGCCACGCAGTTCGGTTTGGGTTTCACCTGACCGGACCTCTTCGTCCACATGTCTACGGTGTCCACCATATAGTGGCAAACCTTCTGCATTGTGTCTCTCATTGGCACTCTTCCATGAAGGCCAGAGGTGTGGAGTCCACGGCTACAACTCCCACCTGAGCTGTGGACCTCTGCAGCTCCTCCATAATGTGTGGCTGCTTCTCTGACTAACGCTCTGTATGCCCGTTTAGGTGGACGGCCATGTTCAGGTAGACTTGCTGTAGCACTCTGTTCAAAACGCTATAATGTCAGATGATCACCCAGATATGAACACCCAGATATGCTTAAAGCTGGATCCTGTTCCTTTGTCTCCATGGTGCTGTCTGTTTATTAATGTTCTCCAAGAAACCTTTGAGGCCTATATATGTATATATATATATATATATACAAGCTATTCATATTTTTATTTTCAAAAACCTAAACCAGGGGCCTGCAACCTTTACAGTCTAAAGAGTCATTTTGCCTACAGTCCACTTGAATTAAACTCGTTCAGAGCCGCAAATGTTGCGTAGCCTTTTGAAAAAAAGACAAGTTATAATTTTTGATAAAGATCTACTGTAGGAAATATGTTGTCATCGTTAAAGAAACGCCCTTTTATATCTATTTTGAGGTTTGAGAAAAAGAGGATGGATGGGATGTTGATATTTATGGATAATGATGTGAAAAAAATCTGTTTCCAACATAATGAAAAACTATTGATTTAAAATTAAATATTATTGGCACTTTTAGCATCATTCTGTTGTGAAAATTAAAAGTAATTATTCCAAACCTGCATTTATTATCATTATTACATTTAAGTACCTTAATAAAAATATAATTTGTAGCCAAAGTTATTAAGAACCACTGTGGAAGGTCCAAAGAGCCACTTGCGGCTCTAGAGCCACAGGCTGCAGACCCCTGACCTAAACCATGTATGGTCTTCAACTTCACAATGCTGCGCTACATTCTATGATATCGATCCCTCGTAAGATCCTTTGACGTCTGTGGTTGAAATGTGACCAAATGTGAGGATGGGAAATGGGTGTGAATACTTTTGCAAGGCACCTTAACTGCCTAATAATACAAGGATGGAGATAAAACAGGCGCTTTTCATTCGGATAGTGAATTATCTTGCATTTATGGTTTCTGTGGCCCAAAAATAAAATGAGCTGGCCATTTTAGATGAGCAATAAAAACTGAATAAGTCTAATATTATAAAGCCACCCTGTTGTCCTCAAAACAGCAATGCTGTTAGTATTAGACATTTTACTCTTACAAAACGTACTAATAAATAAGAAAATGTCGATCAAGTAGTGCTCTCATGCGCATAAACATCATTGGGAAAAAAATATTTCTGCATCTGTACAAACTCCACTAAACTATCCCTAGTTTAGTGGAAGGTGTACAGAGTTAGATACACTCTAAGGCAGACTTACAAACAGAGTTTATGTCCGTTGTAAAGCAGAGTTCCTCATAAATGGTACCATTTCTAGAGATGTCTTCATCTGCATCTCAAGATGATCCAAAATAAAGGATGATCTGAAATATTTTTGATGATTAATTCAATTAAATTTTATTTATATAGCGCCAATTCATGAAACATGTCATCTCAAGGTACTTTACAAAGTCAAATTCAATCATATTATACAGATTGGTCAAAACTTTCCTATATAAGGGAACCAGCTGATTGCATCAAAGTCCCGACAAGCAGCATTCACTCCTGGAGAAGCGTAGAGCCACAGGGAGAGTCGTCTGCATTGTCCATGGCTTTGCAGCAATCCCTCATACTGAGCAAGCATAAGGCGACAGTGGAGAGGAAAACTCCCCTTTAACAAGAAGGAAAAACCCCCAGTAGAACAAGGCTCAGTGTGAACAGCCATCTGCCTCGACCGACTCGACGTTAGAGAAGACGTAGCAAGCATGAAGCGACAGTGGAAAGAAAAACTCAGGTGCTGCCATCTTAAATATCACATCAAATTCCTGGTCTGTATGCGGTAAGCTGTAAAAAAAACCCCACCAAAAACTAATAAAATATCTGACGTGCTCGGGGCAGAGAGGTATCCTAAAGCAGCGGTTTTAATCATTGATTTCAGAATCCAATCTATGTATATAAACCTTTTTAGCTTTTGAGCGTCAAACCCTCAGACCAAAGACGTCACCAAACTGAGGAGTCGCTTTGGGCCCCCTCCCACACCAGCAGATGGCCCCCAAGAGCGCTAGAACGGCAACAGAAGTCAGTTTTTCACACAAATGAGTAACTCACCTGTTGGACTGCTTCATACCACATCTTAAGAACTATAGACGCCCCAGCAGAATTTCTTCAAAATCAGACATTTTAAAACAAAATAACTGTTAATACAGGTGCTGCCATCTTAAAGATCACTGCTTGACTCTCACTAATGTAATATTTTGTCGTTTTTCAGGCCGAGACTATTACTATCTCTGTTTCTCTTTTAGGTCTCAGCCCTCGATTTTCATTTTGTCCTCTTTTTTTTTTACAGCGAGAAGAGAAAAGAAATGTGCTGCATGTTCTTAGAAAGAGATAGATTTGAATCCAGCAGGAAATGAATGAGATACAAGATGTGATTCAAAGTGCATGTGTTTATTCTTTATCAAAATGTTTTACTAAGGTAAAAACAGTGCATCAGTGTACAGACTAGGGGTCAATGTGTTTATAGACCAAAAGTGCTGGTAGTTCTTAGTTTTGTTTTTTTAAATGAATTAAAAACAGATCAGATTATTCAGTATTGATCAGAGCTAATCAAGGGGACATGGATCACTTCCATACCTCTGGCAAATCTCGATTTAAAGCTTTAAAAATGCAATATTCATAAGGTTGGAGCTACAATATACAAATGTTTTAACATTGTAGATTAGATACTAGTTGAGCTGCAGTTGTCTAAGTTAAATTCTGTTCAGGCGTCCCAAACGATCTGTGAGCCGCTCTCTCAAAACAGATTCAGATTCTCAAAACACTTCTGATCTGAGCTGTGATTGGTTAAGAATACACAAACGTTGCCATTGTGCCAATTAAATATGGGCACAGATATGGCACAGCTAGATCAAGCTCTGTAAAAAATGTATCCAACTGTCTGGTTAGTGCTTTTAGCATTAGTTAAATCACAGTAAATTCTTCTAGCATTTCTTTTTTGCATTTAACGTCGACCCTATTAGGAAACCCAGGTTTCCGTTTTATTTGGCCCGCTTTTCTTTCCGTTTTTCCATTTTTCCTTCATGGTTTGTTTCCAGAGGGCTTCTCCTGCGTCCCCACCAAGTTTGACTCAGCGTTGCTGGAAACTCCGAACAAAGGGGATGTGATCCGGACCGTGGCGGCCTGCGAGCTGAGGGAGAGCTGCTACCGGGTCCCCTTCGTCGAGTATTACTATGAAACGGTCCAACGCGCAGATGGGGTGAAAGAAGAGAGGCTCAAAGTAAGTGACACAGGAGAAACTTCCTGTGTACCGTTAATTTCTTTGACTGGCAGGCTGCATTCAAAGCCTGCTTCACGCTCTTTTGTGATCGGTCGCAGGGGGAAACGGGGCCCTAGCTGGGTGCCAGACAATAATGAAGTGGCTTTATGCATCAGACACGCATGCGGAAGTCGGCACTTAATCGGGCCATTTCTGAGGCTGGCTGGCACCGCACATCCGGGTGTGAAAAGCATCAGACTGGGCTGCTCAAATTCACCCGGAAATAATTCTTAGCATCATTCTTGATGCGATTGTTACATTGTTTTGACATTGTTTACATTTCAATTATTTACATAAATCGCTGCTGCATCTTTATCCTGAAAATTAGTGCAATTTACTGTGAGTTTTCAAGCTGTATGCAAACAATATTTCGTTCTGTACGCACTTTGTGCATACAAAATGACAAATAAAGCTGTCTAAGTCTAAAGTCTAAAGAAAAGAGATACAGAAGGAGGCGAAGGAGCTTTAGTAAGGTTTAAAAACACAACAGCTGTGTTATAGGTCAATATTTGCATCTTGCTTTTCTCTATATGATGATTTTTTTTTATTATTTCAAGGAGTTGTTTCACTGGGGTCTGATTTTTAATCTGCGTCGTAAAAAAAAAAAAAAAAAAAGTTGCTGCAAAGTTGTTGAAGCTCTCAGAGGGTTTGCTAGAGTTGATCAATTAAAGCTTCCTTCAGGCCGTCTCACCAAACACTGAGCTGCTGTCGTTCATGGGAAGACAGGGAGTGAAAACAGAAGCGCATGTTGCTTTATGTAAATATAAAAAACAAAAATTTCTTCTAAGTCAACTAAAACCACGGTAACGGGATAAAGATATGATTCTCCGTTAAAAAAAAATCGTTTTAGGGTCATTTGTTCTGTTTTCTGGCGCCAAATGTGAGAGCGGGGCCAACGAGCGGCCCTGCAGGTGCCAAATCAAAGCAAAGGGCAGCTGCTCCTCAGCTTAAGGATGGGTCAATATTTGCAGCCAGCTGTGGGCTGACTACCCCCCCCCCCCCCCCCGGCTCTCCCTTTTTCTCACTCCGTCTCTCTCTGTGTTGCTAATTTTCTGCAGGAAATAGATGTGGGCAGATGTTTGGGAGGTTGCACAACAGGAAACCGGTGCCTTCTCAGGTCAGTATGAAAACACACACCCACACCTCCCGTCTGCCCCCCGCCCCTCCCCAGTCGTAACAACAGCCTGTAAGCCCCGACACCTTCTGCGCTCGGTGGGTCGGATCTCCAGCCTTGTTGTGAGATCACAGGCATTCGTTCTGTTAATCTGCGTTGTGCCGTGATTGAACGCTGTGTGCTGCCGCCAGTCTTGGCCAGAATTGTCTTGTAAAAGAGATTCTTAATCTCAGTGGGACTTTCCTGCTGAAATAAAGATTACATGGTTGTATTCTGTTTAGCATCAGTAGAAGAGCTACAGAGGAGGATATTTTCACACCGTACAGGATAACTTGTTCCTTGCATATATTTTTTAAAAACTTTAAAGCTACTTTTGCACACACATAAGGTAAAGCATTAATCCAACAGATTCAAAACAACTTGACGGCTTCTATACAGTCTTTGTGTTTTGAAGTACACGGGATGGGATACACATTTTTTACTAAATTGGGTTGAGTGTATTCTCTGATCCCCCCCCCACCCCCCCAAAAAAAAAAAAAAATCCAGTGCACAAATTGCTATGATAAGTCAACTTATAAGATAATTACGGAAGAGGATTAGGGCCACTCAAAAAATAAAATAAAAAATCTACTCAATTCTGACTTTTTTCCTCAGCATTCTGAGATTAAAGTCAGAATTTTTACTTTTTTCTCAGAATCCTGACTTTTTTATTTTTCTCAGAATTCTGACTTTATTCTGAAAATTCTGAGAAAAAAGTCAGAATTGAGTAATTTCTTTTTTTTTTTTTGAGTGGCCCTAATCCTCTTCCATAGATAATAGAGTCCTCCAGTGTCTAATTGTATCTCAGTTTAAATCCAGTTGTTCTGTGAAGCCCTCGGAGGGTTTGCTAGAGATCATTAGTAAACAAACTTCGTCATGAAGACGCAAGGAGAGCAGGAGACAGGAGATTTTTTTTAAGCAAGGTTCGGTTTTAAAACAGCGGCCTAATCTTTAAGCATCTCACAGAGCAGCGTTTAATCCACCATCTGAACCTGGAGAGGGCAGGGCACATCTGCATGTTCGGCCTTTCCAGGCATTTCAAATGACATAAAATGCAGCGAAAGAGTGGATCGGAAAGCTTCACAGTGTTTCCATGTTCTCTCTTTTTCCTGCTGCAGGAGTCCATCTGATCTGGAAAACTGCCACTTGTGGTCAGAGAGGCCGTCCGGTTCCTGCGTCCCTCAGGGATACCAGAGCCACAGCTTCATCAACCAGCATGGGCAGATTCGCACCATCCTCTCCATCACCTCCTGCTTCTGTCAAAACTGAACACAGCGCCCTCTGCTGGAAGGCAACCTCCCTGCCCTCCGGTGACTTTTGCAGCTTGACCAAACTGGTGTGAAAACATTTAAGGGTTGTTTATTTTTTTAATATGTAATATATGTATAAGTGATAATTTTGTAAATAAAAGTAATAAAACACAAAGTTAACTTGCATGTTATTATTCTCACCTGATATGTTAAAGATATTGTGTATATTTGTATTGTGTGTGTGTGTAAGTTTAAAATTGTGCATTATCTTTTTATTTGAAATACTTAATCCTAAGTAAATGAACAAAATCACTTTGACTGAATGAAAAGACTTATATTAGGCGCTCAGGCTTCTTCTGGCATTTTTTTTTTTAGGTCTGATCTGCCCGCTCAGGTTTTAACTGGTTAGAATTGTTCTTTTATTATAAGGATTATATCACATAAAAGAGAAAAATGTGCTGCAGGTTCTTTAACAGTGTTAGTAGTTTTGAATTTAACAGAAAACGAAAGTCCTACAGGAATAGGAATGTTTATAATCAAGCAAGGGAATCAAAGCACATGCTAGTGGTTTATTGTTAGGCTAATTATTGTAGTTCTTGGTTTTGATGCATTCAGTGAATAGGAACAAATCTAATATTTTAGTCTTTAAATTAATGAGCACAACTGATAGAGAGAAAACTGATCCTTGGTAGATTTAATAAAGAATTTCTGCAAATATTTACAGGTTTTCACAAAAGAAGAACTAAATATTGATGAAAAGTGTAGGCTTATCAGAAAAACAGCAATCAGTCCATTTTGTACCTCAAATTTAGAGCTTCTTGAAATGTTAAAGGAACGTTAGGAGTCATATTGAAGGAAAGAGTTGAAGAGAGGCTAATTATGTTAATGTTGCTTTGAGGTAACGCACATGCAGACCGTAACAACCTCCCCTTTCTGAGACAGACTTGTGAAGCAACACTTCTCTGTCACAGTTTTCTGTTTCTACTGCAGTAAAACGTTTTATAAGCCGTCTGCAAGGTGTCACGAAGAGAGCAAAACCTTTGATCTCTTAAATGTTTATTACACTCTTTCCAAACTCGGTGTATCTTTGGTGCAAGTCCGTGTATAAAAAGTGTATTTATTTATTTCAGTAGCTATTTTCACTAGGTGAAACGCATTATATTGATTAAATGCAAGTAGGCCGACGTTTTTAAGCCTTCATTTCTGTTAATTGTGAGGCTTTTCTGCTTTAATATTATAATATTACATCAGACCAATAATAAAAAATTTTTATGAAGAAATCTAGGCTTAATGGAAAGTATCTTTACCATCTTCTTCGAAGTTGACATAAAACGTCCTTTAAACATGACAAACGAGCCTCATTGAAACACATATTCCATTTTATTGAGTATAACTGCATGTATGGTGTAAACTTCAGCAATTTTTCTGTTTTCTTTATTTAATTTGATTAGATTTGTCTTTTTACTTTATTGTTTTATTCCTTACATTTTTTTAAATACAGCATATCTGTCTGTACCTTCATACTAAAACCAAGGATCTGTCAGTTTTGAGTAAAGATGTTCTTTAGATGTTAGCTCCAAGTGGGGTCATGCTTTGACAGAAAGATGATACGGTACTGAAGATAAGTTGAATCCTGTGATCTTAAGTTTATTAGAGCCGAGTGTGCATCTATTTTCATGAGCCTTGCAGTTTTTAATGTGTTTGGAGCACGCTGATCACAAAGCGAAGGTCAGTAAAGACTGATATTTGTTCTTGCCACCTTGAGTAAGAAAGCAATGGTTACACAAAACTGGGCAGCTGTAAAGTCTGTAACAATAATAATAATGTGTGACCATAGATTGTTTTTCCTTTTTTCTTTGATTTTTTTGTTTTACACTAAAATTGCTTGATTTTTTTGTATTTCCACAAATAGAAAACAATTTAATGAACCCCCAAGAGAGTTTTAAAACTGTCTGTTTGGTGTAGAGCTATCCAGTTCAAGTTTGACACGTCTAAATACTTCAATGATTAAATTAGAGGTGCACAACTGCTGTCCAGCCTCCATAAAAACAAAAAAATGTCCCTTAACTAAACGGCAATAGTAAACTTTACACAGACGCTAAGTTTAGCATGTTAATGGTTAGCAAGTGGCTTCATTTTTGCACGCTTACAAATTATGTCATTCATCCCAGGAACTACTTTCTGTATTTTTCATTTCATTTTTCAATTCATGAGACAGAATTATTATTATTTTTTTGCGGGAAACATCGGCACTTTGATATCATGAGATCTCGTGCCAAGAGGTATTATCACACCCAAAATGTATAGCATTTACATTTTGGTCTGGTTTGAAAAGTGAGGTTCCATAAGGTCCTTGAGGCCACTTTGTTAATTGTCTGTAGGTTTGGTGCAGGACATCTTGGAGTAAAAAGTGGAGGATGTTATCATCCTAGATGCATTGAGCTAGTTGAGACTCAGCTAGGAACTTACACATGGTGTCTGACTGATTTTGAGTCGATATGGGATGTATTTAATGGAAGGAAATGGGGGCACCAGACACTTAATATCAATCCAGACATAGCAAAACGCATGTAGGGCCACACATGCACACAGGGACGCTGTGAAGTTTTTCCTGATTCCCCGATTTGCTGCATTTTATGACTTCTGAAGTGCGTAGAAAGGTCAAAAATGAGCCAGATTATTTCATAACAAGGGTAGAATAAAGAAAACATAGATTTTGATTTGTGAAATCTTTGGTGGGTTTAGGAAAGCTTAAAAGAAGGCATTTTTCATTAGATGGGATCCAGCTTGAAAACTACCATATCCAGACATAATTGTTCTACACTGATGATTTCTTTAGAACATAGTGCCTTATTTGTGTAAAAAGAATCTTTATCATCAAAATGCAGCCATCAAGGGTGTTGATGAGGTGGAGAAAATCCCATAATACTGGAATCTTTTTTGGTTGTTTAAAAAAAAAAAGTAAAGATTTCACCAACTGTATCGGGACAATCTGTCATTAATGTAAAGTAATTTCTGTCCAGGTTTTAACCCATCAAGGGTCTGCATTTTTTAAGCTGGACTCCATGTGATCTCAAGCCAATGAAAGAGTCAAAAATATACTTTTTTAAGCTTTCAGAAACGGATTAAAATAAACTATATTTTCTACAAACTACAGACTGTTAGTATAAATTTATTATTTCAAGAATAGGTTGTGTAATTGTGCGATGCCCAAAAAAAGCTGTAAGGTCAACTTTTTTTAAAATGTTCACAAAGTGAATAAAAGGTTTCACAAATGACAAAAGTATGTTTTATAGCACATAGCATAAGTAAGCATTAATTCTGTCCATCTTTGTCCTGTGCAAATATTTTAGATTCCACACAAGACCCATTCTGAGGTAGAGGTAGGTTAAACAAAAGCAAAAGCAAAACAAAACTAAGAAAAAATGTCTTTAATTGTGGCCTCAGCTCATAAACTGTGTTTTCAGCAGTATGCCCTGAAACTGAAGCTGCGAATCAGACGCCAACTTCAGCCTGGTGGCCATCCAGCTGCAGCTCGGTGGGGCAGTCATGTAAATCTGACCCAAGTGTCATCAGCGACACCAGCGGCTTTAGCCAAGTAATTGGTTTCCACCTAAAACAATACGGCCTTTATTTTAGCTTAATGGATTCATTTAGGCGCAGCTGGCCACCCACAGAGCGCACGTCCGCAACTTCTGGCTCGCATGCTGCCCAAAAAAACCTCATTTATTCGCCCACTTTTCATTCCCTAAGCTCCAACAACAACAGCAGCACATCTGCCACACATCTGCACGAACAGCATCCAACGTTTAGCAAAAAGCAGACTGTCGTATATCCGAGCCTTCGTCGGCAGACGCGAAGACAATGGGGGCTTGAATAAAATCTCCAATCGGGGGGTCGCGCCTTGTTAGCACCGCCATTAGCCTCCTTTTACATTCGCTGATTGGTGATTTACATTTTGCGTCCAAATAACATCTTTACTGCTGTTTACCGAGGCCGCAGAGGGGCACTGGGCCGCTTCGTATAAAACGACAGGGGCCCCGGGGGTCTGCAGAGTCACTCCAGCTCCAAGCTGCGCTCACACCGACGCACCGAGGCTCCTCTAAGATGTTGGTGCTTGCGCTCACTTTCGCCGCTCTGCTGCGCGCCGCCGCGGCCTGGCCTGCGCTCGGCGGCCGGGGGGATCGTTTCACCCTGGAGGGCGAGGCAGAGGAGGTCCGCTCAGCCGCCATCAAGAGGCTCCTGGAGGTGTTCGGGATGGAGGACCCCCCCGCTGTCCACGGGCACAAGCAGCCTCCTCAGTACATGCTCGATCTGTACAACACGGTGGCCGACGTGGACGGCGTGACCAGGGATCCTTACCTGCTGGAGGGGAATACTGTGCGCAGCTTCTTTGACAAATGTAAGATGTTTTTTCTTTTATCCTTTCAATTATTAGAAGCAGAGGTTGAAACAGAAGGTCTGGTCTCTAACAGTTGTTTGATTTTTTTCCCTCTGGGTTGCAGTGCGCAGTGAACAGGTGGAGTTCAAGTTCAACTTGTCAACGGTGGCAAGAAGTGAGAAGGTCCTCACCGCAGAGCTCCATCTCTTCAAGCTGCGCCCGCAGGCTCCCCTCACTTTCAGCAGACACCACTTCTGCCAGGTATGTGCCTTCCCCGTCATGGATGATCAGATCTGTATGACTGCATGCAGAGCCGGCCCGCTTTATGGTGTTGTCTATTGTGGTCGGCCTGTACAGGCTGTGCACACCTGGACACAGATCTTTTTGCCCATTTCACCTCGTGAAGTTGCTCCGGTTCCATCGGATTGGTCGAAGAGCATCTGTGAAGATCAGTTTTCTAATTGTGTCGCGGATTTTGAATTGGATTTATGTCTGGACTTTGACTAGGCCATTATAACACAGAGGCATGCTTTGATCTGAGCCCTTCCAGTGTAGCTTGCTGTATGTTGTAGGTTGTTGCCAAACTGCAAGCTGAATCTTTCTGCTGCTTGGCTCCATTCGCCTTCCCCAGCCAAGAAAAGCATCCCACAGGATGATGCTGCAACCATAATTCACAGTGGGGCCAGTGGGTTCAGGGTGTCAGTTTTTTTGCCACACAGTGTCGTAGGTCTCATTTGACCTGAGCATTTTCCTCTGAATATTCACTGCCTCCCTTATATGCATTCAGTAAACTCCAAACTGAACATCTGATGGGATTCTTCTTGCCGCTCTCACACCAGATCTGTGGAGTGCACACCCAGAAGTTGTCCTATCAACAGCTTCTCCCACCTGAACTGTGGACTTCTGCAGCTTCTCCACCATTGGCCTTTTGACTGCTTCTCCGATTAATGCTCTTCTTGCCCAGCCTGTCACTTTCAGTGGAAGGTCATGCATCTGTTGGTGGTTTGTGGCTACGCCACAGTCTTTCCATTTCCAGATGATGGAAACAGAGCTTAAAGCTTGGGATTTTATCGTATATCCTAAGCCCACAGCACTTTGAATCATCTTGTTGCTGAAAAGTGCTTTATAAATAAACTTGCCTTGCCATGAAACGTCTCCACAACGTCCTACCCGACCTGTCTGCTGTGTTCCTTGGTGTTTATTTTTGCTGTTTGTTCACTAATGTTCTCCAAAAAACCTCTTAAAACCTTTGAGGAACAGTTGTATTTTGAATTAAATTAAATCACACACGAACATGGACACTGTTCATCCAATTATGGGCCTTTTGAAAGCAACTGGTTGAACAAGATTTTATTCTGTGTTATTGGAGTAACTTAAAGGGCACTCAATAGATATAGATGCCACACTTTCCAAATTTTTATTTGAAAAAAGATTGATCTTGTTTCCTGATAAAAATCGGGTAGAGAGAACGAAGTTTCATTTTTTTGGAGACATATGTACAGTAATGACGGATTTATTATATGTACCCTATATATGTATGTAACCCAATGATGGTATTGTAAACACTGTGCATGAAATGTGGCCTGGATTCACATACAATCAATATAATCTATTAAATTGGATTTAGATTTTCACTCATAAATGTTTTTATTTGGATAGGTTCAAATAGTACATTAGCAAACTTGCCCAGTTTGAAATAATTTTTGGGATCCTTAGGCAAGCAGTGAGGACCCTAAGCAGCTACAAAGTTTACATATACATTTGATTGGATGTGAAAATGAAACGCATTTCTCTCCGCTTCATATCTAATGGTGGCTACTTTAATTCTGTATCATTCAGGTCAGTGTTTATCAGCTGCTGGACAGCAGCAAAACCAACAGCACGCAGGCGAAGAAGTTGCTGTCTTCGCGACTCGTCCCGGTCCACTCAACAGGTTGGGAAGTGTTCACCGTCACGCAAGCTGTAAGTGTCTCCCAAAGCCCAAGCACTCTGACTCCCAGACAAAGCTGGACGGTGTATAAAAATCGTCTTGTAACTGATATCCTGAAGGTCCGCTCCTGGATGGCAGATGAAGGCAGCAACCTGGGGCTCCATGTGGTGGTTAGGACGCTCGGAGGAAGCCAGATGGACCTGAAACTGATCCGCTTTGCCTCAGGGCGCCACCATCACCCGAGCAAACAGCCCATGCTGGTTCTCTTCACCGACGACGGCCGGCGCTCTGCTGCCCTCGACAGCACGAGTAAGATTTGTACCACTTTTAATGCCATTTACCAAACCAGATAGTACCCAGTGACGGTAAAGTAGTACAATCCTGGGTGTTTTGCGGTGCCCTACACTGATAAAACAAAAACACTGGAGAAGCAATTTTCACATACATACATATTTAGGGGGAATTTAAATCAATAGTTCAATAAACGATGTTTGCATGTTTGACAGCTGGAAGACACTTAATAAGTTTGTTTGAATTCTTTTTTTATATTGACACGACATATTATATTTGAAAGTTAACATCATATTAATCAATTATAATTGTTCTACAACACATTAGAAAAAATCAACAGTAAGAAACCAAGCTTGCTAGAAATTATGACTTAATGGAGCAATAGGCGGAATTAAAATGTTTTTTAGATAGAAAGAACTAAAAAACAATGATGTGAAGAACTAAAAGTAATATTTCAGATGGACTATGGTCTTTCAGAAAAAAAGGGTAAAAAAATAATAAAACAACTGGATTTTTATTCCGAAGCTGAAGACGTTTTGCTTCCCATCCAGGAAGCTTTCTCTGGATGGGAATCTTCACCAACGATGGGCTATGGTATGATGTCAAACCGCAGCTCTACGTCGTTTTCCAGTCTCTTATTTACATAGTCGGACTGTGTGTGTACATCCGCGTGTGTGTACGTGCATGTGAACAGCTGCCACTCAGGGCCTAGCCCCTCCCTAGCATAAAATACCACCGTCAGAGTAGCGCCGTGTTCGAGCAACATGGCGGAGAGCACCCCGGCAGATCAAAATATTCTCTTGCTAACAGAATTATCCATCCATCCATCCATCCAGCCATCCATCCATCCATCCATTTTCTGATCCGCTTAATCCCTCATGGGGTCGCGGGGGTTGCTGGTGCCTATCTCCAGCGTTCACTGGGCGAGAGGCGGGGTACACCCTGGACAGGTCGCCAGTCTGTCGCAGGCTAACAGAATTATTATGAGTTATTTACTTCTTCACCTGAAATGTTCCTCCGAAAGGTGAAGCTGTTTTTTTGTTACAAATATGTCCATAGAAGGCGACGCGTGAGAAGGGAAAGGCGGCTCTGTTTTTTTTTTTTGGTCTACAGACGGTGCTTAAGCACCAGCTAGTGGTGAAATATCGCCTATTGCTCCTTTAAGCATCAGCAATATCGCTAATCTAGCTAAAGCTTAAACTTTTTAAATCTATTCTAAGAGACTAACAGTCTCCCCAACAACTGCAGTTTAAATGCCTTGTGCTTTTAGCCTTGGTAAGATTCACTTTAGCCTTAGCCCTGTTGCTAAACTAGCTAAAGCTAAAGGTTGTTATTTTTTAAATCTACTCTAAGCAGCTGAAGTAAATTCTTTGCATGACAACCACTGTTTGCTAGCTCATAGGTTTAAATTTAGCATTTTTCCTGTAGCTAAACTAAATTAGCTAAAGCTAACGTTTGTTTGTCTTTTTTAAATTTACTCTAAGCAGCTGACGTAAATTGTTTCCATGACAACCACAGTTTGCTAGCTCATAGGTTTGAATTTAGCATTATTCCTGTGGCTAAACTAAACTAGCTAAAGCTAACGGTTGTTGTTTCTTTTTAATCTACTCTAAGCAGCTGACATAAATTGTTTCCATGACAACCACCGTTTGCTAGCTCGTAAGTGGCTAAATGAAACTAGCTAAACTAGGGAAAGCTGGACACAAAATCAAATTTTTACTCTAAAACAGAAATTTTGTTACCCAAAACACATTTTTGGAATGCTAGAATTGAACCATTATTGAAATTAAATTCAAAAAGTATTATTCTATATGAAAAATGTTGTAACTGAAATAGCTAAATATCACTCATATTCCTTTTTATTGTGTATTTGGTGATCAAAAAGGTTGGCTGTTATTACACCCTAACAAATATCTGATTGCTTTTGCTAATCTAAGGAACTACCATTTTTTTTCTTCCAGACTCCCATGAGGCCATTGCCTCCTCCTTCCTGCCCCAGACCCCCAATGCAGTCAAGTCCTCGCGCACTGCTCGTTCCCTGGACTACGGTGAAGAGGGAGGCCACTCCAGGCACTGCCAGCGCCTGCCTCTGTATGTGGACTTTGACGAGATTGGCTGGTCGGGGTGGATCGTGTCTCCCCGGGGCTACAATGCTTATCACTGCAAGGGGTCGTGCTCCTTTCCCTTGGGTCAGAACATGAGGCCGACCAACCACGCCACCGTCCAGTCCATCATCAACGCCCTGAAGCTGATCCGAGGCATCGAGACGCCGTGCTGCGTGCCCGACAAGCTGTTTTCCATCAACCTGCTGTACTTTGATGACGACGAGAACGTGGTTTTGAAGCAGTATAACGACATGGTGGCTGGAAGCTGCGGCTGTCACTGATAAAGTCTCTGGCTGCACAGCTTCTCAGACTCAAATTTCATTTTTACTCTTACCCATCCTGTTGCCCTTTCACCACTCACTCATGAGTAAATGGGTTGAGCTCTACAAATGACACTGTAATATATGTAAATATTTGCATAAATTATAATATATGACTGTGATGGAAGAGAAAACCAAAAAAAATTGTATATATGTATATTTATGTTTTATGTTCTTTATTTTTATGAAGTAAGAATAAATTGTCTAAAAAAAAAAGCTATGTATCACATGGAGCTGTGGTGAAAAATTCTTATTTAGGATGACTGAACAAATATTTAATTTTTTCTCCCATGAATTAAAACATTTACCAGGTTACACACACATATCCACTGATTCATGCAGTATTTCTGTATAAAAAAGGAAAAATTAGTGTGTAATAATAGTAATAGTAAACTATATTTATATAGCATCTTTCACAGATAAAAATCACAACATGCTGTATAGAGTGTAACAAATGCTAAATAGAAATATCAGAAGAACAGCTTACAAGGATAACATAATAAACACGTACATTGAAGTAAACGCTTGTCTAAATAAAAGTGCTTTTTAAAGGATTCGCACAGGTCTCCTCGAGTTTGAAACTGGGTTTTAGGGACCTTCAGAAGGTTTTGACCTGAGGACCGGAGAGTGCGGCCAGAAGAGTAATGGATTAAAAGGCTTGAGATGTATTGGGGGACCTGTCCACTATAAGCTCTAAAAGTCAAAACTAAAAATTTTAAATCAATTCTAAATTTGACAAGTAGCCAATGTGAAGAGGATAAAACCGGTGTGGTGTGAGTGCTTCTGTTTGTTCCTGCTAAATGCCTCGCTGCAGTGCTCTGGACCAACTGGGAACGAGTGACTGCTGATTTGTTAAAACAAATAAAAAAGAATTACAATTGTCTAAACGAGAGGGAATAAAAGCATGAATATACATCTCCAGGTCGGATTTGAAAATTATTGCCCTCAATTTAGAGATATTTCTCAAGTGATAATAGCAATGTTTAACTAAAAGTTTTGAATGGGAATCCAGGGATGTCAACTTGTCAAAACAAACACCAAGGTTTCTTAGATTGGGCCATGATGAGGAGCACAGAGAACTGAGGTGTTTGACCAAAGAAACTTTCTGTTCTGGGGCAATGATCAGAGTTTAGTGGTAAGCCAGTCCTTAATACATGCAACACAATTTTATAGGTAATCTAACTTGTTTAACTCTGAGTCCTTAAAGGAGTAATACAAGCGCATACAACAGATATTTCAGTTTTCATGTTGAAGAAAGCTGAACCATTTTTTGGTGCATTTTATTTCCCAAATTACATTGTTTTGATGTCATCATTTTGTTTTACTTCAGTGTTTAAGCAAAAAAAAAAATTTGCCATACACATTTAAGATTTTTCGGATCAATGAATGGCTTATTGGCCAGCGTTATCACCACTCCTGGTAAAGATATGTAAAATGCCATAAAATGAACTGTAGCATAATGTCACACTGAAAAAAATAGAATATAATTCAGTCATTAATTTGAGTATATTTATTTAATGGTTTAAAAAACATTTTAAAGAAATCTTTGTTTTTATGAATATCATTTTCAAGTAAATGCAACCAGAGCATTTTTATTCAAATGGTCATTATACAAAAATTTCCACTACTAGGGATTTTAATAAAAACAAATATTTTTTTTTTTTAGAATTTTTACAATACGGAGCACATAAAGTGCCATTGAAGGTAAAAAAAAAAAAAAAAAAAAAACTTTTTGGTGCGCACCAGAATTTGTATTTATTTATTTCCCTTCAATCTCCCTTTAGGGGCTCCGTATTACAATGAAGAAATGTACAAATATTAAATTACTGAACTATTCTAACATTTTCAGAATCCGAACAAAATACACAATTTATTTAAAGAGCAATTTATGTGAAAGCTTTTTACTAAATCTTTTACCGTACAGGTTTGCCACGTATCTGCACTGCCTAATATCTACCACCAGATGGCACTGTTACGCTCCTGCGTGATTGTGATGGCTTGTTCAGCTTTGTTCAAATGGCCTTAAGACCTGTGATAAATTACATTAATTAAAAAATAATCAAATTTCGAGTCTGGCCGATTTAAGATACTGTGATTATGAAAACCTACATGAATTAACATATATGTTACCCTACCAAAAGTCCTGCTGTTACATTTTGTTTTCATCCTGAAATATATTTTGAATATTTAGTATTTTACAAAAAAAAATTTTGAAACCATTATGAAATAAATATATTTACAATATAATACAAAATATTGGAATCAGTTTAGCTGAATTTTTAATTTGGTCTATGGCTTATGAAGACATTATTGCATTATATGCAAATTGAAGTTACATGAAAAATATGGTTGTAAATTCACTCCTATTCCTATTGGTAAAGCGAGTTTGGAAAATACTGGCCAATAACTTATAGCTACCACTAAAAAACAGCGGAACGGCAGAGTCAGTGACATTTGGGGCCAGAACTTGGAGGACTTAATTTTTCACTGTGTGGCTTGAAAACATTGCAATTGTATGACTATAAAAAAAATTAAACCTGTAAAATCTCCATCACGTGTGATAGATCAGATCAATAAAGCAAAAGCATTTTTTTTCTTTAAACATGGATTTTTCTTTGTGGTTCTCTTGTGTTTGTTTAGATGTTGAAAAACGTTATAAGAAATAAAACATTTCATAGAGAGTTTTAGAAGAAAGAAGGCACCAATTTCCCTTTTTCATCATTACTTTACTTACAGCTTGCAAAGTATCTTTAAAGTGCATTTGTATCCAGCCCTCTTTAGTCTGAGATATCTAAAATTCAGTTCAACACTTGTAAATCTTGTCCACCTGTGTGTAATTTGTTCTCAGACTGACAGAAGCGTCACCGGACCACTCTGACCACCGCCAGCAGGCGATGCGGGTGAAGTGTCTTGCCCAAGGACACAACAACTGAGAGGGCCGGTTGCAGGGCAAACTCCCTAACTCTTGTGGCCCATAGGTCGTGAGAGCATCACTAATTAAATGGCAGCAGAAAGTCACAGAAAAACAGCACAAATATCAGGAATATAAGAGTTGAAATGGTTACAAACCAATTCCCCAGCTTTCAACATATTCAGAGCACTGCCTTAATCCATGTGTTCATTTGAAAATGTGAACAGCATGGCACAAGCCAGGCCGCTCCCCTGAACTCACCGGGTTAATTGGAGAAACAGCCAAAAGGCCCTGGAGGAGTTGGTGAGATCCACAGCTCAGGTGGAAAAGGTGAATATACAGAACAATATAGACGTGCAAGAAGCTTTTCTGACTGTTGTTTGTATATATATAAAAAAATTATTCTCTTCTACTTGGTCTATCCTATAAAATCACTGTAAAATACATAGAAGTTGGAAGTAATGTGAGAAAGTTTAAGCGGTACAGAACTGCATAGTTACTGTATATATATATACACACGTATCTTGCGGGTTTGCAGCTGAAACAAACATGAACCCTCAAAGTTTCCTTCAGTGCACTACAAAACCTTTTCTGTGAGGAATGTAACCCGAGCAGCGAGCGAGGCGTTGGCCATAGAGTGGCACCAAAGGGGGTTGAAACCACTTGGCATGATGCTGGACGACAGCCCTCATTCATTATCAGAGGAGCTGCTATTCACAATGGAGCAAACGATGAAATGCTGCCATTATGGTGGCAAGCAAAGGGCCCGGCTGCGGCCCGACACCCGATCTCCTCTTTGGCTCTGGCCTCCTTTTGTCCCGGTATTTCATATCTGACTGGGCCGCCCTAATAAAAAAAAAAAAAGCCTTCGCCCGGCGCTGGAACAGCGATGGACCTGTGGTTTCGGAGCTTGAAAGCTCAGACATGGGGAACAAACAAACCATCTTCACAGCGCAACAGCTCGACGCATATCAGGTTGGTCTGAGTCCCGTTTTCTATGAACTGGAGCATCACCTTCATGTGTGTAGCCTTAATGATAAAGCAGATGAAATTTCTTCATACTTTATGCTTTATTGGACTAAATAATACCAGCCATGGTCATACAGTGCAGCTGTTCTTGTGCACAACATTTTTCTCTTATAGTGTTTGTTGATTTGATTTGGTCTGATCGTCTGAAAGCACTTTTTATCCAACTTAACAGAAAACGAAACAAACAAAAAAAAAAACTCAAAATGCATAGATTTAATTAAAAAATAATAATATTCACATAAACTTGTGATGATAACCAAATAAGTTCAGTTACTTGGGATCATGAAGAGACAGACTGTATTAAGTATTTGCATATTTCTTCTTTTTGTTTTTTCTTCTTCTATTTTTTCAAAATTTGATGATTTGAATGATTTTTGGATCATTCAGAGCTTTTCTTTTTTTTTTTTTTTTTTTTTTTTTTTTTTTTTTTTAGAAAACGTGAGTCCTTTTTGATCTGCTGTAGTTTTGGCCTTGGAAGTCTCCATTACAGTCAAATTCAAAAAATTTGAATATTATTGAAAATATCTTTTGTTTCAGTAACTGAATTCAACAATGGAAACACATTATATAGATGCTCATATAGATGCCTTTATTTCTATTTCTATTCACTGTGATCCCCCCCCCTCCAACCCACAGCTAATAAAAAGATTAGAATATTGGATCAGATCAATGAAAAAGTTTCGATGCAGACATGGGGGCTTGATGCGAAGTATGTTTAATACCGGCTTAAAGGTTGTTGTTTTTTTAAAAAAAAAAGTACTTTAAATCTGACAAGCCTCTTAGAAATGCATATTGTAATTTATTAAATATGACTGTATGTGCCATTTTTTGTTCCCAACTCTATTATTGTTCAGTAATAAACGCTGACTTTAGCTGAGGCAAGTGAACCATGCAGTGCTTTAAACGTTCTTCTGGGTTCTCTGTGACCTCCTGGATGAGTTTACCCAAATTCATCAGTCAGACAATTTCCACTCAGGTGATTTCTTGATTCTGCACAGCAGGTAGTATCCAAGCCTAAGGGTGGCGTTGAGGAAGTCGGCAATTATATTTTCACACAGCCCTGTGTAGGGTTGGGAAGCTCTTTCCCTTAATAAATGAAATCATCAATAGAAATCTGCAGCTGTATTAACTCAGGTTCTAATTTTTGACATCAAAGTTGGTTTGATGATCTTAAATATTGAATGAGGACAAAAGGGGAAAAGAACTGAAGGTCCCTGCAATGGGATACCACTTTTTAACAACACTTTAAGAAAAACACAATTGTACAATGTGAAAACAGTGATTTCCTTACTGAAGGTTCGGTGTAATAAGTTTACTTTCCCACCATTGTCTGTCTTTTCAGGACTGTACATATTTCACAAGAAAAGAAATTCTCAGGTAAGCATCAAAAACCTGCAGGACCCTTGATTTTTATTAAAACCTTCCTTAAATACATAACAGTCACCAAAATGGTCACTCTTTTACTGATGAAATCCAATGTTAGACAAAAGAAAAAATGTATTAAGTTATTATTTTTGGCAAGTTTTTTTCAGCTCATGCAGACTTTATATATATATATATATATATATGAAATTAATAAGACAGCTGGCAAACTTCTAATTAGCAATCTGCGTCATCCTGTTTCCCCAGGCTATTAGTACAATCTCATTAAAATGGGAAAGATGAGAGAACATGCCGGTCAAGAAATAAGGTGTATATTGTTTTCATGAGTTAGGAAATAGCTTTTCACCTAACGTTGCTCATGTCTACAGCAAGAAAGTCTTTAAAACAATTGCAACGTTAGTGAACAAGGTTGTGACAATTGGCCTGCGGTTAATGTTATATTGTGATATTATAGTGTACTGCAATAAATATGATTTTTATGTTTTTATTATAAAGACTTCTTACTCTTCTCTTTCAGGAATAACCATAGTAATAGATCACCACTGTAGCTACGGTTATCCTGCTTTATTCTTTTTTCAGTTCTGGACAAAACCTTCTAGAGTAAAACTAAACTAGGAAACTACACTTAAACTCGTCCTGCCGAGGCCGGTTTCCACTATTAAACAATGTGTTCTGTCTAATTTAAAAGAGAATTTGCAATTCAATACTGAAAGTGAATGTGTTGGATCTCCCCAGACTGTTCTACCGCTATCGGGATTTGGCACCACAGCTCGTTCCTCTTGACTACACCAACCAGCCAGATGTGAAGTTACCATACGAGCTGATTGGCAGCATGCCGGAGCTGAAGGTAGACCCACTGGTCCGCAAAAAAAAAACAACCCGGCAGACCCGCTCTCTCCCTCTGTTCCCGATCCATAATTCATGACCAACTAATCGACAGAATTCATTGAAAGGTTATATGTTACCCGACTCCTTTAAACTTGAAGAACGCTGCTGGGTCCCCGAGGGCTCACTTGTTAGAAAAGGGGTCAATTATATGCCCCTTTACGCAGAGGCCAGCGAGGTTAACATATATTTACTGTTTACTGGCAGGCGCCTAGAAAAGGAGTGAACCGGACAACACGGTGGGGTCAATCGTTTGCTCCAAACCGGGACCTTTTCCATCATTTTTACTCTTTAGAATCAGGCGTTATCACTGGAAACCCTCCTTTGGAACTCCCGTAGGCACATTTAACCCAAAAAAAACACACCTGCTCCTTTAACGAACAGTGTTCTGTCAAAAACAGTAACCTTTTATAAAGTAATACATTTAAAACATAAAAAAAAATCTATATATATGTATTTGTTTTGACTAATAGAGAAATATTATATTAGAGATGGTTTAAAGGTGCATAGTGAATGTTTTGAACTTGAATATTATTTATTTTATTTCCCATACATGCCGTGTAAAATGAGTTATCCTCTATTTGCCACAGTTGCTTCTATCAGTTCATGAGAGAGTGATTCGGGTCGTATTCTCTAGGTGTGTCTGTGGGTGTGATCCGCTGCGCGCTCTTGTTCACCTGGCTACTTTGTTGAGTATCTGCCGTAATCGATTCATTAGCATGAGAACACGGGTTAACGTCAATATTTATAGCTTCCTCACCTCAGAAGACGTTACACTTCTAAACAAAAGACCTGTGCAGCAGCGGCAGATGCTTTTCCTCTTCTCCCGTGCGCAACACTGGTGTAATTTCAACTTGTCGCCACTGGGGGCAGACGTACGCAGAAATCCTGGAACGTGTGCTGTGCTCCTTTAAGCTCTGAAATTGTCCTTTAATTTAGCAGCACTGCAGAAGATGCCGATCAGATCAACCGGTTTTCCAAAATAGAAATGTCTTGAACTGTAAATTATGTGATTTTTGTTCAGTTTTTAGAGCAGCAAAGTGCAGCCAGGGGGCCATTTGTGGCCTCTGAATGCTTCTGGGTGGCCCCTCAATGTGAGCTCAAGAAATGGCCTATATCTGGTTTTGCCAGCTCAGATGGTTAAGATGAGACACTTTTAAAAAGTTGGTAAATTTCCACTGATACAAGGCCTTTCAAAAAAGACACAAATTAAAATCTTCTTAAAATGTAAAATATAAGGTGTAAAAACTTTTTAAAAATCTTTTATTGGCCATATTATTGCTTTTAATTGACGTTAATAGTAGATAAGACAACACACGTTTAACCAAAAGGCAGAATGGGGTGCACTCATTTATTTAACTCGGTAAAAATAAAGCAAGATTATTCCTGTCCTTTTTGCTGAAAAGACACACAAAAAACAACAACAAAAAACAAAACAAAACAGAAACACTGATCAACCCAAACAGTTTACATCTTTGTTTGCCAGGCGAACCTGCAATAGTATTTTTATGTTTCAAACCTAAAATGATTTACAGATTCCTTTTCAACAGAAATTAGACGAATTTGCTTCTTTCATTAAAGTATTTTGTGTGTTTGGTTTATTGTCAAGCAGGTAAAAATGGAAAAAGTTTTTTGCCATTTAGATTGAATAAAGGTTTTAGTTTTGTGGCCCCTGAGTACTTTCTACGTGACATTATTGGCCTCCATGGCAAAAAGTTTGGACACCCCTGTTTTGGGGGGGTGTGGAGAGCCATGTCTACCATACACTGAAAAAACTGACTTTTTGGTGTAGTAAACTCTATTACAGTATTCGTCTTAATTTCTACTTTGTATTTTTAAGTTTCTGTATGAACTAGAATTTCAGAAGTAAAATTAAACCTTTTTTTTAAGTAATACATGAATTTTGGAGAAAGAGTAAGTTTTACTTAGATTTCCTTAAACTATTTAAATGCTTAATAGTAGTATGAACATAAACCTACAAATACTGCATAAACTTTACTCAAAAATGTTGCGTTTCGAAACGGTCGCAAGCGCATGCGCACTGTAGCTCACAGCAGGACCGCTTCTGCTCCGAGTCCAGACGTTACAAGATCACACACAGAGCAAGAGGTGGTCCCGACGACAGTCATTCTTCAGGTAAGTTATTATTACTCTGCTTTAAATTTGTGATAATAGCTAAGTTTGCGTGTAGTTTCAAGTGAAATATGTCACTGTTCATAAGTTTATTAACTGACGTAAAACATGTTTCTGTTCTTTGTAAAACTTTTGGCGGCAACATAGAAGTAGCTAGCGTTAGCTTAATTCGACTGGGAGCGAGACGAGACGTTCACTTTTGCCCGGACCGACTCGCGAGGGGGGGGGGGGGGGGGGGGAGACGTTAAGTTTGGCGCGGACGGGGGGGCGAGAGTTAACTTTTGCCCGGACCGACTCGCGAGGGGGGGGGGGGGGGGGGGGAGACGCTAAGTTTTGCGCGGACGGGGGGGGGTGGGGGTGGGCGAGACGTTAACTTTTGCCCGGACCGACTCGCGAGGGGGGGGGGGGAGGGGGGACGTTAAGTTTGGCGCGGACGGGGGGGTGGGGGTGGGCGAGACGTTAACTTTTGCCCGGACCGACTCGCGGGGGGGGGGGGGGGACCGGACCGACTCGCTTGCCACTAAGAAAACTGTCCACTCGACAAGCCAATCACAGTTTTTTTCCATCTAATCAGAGTATGGCTTGTAAATACTGCAATCGGATGGTTAAAATCAAAATGCTGCAGCTTTTGGCAGAAATGACTAAACATAACGGTGGGATTGAAGAAAAAGAATAAACAGTTGAATATTTTAGCCTAAATTTTCTAGGCTAAAATATTCAACTGTTTATTTCTTTTTCCTTTTTTTTCTTCAATTCCTCCCCCCCCCCCCTCTCACTGCGTGCTCGGATTGGTTTGTGCATGTTCAAGTCAAAGGCACAAAATAACTCCATAGTAGCATCGCTGCGTCGTGCTGTGCGAAGCCCACCGCTACCACCTCGTGCCACCCATCAATACTCATAATAAATTAAATATATATTTTCTGTACATTTCTGTTATTACTGTAAATATGCCTGTCAATATGCATGCCTGCCAATGAATTAAAGTGACTGACAGTACTGCACACTGCATGGCAGTGTCTTATTAAAATATTTTTCTATTTATCAACAGGAAGCAAATCACATAAAAACATTATCCTCATTATTCAGGTAGGTGGGAAAATAATGTATGCATGATAGAATATTGTCTTATATTTGCCCTTATTCATCTATCAAAATGTAATATTAAAATTGTGGCTGAATATTTTTGAACATTGTTTTAATACCACAAATTGTGTCTGTTCTTTTTTAGTGTCCTTTGGAGGAGCCAGTGGACTTTGTGGACAGTTGGACTTGAGGTCTAGGGAGAGGAGGTAGAGGAGGAACCGTTATTTGCAGCCATAAGGAGATGTTATCTCCTTTACACAATGTCCCATTATACGTTCAAATTAAGAAGAAAGTAGTCAAACAGATGTATTCTTGTGTTCTTTCTTCCCTGATAAAGAAGTCACTTTATTCATGCAGCTTTTTTATTTGTTTCTCGAATAAAAGAATAAACATTCTTTTTTGTTGTTGTGCATTACATGCAGGAGGACAGCTGGAGTGACGTCAATAAACATATCCTGAAAATACATGTTCTCCACGGTGCTGATGAGGATCCAGTTGATGTCTCCATCCTTGAAGGCCAGGAGATTTTGGCAGCATTCAACAGTACTGCAAAAGCCTGCACGCTCCTCCTGGGACTGAAATATGCCCTGAACTTGGCATACCCTCCACTGATCTCTATTTATTCACTGGATTGCTGATTCGCCGTTGTTAGTACACATCTCTGTGAAGCCACCAGCCGCCATATTGGTACTCCTTATTTTCCCCCAGTAACTAGGGAATATGTGCTCTACAGCATTAAATAACGAGGATTTTCTCATGTTCAGGGGAGGCTTAAAACGTTTAAAATGTCAAATGCCATATACTTTTATGTTATGTACTAAAACTATTAAGTACTGCGGAAGTCATGTGCTGAAATATATTGCATATTATTTATATACACGCACACGTATATATAACATGCAATATATTTCAGCACATGACTTTCTCAGTACTTAGTAATGTTAGTACATCCACTGACTGTAGAATTACCTGTGAAACGTTTTCACTCAGCCAGAAAACTGCTTGTTGTTGCAACCAAATCCTGTGGGATTCTGTGAGAGTAGGGAGTAGCAAGATGGCGGCCAGTGACTTCAGTTTTTCAGGCAAATCAGCACTCCAGTGAATAGAGATTAGTGATACCCACCCACTTTGCACTACACTTTTGAAGTCTTCCAAAAATTTGGATGGATTTAAACTGTCCCCAAAAGTAAACACCTTGAAGTTTAAGTTGCTTTCCTACATGCATTTATGACTTTGCCATCTTAGAGGAGGAAAATGTGGCATCAAATGCCAAGAATTAGCAGTGGGTTCCATTTAGTGTTAGTGGAAGATTGCCTTGTCATTAATGTTTATTTTTTTGCCAAATAAGGTATATATATATTTTTAACCAAATAACAGATACCTTTATTCAAATATCTAGTGGAGATTTTATTATTCATTGAGAAAGGTTAGACAGTTCAAGCTGTTAATTTTTTTTGTGTTGATTTTGTTTCATTAATGTTGTAACTGCATTCCTGAAAGTCAACTAGTCTGGACGACTAGTGTTGAAATTGCACCGTTTTAGTGTGTAGGTTTGTAAGGTTTTTATTGCACATTTGAGTAGTGACTATTACCAGATCTGTGTTGGATGTGGTGTATATGTAATACTGTGTATTTGTTGTTTACAAGTCGTACCAATCTTATCTTTTTTTTCGGCACAAATTCTAATGCAGTACAACAAAATGCACTTTTAATGTACATCTACATAATTATGTACATAATCTATACTCCACTGCTCAAAGTGTAAGTGGTTGTTTCTGTTCTGACCCTCGACCAGAAGTTATTTTAAGCATGTTTGTTTAAGTTAAACATTCTTGAAGTGACATACGAGTATATTTCTGTAATGAATCTTGATGCTCAGTTTTAGAGGGTTGTACTTTTTTCTTTTATTACATATTTAAATAGTACTATTCCAGTTAGACTGTCAAATTTCTTGCTGACCCATGACAGATTGCAATTTAAAACAATAATGTATTTGCCATCTTTGTTAAACTGTTTAAAATTGAGAAATAAACTGTTTATTGTATAGACTATTGGTTCAATTTATTTGGTAACATTTATCAAAATAAAACTGGCAATGATTACCTAATATTAGTGAGTAATATTAACATAATGAAGCAAAGTAAATGTCAAGCACAAGAAAATAATAAAATCTACTTAATTACTTCATAACAGCAAATTCTACAGGAATATAAAATTTACTTAAAATTTTGAGTAAAATGCAAGTTCACTACTTATTTTTTTAAATAAATCTAACTTACAACTTGGATGTAATTAAGTAAATGTTACTTAATATCTTCACAACTGTTATGTATAATGGAAAGTAAAATTTACTTGATACTGGCAAGTGAGCGTTACTTAAAATTGCAGCATTAAATTTTACTTAAATATTTTGAGTGCAAATACTTACAATATATTTTTTAAGTAAATCTTATGAGTCGTTTTTTTCAGTGTATAAACCCAGAGCACTGTTTGTAGCATGAAGACATAAGAAATAAGTTTGTGTATTTGGGTTTTGGCATTTTATCGGTTTGCCAGATGAGTAGTTCTGGTGGTCTCTCTGCTCAGGACAACCCGTTTCGGCAGAGGATCGCTGAGGTTTTCTCTGAGGATGGAGAGGGAAACATGACTCTGGACGACTTCCTGGACATGTTCTCGGTTCTCAGTGAGATGGCTCCTCGGGACCTCAAGGCCTACTATGCGTTCAAAATCTATGGTAAAGTTTGACACAAAACAGAAGAGGGAAAAAAGCAACCAATGTAAAAAAAAAAAAAAAAAAAAAAAGGCAAAAGAAGCCATTGATAGACTTCCATTCATTTACAGACAGATAATCCTAAGGGAGTCTTTTAGTCAATAAATAAATGTTATATTATGTATTTTATCTATTTTGACCTGAACTGATTTACATAAACATAGCAGCGCTTCTAATATATTAATAGCTAAATAAATAAAATCCTGCAGTTTGTATGTGCACATGTAAACTGCGGGATTTTTCAAACTCAATAACTTTTTTTGCTCTATAAAATGCCAAATGTTATTTAAAAAGACCCTAAGTGATGTGTCAAGATGGCATTAAAAAATGACAAAAATTGCAAAATGATTGCAAATAAAAACCGTTAATAAGTAACATAGTGGTTTAATTTTATTATCCCTTTGGATGAGTTGGTTTCACATTGGAATAGTGTTCTGAGGTCTTTACATTTTTTCAATGTTTACATTTTTTTTTTAAATATCAAAAGAACTTTTTTAATGTACATTTTGATGGAATTATATCAGGCAGTTTATTAGAAAGAAAGATTGTCATCACAATCTGAGATTTTATTATATTTTTAAGAAAAAAAGCATTTACAGTGAAACAAACACCTTTCAATACCGCAGTTGACTGGTCGAGAGAATACACATGGACTGCTAAATTATTGTTGCAGAAAACTAAAAATAAAAAAAAATACTATCTTTTATTTTCTCAAAATTGTGTTAATATTATAGTGTATTTAATACAGAATATTTAATATATGACAGTATATATATGACCATATATTTATGGAATCCTAAAATGTCTAACATTGTAAAAGAAAATAAGGAATATTTTGTTTTTTAAAGAACTGACATGCTTGTAAATGTGCCAGAGAAAAAATTAAATAAATAAAAATATGGAAATTTTCTGTTTTGAATTAACAGAAATGTGAGTAAATCTACTAGGAAAAAGTGATGGGGGTGGGGGGAGGGGGGGGGGGGGGGTCAGTTTTTGAGAGTTGACTTTAATTAACGGAAAATGTCCTGGTAATTTTCAGCCTGAACATTTTCTGTTTTTTGTTTATGAATCTGATCTAATTAATGTACAAAGCTAGTGAATAAACATCAGCTCAACAGGATATATACGCATATTATGATCAGATTGTATTCCCATATAAACGGTACAATCCGATTATTTAATCCGAATACATTTTATTCCGATCGTGAAATTTTGTGCATGTAAACACAGGTGGATTTGTCAAGAATTAAGGATGATCCGTACCATGGAGGATCAAACACGGAGAAGCAGCATTTAGTTCCTATGCTCCACTGATCTGGAACAAACGTCCAGAAAACTGTAAAAGTGCTAAAACGTTCCTTTAAATCAAGACTAAAAACACATTTGTTTAGGATTACCTGTGACTGTTCTAGTTAAAAAGTTTTATTGAAACATCATTAGTTCAACTTTGTAATCCAACTGTTTTTAATATTTGCTTTTAGTTTCTATTTTCCCATATTCCTATTTTGTTTCTACATTTTATTACAACTTGCTTTTATTCTGTTCTATTTTCCTATATTTTAATCATGTAAAGCACTTTGCATTGTCTCTGTACTAAAATGTTCTGTACAAATAAATTTGCCTTGCCTTGCCTAACGCTGTTTCTCTTCCAAAGGTTCTGGGAACCTTAATAAAACACATGAACTCTTTGGAAAACTAGATTTAAAATTAAAGTCACATGGAGTCATTCAGTCAGCTGGTTTTGCAACACAATGGCCTTCTTTGCATTTCTGATTGCCATCGTCAACTCAGTACGAGTATTTTGAGTTCAACGGTCACAAAATCAAATACGAGCATCCAGAGACACTGAAACTGATCAATTTTAACGCACGGGACCACAAAAATGAGAAAGGATCCTTGTTATGTATTGTTGTTTTTTTCTGTATAGACTTCAACAACGATGACTTCATCTGCAAGTCAGACCTGGAGAAGACGCTGAACAAGCTCACCCGTAACGAGCTGACAGAAGACGAGGTGAAGATGGTGTGCGAGAAGGTGATCGACGAGGCCGACCTGGACAACGACGGACGCCTGTCACTCGAGGACTTCCAGAACATGATTAACAGAGCTCCAGATTTCCTCAGGTACTTGTGTAAAGTATTCACTCCCTCTTGGCCATTTTCGCAATTGAGCTTTATAATTGATTTTGAGGTAATAAACCAACACAAACCGGTTTATCGCTGTGAAGCGGGTTGAATGTGGTACATGGTGTTTAAAATGGGACAAAAATGCAAATGGTGTGGAGTGTTTGTGATCTGCTCCTATTACAGTGATATAATAGTAAAAAAACAACAAAAATGCAACCAATTGCCTCCTGAGTGCAACTAATAATTAAATTGATGGAAAGATGGAAGGAGCTAAACGCATGGCAGTCCCTTTAGTTAGAGGCTGCAGAAGACTTAGAGTGCCCAGAGTCCAGGTAAAATAAACTGGATCTTTTGAAGAAAAAAAAAAATTACTATAGGAAATCCTGTATGGTGTCATTTTTATAGAACCACCCTTTTCTGTTTATTTGGAAGGTTTAAAATAAAAATAATCCCAAACTTTTGTAAAAGAAAAAGAAAAGAGGACAAAGTTTCTGCTATGGGACGTTGATATTTATGGGTAATGATAGAAAATAAATTACTTTGTTTCCAAAAGTAAAATATTATTTATGGCACTTTTAGTGTCATTCTGTTGTGGAAATTAAAGGCAATTATTCAATAAAAAAAACTGGTAAAACCAGCATTTACCATCATAATGACACTTAGATACTATAATAAAGATATTTGTGGAGCTGCAGGTTGCAGATCCTTGATTTAGTAAAATTTAATTTATAAAAAAATACTTAGATTAGAATGGCCTAGTCGAAGTCCAGAACCAAACACTGCAAAAATAAATTAGTATATTTTTCATTGATTTGAGCAGCTAAATAAGACTATTTGCCAACGGAATGAGAATGTCCACCCCTGAAATAGGATAATTAGATATCCTGCACTTGAAATAAGATGATAGAGATGAATTGTTCTTATTTTAAGTACAAAAATCTTATTCCATGGCAGATAGAATGATTTACCAGCTCGAATCAAAGAAAAATACACTAATTTCAAGAGGATTTTAACTACTTTTAGTTCCCTTTTTGCAGTGAACCCAAGTAAGAATTAGTGCCAAGGCTTGAAAATATATTAGTTGTTGTAAAGAACTTACTCTGCAGAAGTGCAAATGTAACAGAGTGCAGAATAACACCAGGTTGGTTAAATGCAAACGGCCGCCACAGCTCATTTGTGAAAGAGAAATCTGAACTTCCACTCCACAGCTACACTACGTTGTGTTTGTCTAATACGATCCTGGTAAAAATGCACTGATCTTACGGTGGTTGGTTTTTACAAAACAACTTTTTTTCTTCTTTACAGCACCTTTCACATACGGATCTAAGGGAACCAGCAGCTGCTTTTTTGATCGCTTGAAAAAGCCCGACAGAATGGACTGAAAATACTGCAGAACTTAACAAAAGCGGACATGTTATGAAAACTATTTTTACCTTTTTTTTGTTGTTACGGCATCTTAAATGTTTTTACCTGAAGTAAAACTTCAACTGAACCTACATCCAGAGGTTGTTTTTTTTGCTAGAACACCAACCACGGCCCATGAGCCCAGCTAATCCATCAGGATAGGGTTCATTAATCATGACCGTCAAACAGAAGATTTGTTTTGTATCTTCAGAGGGTTTGGTTACACCGAATATAAAAGAACAGAATATTCCAGTGGCTCCCAGTGGGCCGCGCAGAGCGGGGCCTCCATTGGTCCTGAAAGCAGCAAAGCTCCAGCACGGGGTCAACTATTGGTCGTCTCGTCAGGAAACCAGCCAATGAAAACACTGGAAGAAGCTGAAACATTTTTTTGTTTTATTAAATCAAAAGTACACATATCTACAGTATGTAGATACATTTCTTATGGGTTTAGAAAGTACAGTACAGTTTATATAGATTTATTTTTCACTGATATTTATAGACTTTCCCCCCCCCCCTCAAAACTCCCACCAGACAGAATGAAAACATGGCTGCTAAAAATGTGTGTTTGCTGTATTACATGTTATAGGGATCTAAAGAAAAAAAAATAGAAGTATCAATCCATCCAGAAAACAAAAGTACAGATTGTGTCTCTAACGTCTGCTCTCTCTGGTTCTGTTATC
Source organism: Fundulus heteroclitus (assembly GCF_011125445.2). NCBI lineage: Eukaryota > Metazoa > Chordata > Actinopteri > Cyprinodontiformes > Fundulidae > Fundulus > Fundulus heteroclitus. The sequence continues at coordinate 25,603,813 of NC_046366.1, read as the reverse complement.
ACCTTAAGCCGCTCGATTACTCAAGAAACAGAACGACGCCGTTTCATCTCTGCTAAAGCAAGAAAAGAAAAAAAAAACAGCTTGAAGTTTAGTTTTACATGCAGTTTTCAAATGAGCAACCTGTGATTAAAAAAATAAAATAAAAATAACTAAACGTTGAATGTAACAAAGCACATAAATCGAACAGAAGGGGTGTACAAATATGCAAAAAGGTCCAAGATTCACGATGCATAGCTCAGCTATGAGAACTCACGGTTAAGACAAATGGTTCTGGAAATCATGAGGTCCCAAATCTCTCTTTCTTTGATCCGAAAAGAAACCGCTAAGATGCCTTTCTAAACACCGAGGATGCGGGAACAGAGTTTCCAGAGAAGAAACTAACATAGGAATGCAAACATGAGGTAAGAAAGAAAAAGGCTTAGACTCGAGTGTATATATTAAAAGTAACAGATTTTAATTAACTCAGACCCACTTCCCCCTTTGATTTAACTAAATACTGACTCAAATTTGTGTTTCGGTGGTTTAGCTAAGAGGCGTACTGTTCCTATAACGCCAGCTAGCCATCGAACGTGAGGGCCACGACGAAACAACATGGAAAATCCCCGAAATGAGCTTAACTGGAGCCTGCTTTGACGTGAGCAGAGCGCAAACATTATGAATTTATAGACGATACTGGCAGGCGTTAGCTTAAAACTCCTCTATTCTACACCTGCATACTGGGTTTACATCCGTTTACATAGGTTACAAGAAAGCAAACGCTTGAGAGTGAAAGATTACAGTACGGGGACGGTGGATCACTTGGTGCTGTAAAACTCTGGTACTACACGGCCTTTATAATACAAGGACTGGACAGATCAACACTGTGTTGTTATATAGCGAAGCTATCACTTGGCACGCACTACACGGACAACACGATTTAATGGTGAAGTGTTGGGAGAGCTCTACGGGGAAATGGGGTGACCTTAACGTGAACCTACCATCTAATAACCGTAACTGTCGTCGTTTTGATTGCTATCTAGAGACAACCCAGAGAAAGATGTGTAAGATAGTGGAATAGTTTCACTGAACAGCCCAGAGATATCCAACCATTAACGTCAGCACGTTTATAGAGCGGCTGAGGGGATCGGCATGTTTTGGTCTCCACACAAACCCATCTTCAGGCCAATGCAAATGTTTCCCCCCCTCCTCCGACTGTCCGTCGTTATCCAGACCTGGAAAAAATACTACAAGGAATTTAAATGAAAAACTTTTCCCTGTGTGGAACAAAAGAAAATGTTGAAAAGCACCTCTTGCCCACTGTTAAGCGTGTGGGAACGTTCCTCTTCCACAGACTTCGGGAACCTCATTTTTTTTTTTTTTTTTGGAAAACTAAGGCGTGAATGTTTGACACCTCTCTCGAATTACGTCTCCAGATATTTGCCTTTGCAGATTATAATCCAAGTTTTGATATCTGAAGACGAACACAAAAGATGTGCTTGCTGCACTGTTAGCAGAAAACAATACAGAACTTGGTAATAAAAATAAAATTAAAAAAATAAACCGCCAGCAACGCAGTCCCTAACAATTTGTTCACAGGAAGCAACAGAAAGCAAAAACGTCTGTCCAAACAGGAAGGGAATAAAGCACTGGAATTTTCACCACCTAAAAAAAAAACTACATAATGAATAAATATTCTATGTATTTTATAAAATAAAGTTTTTTTCTACAAATTTATATTTCTAATTTTTAATGTGTTTATGCTCAGTGACTCACAGTAATCTGTCCACTGAAGGAAAAACATCAAGCTCATCTTCAACCAGCTGCTCTTGTATGCCCCAAACCAACAGGGAGAAGCATTTAAAGGAGCTTTGAGTAAGATATTTACTGTAAAATCAACCTAAAGTCATTCTCATTTATCACCTGGGATGGAAGTAACATTCCCCATAAATAATCTGTCCTCTCCATCAATGATGTCTTAGTCACGTTTTTTCTCCTGGAGGTACGGTAAGAAACTACTTCGGGTTCAGAGTGTAGCCTGGGTTTACTTCCTGGTTCCTCAGCCAATCGTATGAGACATCCCAGGGTTTCCAAACCAGAGCGCAGCATTTGGTATTTTATCTTGACAGAAGCAGCCTGCCAACATGGAAGCCAGGAAGAGAAGCGGACCAGAAATAGAGCCGAACATCATAAACCTGTCCTGTGGAAGTAAACATTCAGCCGAACATTTCACCGCCGGAGGACCGTTGGGCAAATGACGGGTCTCAGTGAAAGGCATTGTGTGTGTGTGTGTGTTGTTCCGATTGTAACCACTAGGTGTCACTACTACTTATTGCTCCTTTAATACAAGCAGATTTAACCTAGGGAGGTGAAAAGTTTTTTTTTTTTACCTGTATTCTCTTCAACATCAGAAGAAGTCTGTTCTGTTAGATTATAATAGATCAATCTTAATGATTTAACTCAGGTATTAAAGCAGGAATATATAACAGTTTATTACTTTAAGTAAATAACATCCATATAGGCCCCATCCTGTTATCCCAACTGTTTTTTTTTTTTTTACTTGAAGTGTCTCTGGCAGGAAAGGAGACTTAAATGGTTAACAACACAATTTCTACACAATGCACCCTACCCCCATGGCTATTGATTAACTGAATTAAACAAACAACACCCAACGTTTTCATACAATATTCAAAGAGCATGTGCTTTGGTCCAATTGTTTGGAGCTTAAAAATCAGACTCAGCATGGAGGTGTGCGCCTTGATGCGTAAATGGGGACGATCTTGTAATTTCCTTCATTTTTTGTTGGACTCAAAACCGCAACCTCTATCAAGGAGCCTGCGTCAAGGAATATTTTTTTGTCTTTTAGACATCATAGTTGCCATCATGTTGCCAGGAAAAGCCCGGTTGGTGCATCTCCACTACAGAAACGTCTCACCGCTGAACTTTGGGCAGCAGGGCTGAGAAAACACGGACCGCATTTTGCCTGCACTTCGACGAGAGTGCAAACGTTAGCTGGGAGGCAGTGATGAGGGCATGAGGAAAACCCACGTTTTAGTCACATCAGATGATTGTCGAGACCAACAGACAAATTAAAGAGATAAAATGAGAAAGCTTCCAACTGATTTTAAAAGCACTTTATACCTCCCCCGATATGACTTCAGCTGCTGATATGTAGAAAGTGCAACTCCTGTTTCACGGAAGCTCAGGACCATCGGCCGCTGCTCGGCGACATGTAACACCAAAACACAAATCAAAGCGTCACTTTTGCAATCCGATGTAAAAATATTGTTGGGATGTAAGCGTCTTCTGTCACTGGTTTTGCTACAGACTGAAAATTACAAGGAGCCCGGGGTTTCGTAACAAAGAAGATGCGGATCGTGTTCGGGGTTGAGTCCTTTTGTCGGTTTAAAAACTCTGCAAAGTGACGACAAGTTATCCTCTAGAAATAGAAGCGACGCACCTCTGGAAGCCGTCAGAAAAGGAAGAGAGGAGGGGAAGTCATCCACTTACTGACAATAGTGGATTTTTGCAGACCGGGAGACCCGGGAGAGGCCATGGTTGGGAAGAACACGGAGAAAAAAATAAAATAAAAAAGAGGAGGAAGTGCTGAGAGCAAGCACAGTCAAGTTGTGTCCGGCCGGCCTGTAGCCAGCATGGAAGGCTTGGGTCCTCAGAGCAAGCTGCAGCGGAAGAAACTGGACTTTTTCTGTGGCTCTGAGATCTTGACTCCGTGACTGCCGCCCTGAGGGGTGTTGCCTTCCTGCAGCAAATCACAAAACGGTCCGTTAAAAAAAAACAACAACACAAAGCGCTTCCATGCATGTAACAAGAAACCCAGAAATACATCCTAAAATACATAAGAGTTGCTGTTGCACTTATAGTTTCACATCCGTGCAGAGAGAAGTATTCACACCCGGACCTTTTTCACATTTCAGAACTTCACAGATGTTTATGTATTTTAGTGGGCTTTTCTAAATAAAATCCAACACCACTAATTTGCTTCAGAGCTCTTCCGACTACCAAACAGGAGTCAACGTGTGTGTCAGTATAAATCCACCTGTTCTGAGAAAGCCATTGTTAAGAAAAGCCATGCAGAGCACTGCAAAAAAGGGAACCAAAAGTCAAATTTCCTTGAAATCAGTATATTTTTCCTTGATTTGAACAGCTAAATAAGACTATTTACCAATGGGATTAGTATATTTACACCCCTAAAATAAGATAATTAGCTATTCTGCACTTGAAATAAGATGATGGAGATGAATTGTTCTTATTTTAAGTGCAAAAATCTTATTTCATTGGCAAATAGTCTTATTTACCTGCTCAAATCAAGTAAAAAGGTACATTTCAAGAAAATTGTACTTACTTTTAGTTCCCTTTTTGCAGTGAGGACATGTGGAAGAAGCTGCTCTGGTCAGCTAAGACCAAACCGGCACTTTTTTTTTTTTTGGTCCCGATGAAAAAAATGCTATGTTTGGAGGAAAGCTAACACTGCAAATCACAGTGAAGACACCATCTAGGGCTGGGCGATATGGATTAAAAAATAAATCTCAGATTTTATCATATCAAATCCGATTAATCGATTTTTTCCTCCTTTTTGTTTCATAAAAAGAAATTAAAGAAATTATTTGAAAAACCTTGCTTTTATGTCAAGCATTTCGTCAGGAACTTGAATTCAAAGAGCAACTAATAACAAGCTGTGAAACATGCTTGTAAAACAAGATGGCAGCCGTGCCATTATAAACAATGAAAATATAACAAAACATTTGCTGCTCGTGGTATTACACATTGAGCTAAGAACAGGCTTCACTGCACTTGTGAACTTCAAACTAAGTTAAAAAAAAGTAAATAAGTAAATAAAGTACTTTGTATTATGGTAAAAAAAGTTTCCACTTAACAATATTTTGACAATATATTTGCCTAAACATATATTCAGCATCACATGCTGTTCTCTTCATGGAAACCCAATGAGTGTATCGGCAAAATAAAATCCAGATTTTCCAAAAATGAAATCTTAAAGAATTATAAATTAGAATTAATCGATTAAATCGATTTATCGCCCAGCCCTAACACCATCCACACGCTAACACATGTTGCTGGGTGGATGGTCTTCTTGAGGAGGCGCAGGGTGGCTGGTGAGCTGGTGGAAAGGTGGACAGAGCTAAATCCAGGTCAATCAAAGACCAGACCTAAACGTAATTGAGAATCTCAGGTAAGAATGGAAAACTAGCGTTAACAAATGCCCTCCATCAAATTTGACTGAGCGTGAAGAATGTTTGGTAGATGAACTCCAAAAGACTCGCAGCTGTAATCACAGCTAAAGGTGATTCCACAAAATGTAGACTGAAGAGAACGAAGCACAAATGCACACCACATTTTCCAGATTAAATTTTTTTTTTTTTCATAAATTGAAACCGTTCATACTTTTACGTCACAATTATTTGTGTAAGAAATACAATGTTTAGGCCAATCACATTAAACATCAATAAAACGCGGCCGTAATTTGACAAAAATGTGAAAAGCCTTCAGAGGTATAAAGGCCTGTGTTAATAAAATGGTTTCCCCCTTACCATTTTCGAGTCCATCTTTGATTTGATGTCTCTGGCAAGAGTCAAAAACGCCTGTGGATCCAAACAAATGCAAATGTGAATGAATGGTGCCTTTGTATACATCAATCTAAAGCATTTTGCTAGAGAGTGGGGGAGTAAAGAAGCCCAGACATTACCCATCACAATTGTATAAAATGAGTTCAAGCAGACAGTCGCCATGAGGAGACTACTAGACAATATTTAAAATAAAGAGGGGGGAAATTATTAAAACCGCATAAAACAATAAAAAATATTGAAATGGCTATTTACGGCTTTCTTTGCAGTGCTGTAAGACTCCGACTTTCTTGTCAGTGTCAATATTTCTCCAGTTTTACTAGATGTTCTGGATATTTGCTGCTGTCTTTGTAATTCTCTTTCTTCTAATGATTATTTTCTAGAGCAGGGGTCGGTGACCTTTACAACCCGCAGAGCCATTTTTACCCTCGGTCCGGCTATAAAAATGTTGTTTAGAGCCACAAAAGTTACACCTCTCTTTGAAACAAGAGCTTGTTTTTATAGTACACTGTAGGAAGTTGGTTTACATTTTTTTTTTAAATTAAAGATCAACAGTCTTTATTATTTAAACCAACAGTATTTTTATGTGTAGGTTTAATGCATTTTCTTCAATTGGAATGTTTTTAGCAAATGGCATCAAAATTATGAAAAAGCAAATAGCTCGTGACATATTGACAAAACAATACTTCATTTATCTATATCTATATTCTACACACCATTAGTTTCTTTCTTTCTGGAAATTTTATGCATTTTTGCAGAACCAAATGCATCCTAAAGCCAATCATTTTAAATTGCCTTTACATTTATAGAAACATTGACCAATCGCCCCCACCCCCCCCTCCTGCATTTTTGGTCCAAATTTTTAAGAGCCGAAGCTGAAGGTGTAAAGGAGCCACAGGTTGCAGACCCCTGTTCTAGACAAACTAAAGATCGAACCTCTCGCTGTCGTTGAGTGAACAGTAACGATAGGGCCTCTGATTTCTGATTTCTCACTTTTGAAGCTGTGGCTGTTATCTACTGTGAGAATATTTAGGAACAGCAAACAAAGGCTGAAAACGAACACTGAGTGTTGTGTACGTAATGCGTGTGAAGAAGAACGACGAGGTCAGACTCAGAATAGCCACGCTTGCACGCCTCAGTCTGATCGGCGTGGAATCAGGAGGAAGCTGCGGCCTCAGTGTTAAAGGCGTCTCCAGAATTAGCGTATAAAGAGAAACACCGGTCACGAGCCCAACTTATGATCCCCACATTTTGACTGCCTTATATTTGCAGTTAATTTTAGCTGATTTAGATTTCTGTTTAAAAGCCATAAGATACGAAAACATGTTTAAATCCTCCAAGCCAGAAGCGGTTGCTATTTATCCTCGAGGGAGACGGCGATGAATGTGAGAGGAAGCGGTCAGTGTGAAACGCCGCTTTATGGATAATTTAAACCAGGGGTGTCTAAACTTTTCGCTCCGTGGGCCAAAATTATGAAATGCACACGAGGGCCAAAAAACAACAACAAAGAAACAAAACAATTAGAAGTAGTTGGACAGATTTAGTCCCATTTAATATGAAATTAAATGTAAAATGTGGGGTTATTAAAAGACAAATGTTTTATGTTCTACCTAATTTTCAATTGTAAGATTTTAACTTGTCTGGGATAATTTTGCCCTAATTAAAAAGTTTCTATGTGCTGGTCGGCCCCTGGGCCGCACTTTGGACACGTGCGGATAGAGAAAAAAGACAACGGTGACATTTAAAACTGTCTTTAGCATCTTCAATGTGGGTGTAGACTCTTAGTCATCCAGGACACGACAGTCTTACCACTTACTGGGTTGGGGGTTATTTTCCACCAATGTTCAGAACTGAAGATTTTGGATAAGAGGTGAAACGTCTTCAAGAAACAAAAGAACAAGTCCAGTTGCCTTCTGTTTTAGCACTTAGGTTTAGCGTCTTAAATTAGTGATTAGAGTGTAAATGATAATGTAGTGTACCCAATAGCATTTCCTAGGCGCAGACGGCCTTCATGTTTTAGTTATTTCCCTGGTTCAAAACACAAGTTTCTGGTCATCGCCGATCAAACCGAAAAATTGATTCTCCGACCAATTTCCTGCAATATCTCACAATTAACGTGTTTCTGACATATTCAGATTTTACAGCAGGGTAACCGTACAGGCAGGAAGCCAGACTGCTATGAAATTAGATGCGAACCAGTTTATATGTGAAAAAGTTTTTAGATAATTTACGTTTTCCACATTGATGTTGGCCTTTGCACTGGTCTCCATGAACTTGATCCCATACTCTAGTGCAAGCTGAAAGAAAAAAAAAAAAAAAAGAACAATCCCAGATATTATTTCAGTGAACCTGCACACACACATGTTGCTCTCGTTCTAGAGCCAACAACAGCCTTGTCTTATGTTCAACTGAGATTCCTCACCTTCTCTCCCCTATCTTTGGACACCTGCCTCTTGTCGTTGATGTCGCATTTATTGCCGAGGACCATCTTCTCAACATCAGACGACGCGTGCTACATTAAAACAAGAGAAAAATAAATCCTCCGTTCGGCTTTTTAGAAACGCAAGCAGCACGCGTTTGGTATTTTGGAGTTGCACGTACCTCCTCTATGTTCCTTATCCAGTTCTTGATATTATCAAAAGATTTCTCGTTTGTGATGTCATAGACAAGCATGATGCCCTGCAAAGACACGTTGCAATAAATACAACTGAAAGAGCCGTCGAACCCTCACAGAGAAACGAATAGCACGTGAAGCTACCCACCATTGCTCCTCTGTAGTAGGCTGTTGTGATCGTTCTGAAACGTTCCTGACCAGCTGTATCCCTGTAAGAGTCAAACGTGTTAAATAAAGAGACAGATTCCATCCTGGGGATAATCTGATTCAAAAAAAAAAACTTTTACGTTTTCCTCGTATATATAGAAGTAGAGACTAGGGCTGAACAATTAATCGCATTTTCAATATAATCGTGATTTAAAAAAACCCAATTTCCAAATCGCAGAGGTCTGCAATTTTTAGCTATGTAACAATTAGGGAATTAGACATGTCCATTAGGTGTTGGTAAAATGTTTAAAGTGGGTTTGCCTCCACATGGAAGGGAAGACAGTTGCAGCAGTGAGATAATCTAACTTTATTACTTGTTTTAGAGTTTGTATAATCATACAAAGCATTAAGTACTGGTCAATCAGTTTAATACATAGACTTGCTTGTTGGTTGGACTTTGCACTTTATGTTCAACGAGGATTGATGTCTAATTAAATTAAAAGCTGTTCTCTTGAATAATATTCTGATCAATATAAACATTAAAAGTTTATATTTAAAATAGTCCTTGTTTACAAACATCTTTATTTAGAGGCCATTTTTGTTGCTTGTGGTTAATGCGGAGAAAAGTCAAAATTGCAATTTTGATTAAAATATATCGTAGGCAGAACACAATCATTTCTGCTCCGAGTTTAGATACTGTGGGTCTTTTACCAACTAATCTGCACGGCGAGCAAACAAACTGATTTGTTGTTTGTATATATTTTGAAACACATGATAAATTAAACTGGAGGAAAAAAAAAAAATCGCATTAAATCACAATGTTAAGAAAAAAAATCCCAATTAGATTATTTTACAAAATCGTTCAGCCCTAGTAGAGACTATCTAGAAGAACTGGAAAGTGGAGCATAAGATGCCACTTCCATGTAATCCCAAAAATCTATTCTGTGTGGCTGGCTCCGTGCATGGCTGAACACACATTACCCATGATGCTTCCTGGTTTCCCACGGATGTAATTATTAACACCCAACATTGTGTTTAATAATCCACAAATGCTGACCTTATATATTATTTTTTATGTGTTTTCTTTCTGTATCTCAATGGTGATTTTTGTTTATTTACTAATGTTGTGATTTAGTTTGCAGAAGTCGTAGCTAAAGTACAACATAGAACAAATGCTTTGTGAGGCGAAGCCGTGACTTTAACGAGTAGAGGGTTTGTCAACATGACCTCTGCCATAAGCTTCCATGTATTATTAGGACAGCAGCATGTACATAGCACTGCATGCGTGTTAACCGGAGCGCGGCGGTGCCTTCCCACCATTGGTGGATGCAGGCTGGTGAATGATAGGAGGATGACGCTGCACCCTTCATCCCAGCCAGCCACAGGTCCCATTGTCATTTGTAAATAATCTAAGGGGTTTGTAGGGCTGGTCTGCCCTTGTTTTTGCCTTTGTTTATTAGTTAAGGAGGTACGATTTTGTGTTTTAGTTAAGTTTACTTAGAACTACCCTTGTGCTGTGGATCTCTGCAGCTCACCCAGAGTTATCATCAGCTATTTTTTGGTTGCCTTTTCAGATTAATGCTCTTATTACCTCGATTACATGTACCTGGTTTTCATAGTTTGTTGTTTTATTTTAACCATGCCACTTTTGTGTATCTGTTTGTTGCTGCCCCTTAACCAGGACACCCTTGAAAAAGAGTTTTTCTTTTATTATCTCTGTGGGACTATGTCCTGGTTTCTACACACTCTATTTAGCAATTAGCTGACATTTAAGTGCAATCGGTTGCAGTGGATTTTATTTTGGAGCGCCAGAGTTGAACAGAAAAGTACAAAACATTTTTAAGATTTCTTTTTTTCTTTTTTTATAATTTTTCAAAACTATTTATCATTATCGTTCAACTTTATTTATCCACTACCTTGTGTTTTTCTAGCAATCAAAATCCCAACAAAATACACTGAAGTTGTGGTTGCAAATGTGAAAAAAAAAGAAAAAAGAAAACCTCACATCTTTCTGCAAGGCACTGTATTAAGAAAAAATGTCAACCATTTTTCTTTTTTTTGAAAAAAAGTACTCTTACCATATCTGTAACTTTATCTTCTTGCCGTCAAGCTCTATTGTCCTAATCTTGAAATCAATACCTGTAGGAAAGCAAACGGAAACTAACGTTGCCATCATAACGTTAACTTTTAAGATGCAATGACCCCCAACAAACACATTTAAGCAAACGAATATACAACATAAAAACCGTGGGGCCCATTAAAAGCTAAAAACATTCTATATTTAAAGTATTTAACATGTAACACATCAGGTTTTCCGGTGTCTTTCCAGAACATAGACGGGTCTAACGGCTGACATTAGGGCTTATATACCGGTATGAGTGTAGAAATAGTGTCAAATTAGTTAGAAATAACGCATAAATATATTATCAACAGCTTTTCCATATCCAGCTAAATTAAAGCGGTCACTTCCCCCAAACCTGCACAGGAAATAACATTTGCTGACGAAGAAAACCAGTTATTTCGCCTCCTACATGCATAGCATAACCAGCATTCCAGCAAATAGACGCCTCCGCAGAGCCAGTCCCTCTGCGTAGTGTGAACACACAATCCACCAAAATAGCCCCGAAAAACGCACCTATTGTTGAAATAAACGTTGAGTTGAAGGCGTCTTCTGAAAACCTGAAGAGGACGCATGTCTTCCCGACACCGGAGTCCCCGATTAGGAGTAATTTAAACAAATAGTCGTATGTTTTCGCCATACTTGATATTATTGCGGAAATCCCGCCCGGCGAAGATGGGAGGCATCATCATGCGCACAGAAACGACACGACGCCCCCTGCTGGCCCGGAATCAACTCACAGGTGTCAGGGCGCGAGTGGACGAGTAGTTTTAGCAATGTATATTTGCATGTATTTAACCACGTCTTATTTGTTTTAAAAATAATTAAAAGTTTATTTTTTTCCCGTATACAGTTCTTCCTTCTAACACATATGCATTGCATGTATATAATGATGCACGTAAATCAACTCTTAACAGATAATTCAGGAGTAAAATTCCATATTCCTTGATCTTTTTCATATTTTATCTTAGGGGACAAAAATACAGAATATACAAAAATATGATCACAGACAGGTCAAACAAAATGAAAGCATCCACAGTTTGGATTCGGCAGTTTCAGTATTCAGTGATAGGTCAGCTCAAGGTTATTGTTTTCATCTTTCAAGGCATGGTCAGATCTACGAGGTTTGACATAACCTAGTCAAACCATAAATAAAATTCTTCCACTTTATTAATAACAAAACCTGCTTTCTGTTTCATTTTACAAATGTTAAATGTTAAATCAATCTATGTATCCAGGGTTGGTTTGTCCTGATAACCAGTATTTGGTAATGTTCTTTTTGCTTTCTGTCAGTAAAATATTCATTAGATATTTATTTTAGAAAAAAAACAATATTTGAGTATACTGCCCAAACACATAGTTTTGATCTCTAAAGAGATTTTTGTCATGTAAATATCTTGTAGAGCTTACCCTTTTCCAGTTCTCTTGAACATTCCAAAAATATGTGATAAAAATTGGCGTTCTGATTTAATTATTTACTACACGTCTTTGATATCTCCACCATATCCGTTCCACCATAGTAATGATTATTCCACCTTTTCCTACATTTTTCTTTATAATGAAGGTTTGCATAGCTTTGAAGACTACACAGACTATTTTCTGTTTTATTTTCCTATATTTTAATCATGTAAAGCACTTTGCATTGTCTCTGTACTGAATTGTGCTATACAAATACATTTGCCTTGCCTTGCCTTTTATGTATGTGTAACAAGACTTTGTCCTTATTTTCTGAATTATATGCTTATTCAGTTATTTCAGTCAAGTGTTTTTTTTTTTGGTCAGACACTGATTTAATTTGTTGATTATATATTTTTTTTATTTTCAAGTATTATTGAAACCCTGAAGTTTTTCCCTTTTGAATGTCAAACGAAGTCCTTTCTTTTACTGTTGTGCAAAAGGCTAGTCTCTTGACTACTATTGGGATTAACTGTTGTACGTTTTCTGCTAACTTTACACATTACTGTTTTGCTTCTCTTTACGCCATCTTTTCAATTATCAAACTATTAACTGAATTTTTTATGCTGTTGTATGTCCCAGAGGAATGCTCCTTTTTTTTTGCATGCTACATGTGATAAGATGAAACAACAACATATAGATTTATATTTGCTAAAACTGATGCAACTTGTTTAGTTTAAGATAGCAATTATGTCTTGATGTCTTAAACTAGTCTTTATTGTTTCCAATTTTCACAGATTTCTCTTTATCACAATGGTTAATAAAAAAGTCTGTAAATGAAACTCAGCAATTCTTAGTAATTCAGGTAATTTGTTTGTACGAAAAATATAATACAATAGAAATACCTTTATTCCCCCACAACGGGGAAATGTGGGTATACCAGTGGCATGAACACATAGACAGAGTTACACACTACATGAATATAAAGCTAACTTAATAAAAAGTAATAAAATATACTTGTACCTTGTCAATTTACTTATGTTTTTAACATATCTTTATCTATCTATCTATCTATCTATCTATCTATCTATCTATCTATCTATCTATCTATCTATCTATCTATCTATGTATATGTATATATATATATATATATATATATATATATATATATACATATATATATATTCATTTAAGATATCTTTAAGATATCTTAATATTCATTTAGGATATATTGATATTTCCTTTTCATATATGTATGCCAAAAATGTGTTTATTGAAAGCAAAGTGGAACCAAAGTCAAATTCCTTGTTTGTGTACAAAAGTTCGACGATTAAAGCTGATAGCGAACAAGTGAAAGACAATTGTGTGGTGCTCTAAATTAGATGTTTCTAACATTTAGTGCTTGCAATGTACCAGAGCCAATAATTTGAATCTGGGTATCACCGTAATCTTCAGCAAGAAGGATGAAGCTTCAGTTCTGACACCAGGAAGTCAGGACATTTCCCACCTGTATATGCTGTGCCGATTTCGTTTTTGCAGCACTTTTCGTGGCCAAATCACACGTGGAGGCTTGTCTTTTGAAAATATTCCCTCACTTTACCGGAATTTTATGACTGCACACACTTAAGACATTTAAGACACTAAATCAGTATTTAAAAAGTCCTTGGGTACCTTCCCCTCCACGATGTTAAATAAGTTTGATGGTGGTGTAATCGGATTACTTTGTTCACTGCCAATGACACGGTGTTCACCCCCATGATAAGATCAGAGTTTGATGCTTCTACAGATATGGATAATTATGGGAGGACAAATTCACTGCTTTCATGGAGCAAGAAGAAAACACAGCACGTTTGCACACGTAAGCTCTCTGCTGGCTCTTTTTCAATACACCTCATGAGTGTGTGGAAATTGCCTCCAGGTCACAGAACAGCAGCACACTCTCCAAGGGGATACCAACACTTAGAGCAATCTCCACGGCCAAGCTGCTAATTTTGTTGTATGACCCCCTTTTGCAAACAACTGCTAATAATCGTTTCCTTTAGCATTTCTCAAGGTCGGAGCAGGCAGAGAGAAGGATCTTTGATCCTTCACCTGTTGTACGTTCTCTGCAGATCATCCAGAGTCCCGTGTTCTCTACTCTCCTATCTTCATCGTATGATTTAGCCTTTATATCTGTTGAACAATTTTTGCATTGATTTGGCCAAACAATTTGTATAGTTATCCCCCGTTGATCCAATGACGAGTCATTTTCAGTTTTTTGGTAGAAACCAACAGATTCTTATTCAAAGCAGAGGAAAAAAAAACATGGTTCCCATTGCCTTGGGAGGAGAACCCTACAAATGCATAGCAAGGATTCCTGGATCAATGTGTGCTTCTGTGCTTTTTTGTGTCTCTGCTCTGTCTTCTCTAACCCCCAGTCGGTCGAGGCAGATGACCGTTCACACTGAACCTGGTTCTGCTGGACGTTTTTCCTCTCCACTGTAGCTTCATGCTTGCTCTTTATGAGGGATTGCTGCAAAGCCATGGACAACGCAGACGACTGTCCCTGTGGCTCTACCCTCTTTCATGAAAACTGAATGCTGCTTGTCAAGATTTGATGCAATCTGCTGGGTTTCCTTGGATAGGAAACTTGGATAGAAATCTGTATGATTTGATTGATTTTGACTTTGTTAAGTGCCTTGAGATGACATGTGTTGTAAATTGGCACAATAGAAATAAAATTGAATTGTAAATCCCACACTCCTTGCCGTCCTGAAACATTTAGTTTTGCTGGTAGAAAACGGGGTGCTTTGTCCTGGCATTCCTCCTAAAACAACCAGTTGCCATGTAGATAGCTAGCTAGATCTAGATAATGATTGCTATGGAGACTTGGTGAGCTGCTGGTATCTAACACTGAGCTTTTGAGACTGTTTACATCCTTTACCATTCTCCTTACCCTGCACCACTCTTCTGACTTTAGACATAAGCTAGTTTAGGTGAGAACTTACCTGTTTGTGCTGAAGAGATGCCCCCCCCCCCCCCCACAGCATCATGCCGCCACCTGCATGTTTTACTACAATAGGGATGGTGTCATCAGGATGAAACACCTAAATGACCTGACCCTGTTTCAAAGTTCTCCACAACTCTCCCTGGGAGTTGACGCTGTTCCTTCACTAATACTCTCTTTACTAGTATTACAAATTTATTTATTTTTTACTTTAGAAATGGGCAATTTTAGGCCAGTAGCTGTTTTATAGAAAATCAAAAAAACAACAACTGTCTTTTCCATTTTCAAGAGTGGCAAACAGGACTCCTCGTCGTGTCTTATTTATACCCCAGGGAAAAAGAAAGCCGCAGGTTGCTAATTAAAAGTTACCAGATGCTGATCAACTTGAAAAAGTGAATTGTAAGTCAAACATGTTTCCAGTTGTATTTATTTAATAGGGATTGTTATGGCTGCCAATAAAAGAGGAAATGGGGGATTTTTTTCCCCCACAGTGAAGAAATGTAAAATTTAAATGTTCCTTTTTTTTTCAGTTTTACAGAGTGAGATTAATCAGCAGCAATAGAAAATTGGATATATTCGAAGAATTTTTTACACATCTTTACCAGACGGGCCAAAAAGAGCAGCGGGCACGGTATCATCGGGAGCTGCATTAGACGGACATCATCACAAGCTTTATTTGTTCTCAGAGTTTGGTCCAGACGAATTTCTAGCACCAATACTGACATTGCGTGGACCCAAAACCATTCGTTTTAAAAAAGTAAAAGAAACAAAAAGGAACCATAAATACATAAGTGGGCTACATGTGTTAAAAAGTCACAGATTAGGACACGTGAAATGACAAAGAAGGGATGGCATATAGAAAATATTCCTTTACAAAAAAGGCGTGTTTTTTTTTTTTTTTCCATTGTGCTTTGTTCTTCTTGCTTTTTATTTTTTTACAAGCTATTCAGCTCCTGCAGTGTTTGGTCCAGAACCTGTTGCATTCCTAGGTTTTCCTCTTTTGCCTGCGACAGGCTCTCTGCAACAGAAATAGTAGCAGCAATGAATGGCATGATCACAGAGGCTCCGTCCAGGCCTCTGAGGAACATAATTATGTCATGTGGAAAACATGAGTGAGAAAGGAAGAAGGCAGAGGAAGAGGAAAAAACGTCTTTATTGTGTTTCAGTTCGGTGCGAACTGTGAAAGCAGCGGAGTGGGTAGAGGGAGAGGAGAGAAAGTGCTTCTAAGAAGGCCGAAAGAGAAAGAGGAAACGCCAAGTGGGAGCTTCACAAGGTGTTCATATCATTGAGGGCATGGTCCAGCTCCTCGCTGATAGCCTTGTATTTCAGCTTCTGAGTGTACAACTCGTCTGCAGGTGGGAAACGGCAGAGCAGAAAGCAGGGTGAGGCGGTTCAGAGCCCAACGCAGGTCAGGGGCGGAGAAGAAGGAGAGAAACGGAAGACACCAGCTTAAACATTAACCCGACTAAAGATTTACAAGAGCGTTTAGTAAAGAGGAAAAAGGAAAGATCAGAATGGGGACATAATGTACCTTCTAGGTCGTCTATGGTCTTTTCGAGCTTCGACACCGTCCTTTCGGCAAATTCTGCTCGGGTTTCCGCCTTTTTGGAACAAAACGAACAAAATATTAACCATCCTGATACAGCCAACAAATAAACGGACAGCTCGAAGAAAGAAGGGAAACATACCTCCTTGAGTCTGTCGTTCAGGACTTTAATCTCCTCTTCGTATTTGTCTTCTTTCTCAGAGTACTGCGCAGAAGAGGAGAAGCTTAATCAGTTTACTGTTAAAAAAGGTAGCTGTGGTAGTTTATTTCACCCTCAGCCTTTACAAGGCCTTGTAAAAAGTTTTCATACTCATTGGACTTCTCCCGTCGTCATGTTACAACAAACTTCAGTGTGCTTTATTGGGCTATATTTTGTAGCCTCTATCTGGTTTTATTACGAGATTGTCTCGTATTCAGCTCATCAGTAAGTAACTTAAAGCTTTGGGCACCAGCAATGGATCACTGACCCTGAGCACTGATTTGTGAGCAGAGCTGAAAAGATGTGTACGCGATTTATGTGTACGCTTAGGGTCCTTGTCCGTCCATCTTCCCATCAACTTTGGCCAGCTGCCCTGTCCCGTGTGAAGAACATCGACATTTATTTCACCCTGGGGATGGTGTGTTCTGGGAATTACTTTTCCTCCATTTTACATGAGGGCCAAAACGTTTAATGTTGGTCTCCACTGAGCTGAGCACCTTTCTTCCCACAAGTTGGCTGTGACCCCAACAGGGTTTGTGGTGAGCAGCAAGTGAGACTTCCTGCTTTCTTTCAGCAACGGCTTTCTTTGTGTCACTCTTCCATAAAGGCAACATCTTTCCTATCAGCTTCTCTGTTCATTAATAAATAAATAAATAAACAGCCCAACAGCATGTTGCTCCCACTGCCATGTTTCAAAGAAGGGGCGAAGTGTGTCCAGGGTGATGTACAATGTTCGCTTTCCAGCACAGAGATGTGCCTTTATTATCTAATCCTGCTGTAAACCTTGACTATCGTCATAAACTATCTGCTTCGCACCTTGGTCTCCTTGATGCCGTCACAGAAGAGCTGAATTACACACAGGGGGGTCTGTTTACTAGCCTCGTGAGACCATCCTGATCTCGCGAGCTTTCAAGGTTTCACTCGCAGATCAGTCTGGCTACTCTCCGTTAAAGAAAATTTGGAGCCGTTCACCAAACGAACGTCCAATCAGCGTTGGCTTTGAGGCGGGTTGAGGTGTGACGCAACCGGAAGCGCGGCAGTTCAGTCTAAAGAACATGGCGGCTTCAGCCGATGAAACTAGCGTTAGCGTGGCTATCGAGCAAGTTTTATCGGAATTACAGAGTATTTCTTTGCTGATCTAACGAGCCTTTACCTGCAGCAGCAAGAGTAGCTTGGCTTGTGGTTGTGTTTTCGTCGTCGCTCATAACAGAGCGACGACAAAGCATGTTGACGAGTACGTCATATGCTTCGTTGATCTGATTGGTTTATTTGGCCCGTCTATCACCAACATAGGCCAATCAGCTAACCAGTATTTTCGCCCCTTCCCAAAATTACTTCAACGGAAGGTTTCCAGATGGATATGCGGAGCAAATCTATCTGGCGGCGTCAGGTTATCTGTTTACTAAGCATGCCCCCTTTCTGACGGCAAACGGTTGCACTGCATTTTATTTAGAAGTGTCAGTATCAGAGTAAATGTTTGTGTTGGTCTACCAAATAAATTCCCGACGGCATCGAAGTTGAAGTTTGCGTTTATAAAGTGGAAAAAAAAACGTAGGAAAAGTTCAAGTCGGTGAGAATACTTTTGCGAGGCCATGTAAGCTTCTTTTAAAACAAGTAGAAATGAGTAGGCGTATGTGTAGTCTGGACTGTTACCTTATCAGACTGCGCCTCTAGAGACTTAAGGTTGTTGGTGACGTTTTTAAGCTCTTCCTCCAACTCGCTGCACTTTCTGTAGAGGTAAAACATTTAGGTTATTTATTCATTTTTATGCAAAACCTCATTAGCTTTAACAAACAGGCCCAAAACAAAAGACAACCGGACTTTCGCTCAGTTTTTTTCTGAAAACATTTCGACACCTATCCAGGCGTCTTTGTCAACTCTGGTGGCTGTCCATTGAGCATCCACACTCATTAGCACACTAATCTGACCATTTTATACGTTCTACTCGCGCTTACAGTTCAGCGATTTCTGCCCTCTCTTCTGCTCTCTCCAGGTCACCCTCTAGGATCACCAGTTTGCGAGCAACCTGGGGTTACAAAGAAGAAAGAGGAGACAGAAAAATCAGCGCAAAGCAAGAATCTGATCTGCTAGTAAAAACTGGGGCGAAGCGCTCAGGTTCGAACACGCACCTCCTCATATTTGCGGTCAGCCTCCTCCGCGATGTGTTTGGCCTCTTTGAGCTGCAGCTCCTGGATCTCCATCTTCTCCTCGTCTTTCATGGCTCTGTTCTCAATCACCTTCATGCCTCTGTAGGTGAGAAAGAAGCAAAGCGTTAACACAGACAGAGAGACAGACAGATCTCACTAAAGTGATGATTTTAAATGAACCAAACACTGATTCATATCCTGTAAAGAAAACAATCATGCAAGCCTTGCAGCTAAGCCCAAAACTATCCATACCAAAGCAGATTTAAATGCAAAAGGATTTTAACTCAACCATTGAGTTTGTTTCTGAAAGAAAAAGAAAACCTTATGTTGAAGATTATTTATTCCCTTTCCAATAATTAATGGAAAAACCTTTATTGGCTTAACAGCAATCAGACTCTTCTAATAATATCTGAGCTGCTTTCTGCAGGTTTCAGCTGTTATTTTTGACGATTCATCTTTTTTGCAATGAGCTCCATATCCGGAACCGCTCATTGCCATCACCCTAATCTTTAGCTCCCTCCACAGATCTAAGTCAGGACTCTGGCTGGGCCTGTCATGATTTGCGCCCGTCTGTCTTCTGCCACGCCCGCCCGCTCCTCTGCAATCAGCTTCATGCATTGCACCTGGCCCCTGCGCCACACAGTCAGGGCCAGATTGTTTAAAGCTATTGCTAGTAGATGAGCTCCATGGTTACGACTTTGTTTCTGTTTGCTTGGATTTCCCTGCCTCTCCTCGCTTTTGTCTGATATCTACTGAGCATCTGTGCCTTGACCTACGAGCCTGCGTAACGTTTGGTTTCCCTGACAGGCCCACTCCGAAACGTTAATATTACTTCCAGCCAGAAGAAACATCTCAGCTAAATTAAAAGATTACTTTAAATCCAAAATCTGCCATGGGTTTTAAAAATGCTTAGGCTTACATGAAAGTAAAACTTATTAGGTTTTAATAAAGAAAAAAAAAACATTTATTACCATTACTCAGTTGTGGCAGTTGTGTTCATATGTAGCTTTAAAAGTTTTTTTTTTTTAATCCCACATTTCAAGGAAGTGCAAGAACACGTCCAACTCATGAGAGGTAATACTGATGGTGTTAGTGACTCAGAGGAAATGAACTCAGATGAGGCAGAGACAAACACAATTGTGACCTATTTAACTGTGCCAAAAGAGTCTCCTTTGTAGAGCCGGAAATAGACGATAAGAAAGATGTTATTTCCTCCCTGAGTAGCTCAAGATCAAATTAGAATAAGAAAAGATACAGATTTCTGCCGTAAATGTAACCTTTACTACTAGAAAACCCGTCCCTCTCCATTAGTTTTCATCGGTTCTTCGTTCCTGACTTTCTCACATTATAAAAAAGGACAAAGCAGGCAAAATAAATAGCAGGGATACCTATCAGCCAATAACCTTAGCCAGTACTTTATCCAAGGTCTTAGAAACATCGTGTTGAACAGAATGGGACGTTTTGTCTCAACGTCTGACAACCAGTTTGGTTTTAAATCTAAACATGGTGCAGATATGTGTATTTTTGCCTTTACAATGAGATTTTAGATTTGTATAACATATATAACTCCTCAATTTGTATTTTTTATCCATACCTCTAAAGCTTTTGATCGTGTTCGATCAGGTTTTATAACACAAGCATTCCTGAATCTTAGCCTCACGAGTCTATACGCATAAAATAGGGTAACAGTGTCTGGATCTTTTCCTGTTCGTAACTGGGTTAGATGAGAAAGATTTTTTTCCCCCCCTTCTCTTTTGTTTTGACCAATCAAAGCTGTTACATGATTGGGGTAGTTTTAGTTTTCTGAAACCTGCTTCCTGCTAACACAGACTTCTCAATAGTTCAGCAACGCGTCGGGCCGTCACCTTTCGCTCTCGTCCGCAGCCTTCTCGGCCTCCTCCAGCTTCTGCAGGGCCGTGGCCAGTCTCTCCTGAGCTCGGTCCAGCTCCTCCTCCACCAGCTGGATGCGTCGGTTCAGAGAGGCCACTTCGCCCTCGGCCTGCAGCCACACACACACACACACACACACACACACACACACACACACACACACACACACAGATTGGCAGAGAAATGTTAGCGGTTTGAAGGTCTGACAGGAAACACGATGCTGACAAAATGGTAGGAAGTGTGGGATCAACAATCCTGCGCAGGATATTTGTGATGCAGCTGCACAGAAATGTTGTATTTTTATCGATTATTAGGCTCTGTGCCTGGAAATCCTCCACGTTTCTTGCTTCACTGGGGCACCTTGTCACGTTAAGGCCTTATATTAAGTTTAATGAACAAAACAAGGTATGTCAAATATAGCACAAAACTATGAATTTACTTTTACTTTTAGCCTTTTCATTGCAATATTCTGTTTTAGAAATTCATCAAGGCTTTAAGACTTTGACTTTCATTCAATACCACATTTTGACATTTTGCCAAGCACCCAAGGCTGTTTTGACGTAAATACTCAAATTTCACATACCAGAGTTCAGACCTGAAGACATCCACATGTTTAACTTGATTCATTCCCGCAGTGTCAAATACTTGGGAGCAGGAGGTTTGACATAAACGACAAACCATGTAGACGTAAAATACTCAGGCTGGGTTTTCAAAATATGTATCTAAATACTATGAGTAACACGAGTTTCACCTCGTAATTCGCATTATGTGGCGGAAAAGTGAAACTCGTCTTGATTTGTGCAACATCTGATAAGATTCCAACCATGAAGACATTTCCATTCCAGCAAATCCAAGCCTGGCTGCCTTCTGCCCCGACTTGCATGGAGGTGTGAGAGGCCCGAACTCCTCAGCGTTAAGATTACATCACATGCATTCAGCAGAAATCCAAAATGAGGAACAAACTGGGACATGATTGGGCTAGCCACCAGTTTGGAAGCATTACCACGGTTTTAAAGGTTACAGTTTCAAAACTTCAAAACAGTTCCAACCAATCGTTCCTGCAAGGGACGGTCTTTGAAAACGGGCGGCGTCTGACCAAGGACCGAGGACCTGAGTTATTGTTGTTGTTTTTTTCCTGATAGCTTATATAATGAAAGTATTTTTTTCAGAGCAGTGTTCTCATTGTGGAACGGGTTCCTTGATTTTTAAGTACTTTTAATGAGAGGCCAGAGAACACGCCTCAGTAACTTCATTTTTTTTTTTTTTTTTGGCCTGTATGCTGAGCAATGCAGCAATGCCCCTTCCCCAGCTGTGCACTGCTGGTAAGCTGGCTGCTCTACTTCTTTCCTTCTCTTACAGGAGAGATACCAACTTGGTCAATCATTGTGTGGTAACTAAAAGGAGAGGCCCCTAAATAAATCTTAATTGGGTAGTGCTGTTTTAAACTAGGAGTACTACAAAATGTTAATCTTTTAGCTTATGTTGTTTTACGTTACCTTAAATGGTCATGTTATGTATGTTTCTTTAACTATTGTGTTAAATCAATGACGTAATGTATTTTTTTGACAAAAGCTTCTACCTTGACAGCCTTCCAGATCAGCCACCCCAGTGTTTCAATATGAATGATCTGTGTTCTGCTCTTTGTGACAAGCGGCGGACTTTGCAGCCTGAGCAGGCACTTTAAACAAAAAGTGCTGACGTCGGGAAAAACAGAACAGCTTAACCCTAACAAATCTGAAATGCCTCAGCTGGGCTGCTTCTTCGCAGCCTGTTTCCTGTCCTCCTGATATCTCAGATAACCGTGTCTGTTCCCTTCTTCCTGTGTAAAAGGCAGAGGAGGAGGAGAAAGGATTACAAGCTCCTCATTTTCAGAGAGGCTTTGTGTCAAATGGTATTTAGTCCAAAAAAAAAAAAAAGAAAAAAGTCAAAGGAAGAGAAGGGAACAAAGGCTTGTAGGATGTTGGACAAAGCGGGAGTAAAACTGTTTCCTGATGTCTTAAACCACTGGTCCATGCACCGCCATGCTGTGAAGACATGTTGAAACGGTACTAACACAGGGAAGGAGCCTTTTCCAGCTGATGAGCTTTGTCTTAGAAGACAACACAGATCAAGCATTCTTTTTCCATTACTGTAAAGACCCAACATCAAAATCCAACATGGCTGCTGCGTCTTTAAAGTGTGGTAACAGCTGTAGTAAACAAACAAACAACCCTCCTGGCAGCCTGTATCTGATTAAATCTTTCACACACATACCTGCACATGCCACCACTATCTGCAGTGTTTGAAAGTGTTAAATCGCATTGCTAAAAGCTGCAACGGTCAACTTTTATGTGTTTATGTGGCTGTGTGTCATGAAGTCAGATTTTCCACTTCTGTAAAACAACTGGAGCCGGGTTCTGAATGAGAAAGTCGGAAGTCTTATTAACAAAACCAGTGACTTTGCTCCAAAGGACTTTACAACAGTAAGATGGGAAAGAGACGAGAGATTAAAAACAAGACATAAAACCGATATTAGAGCAGAGAGTTAAAAACAGCATGTCAGCTCACACCGGACCAAATGCTATTTATAAAAGATAATTAAAAACAGGAAGTGATGATGCCCGTCTAAAAATTAAAAGCATGGAGTAGCATCATACATGGCAGCCATTTTCAAACATATGTACAGTTCTATGTATAACTTATTTGCACGTCTACCAGTTTTTATCTAAAACCTTTAACAGACATAAGTAAGTATTTGAACACATTAAAAGGAGATACATACATTATAGAGCTTGTATTACTAATAGCAGTGAAGGCCTGTTTTCTTAATACTCAGAAGTCAGGTTTTCAGAGTTTATAGCAATGTTTTTGGCACAAGAAGTCTGTGGCACACACGACACTGTACAATCTCTATTCCTATAAAAAATGTGTTCCCAAATTGTTTCGATAGAAGGAATTTAGAGATATATATACTATCGATTTGCAAACATTACTTATCACTGCAATGATTTGGAATTCCAGCTGGTTTTCCAACTTGCAGCTGGAATGTGCTTGACTCGGCTACGAATCAAACACATCATTAGTACGGTCACTCGGTACAAAAATAGGCAAGTCCTGCTGGTTTTCACACTTGTAACAAGAACATGGTTAAATCAATGCTACTGCCACGACCAGCTACTTTAGAAGTAAAATGTAACGCAGCATAAACAGTCTGTGGCACTTATTGGTTCCCTGTGGACTGTTTCAGTTCCAACTAGGGGCTTAGCCAACTTTAGGGGTGGAATGAGATCTTCTGACCTTAAAATGCCAACCCATGTGACTTTGTCTGGAGAAATGAGCCTAAGCTGTTTTTATGAACCCAGGTTACAGAGGCGAGTGCTTTAAGCTTGACACCCTGTATCTATGTTTGAGACTTGGCTATAAAGGGATGTAGTTCTTAAGCTTGTTCTTGTGTTATTCTCTGTTCCCATTTACTCTGGTTCAGATCCCCATTTGGGACCAGTTGATTCATGTGAAATATGACAGATTATGACTCCTGATCGCACCAAATTAACTCTGAGACACCACCTGCAAGTAGTAATGATTTATCTTAAAACCCAATGTCCATATAATGGACTTATGGAAGGTTAATCACATTTATCGGTTATTAAAACAACACCAATGGACACAGGGTAGGTACACACAATAGACCTGTGGACCTGTTAAAAAAAAAAAGAACACTGCACATGCAGGAAATGGCAAGAGTGCACAGTGACCAGCACCTCCCCACTGGTTGGAAATTGTTTGTGTGAAGATATATTCAGTAAAAAAAACAAAAAACCTGACAGAGTTTGTGAGACTTACTGCAACTGGCTAACCTTTAGCTGCTAACCAGGTTAGCATCTGCTTCTCTGCTGTCTGTTGCTGGTAAGCTGCAGGGACTTTTACTGAGTCTCGACTGCACTTGATCATCTCTAAAAATAAATATAAAAATATTTCCACACACCTTTTCTACCTCAGTTAAAACAAAATAACGGAGACTTTTAGCATTCCTGAAAATACAGCTAAAAATGTTGCTTCGCTCTCCTGATTGAATATTAGGTGTGACTTTAACTGAGGGGTCTGCAGCCATTAAAATCCGAAGAGATATTGTTGCCCTCAGTCCAGCTAAATAAAACTAATTTAGAGCCACAGATGTTACATGGCCTTTTGAAAACTAAACAAAAAAATACCTTTTTGATAAATATCTACTATAGGAATCCCTTTGTAGGTTTTAAAAGTAATGAAAAACAACAAGCTTCAGTAAAAATTAGTTTTGGATACATTTCCTTAAGGAATTCCTTACGAAAATGTAAGAAAAGCACACTTTCCAACCTAATAAAAATAGATCTAATAGATGAGATATTAATACCTTTAGAGTCAATCTGTTGTGGAAATTCAATGCAATTATTACACGAAGTAACTGCTAAAACCTGCATTTACTATTTTATCAATATTACGAAAAACATTAGTTGGTTCATTATAATTTTTTAGCCAGAAATATTTGAGAGCCATTGTGGAAGGTCCAAAGAGCCACAGGTTGCAAACCCCTGGCGTAGCCTAACCCACAGACTGGATGTCTGTAGCTACGCCCCTATTAGCTATGCAATTATAGCTAATTTGCTTCATGTTAACCCTGTAAACAGCTCATAACCATAATTTTCTCTTTGTACCAGAGGCAACTAACTGGAGTACTTCTACCCCTCTTTGAGAACTGTAGTATTAAAGTGTGGCTGGGATGTAAATCACAGCAGAATAGAGGTGCACCAATCAATCGGCCTAAGATCTGAAATGGCCATTTTCCCCTTGATCTGATAGGATCCGGACTGCCAGGGCAAATACAGGAAAAGCAGATTTTTTATTTCTTAAATTAATCTCTAGAAACGCATCATCCAACAGCAAGTACTTTGACGCACTATCCTGGGTTTATTAACAAATCCGATCTTTAGAAGGAGCATGTGCTTTGATGCACAAATTGCGTTCTTATTGTAATTTCTTCATTTACAGTCTGAAAACCACTCCCTCTATAGAGAACCCTCTTCTCTGTTATAGTCCTTAAAAATAAAGTTGGCCAGACCTCAAGGAGAACTGAAAATCGGCATCGGTTGGAAAAGCCCGATCAGTGCATCTCCAGTTAATAACCATGTAAGAAAAAAAAAAGAAAAAAAAAATCTGCCTCACTGGGGAAGGCATTCAGCGTGTTTCGGTGGATATGGGGCGGGTGGGAAGTTAGGTAACAAAGCCTTACAGAAGTTTGCAAAGAAAGCCTTCAAACAACGACTCATCTGAATTCAAACAACACAAAGCAGAGAGGAAAATGAAAGAAATTTATATTTGGACACGTTTTACTACTTTTGTGCGCTTTGTGTGCCTATCTTTGTCGCTATTTCTTGTCTGACAGAGTACACACGTTCTTTACCTCTCCGGAAAGACAAGAAGAGTTTTACAGAAGCAGAAGTTTAAGGAACAAGACAGCGCGTCTTAAATCCGTTGTAAATTATTGGAAGATCTTACATTTTCGCGCAGTTCCCGTTCTGTTTCCAACTCCCTTTGTACCGTCAGTGCGCGATCTTCTGCCTCATCAACTTGCTGCTGGAGCGTTTGGATTTTCTTCTTTACCATTTCCATGATTGCGATTATTCACTGTTATCTCAAACGCGACCAAAAAAAAAAAAACGACTTTAAAAAAGAAAGACTAAAAGAGAGAGATGGCAAGCCGAAGTTTCCAGCTTTTTTTTCTCCTTGGGCAGGAAATCAGGGACGATGGGATGGGAGTTTTCAGGAAATTTATGACGAGATCCTCCAATCCCAGTGTAGAAATCTGGCTGGGATGACATCAGAGCTTTCAGGAGGGGAAGGGACGGAGCTTTTTCCTCCTCCTCCCTAGAAAAAGAGGAGTGGAAGTTTGGCTTTTCTATTATGGACTTATATGGCAAACAAGGTGTATTTTCCTGCTCTGATCACTGGGAGCGTGAGATAAGGATAAGACCTCGTGTAAGGCGTGGTTAAAAGTGGTTGCCTCATAAAGAAGCTGACTGGTGTAAAAAAAAAAAAAAAGTGAGAAGAATAACTGTGGACTTTAGTGCAAACAAAGATTTTACTGAGGGATGAAGGAGGGGGGTCGGCAGTGGGGTGGGTTGGCTGGGTGGGGCCGCGATGATCCCATTCAACTGGGGTTGTTGACCTGTGCTTTGGAATGTAAATTGATTTGTTTGCAGACATGACCCGCAGCCATGTTGGGGGCCAAGACATTCCTTCAACACCCTTCCGCCTATGGAAGCCTATGGAAGCCTTGGAATGCCCGAAAGTAAAAAAAAAAAAAAGAAAAAAAAAAAAGTCCCAAGACAAATATAGAAATACAATTATATAGAGTTGTGATATGAAAAATGTGTCTTACAATTAGATTTCTGTAATGACATTTCCTTAAAAAATAAAATCAAATCATGACCATCTTTATTTACAGCACTGTGGATAAAGAAAAAAAATATTTATCAACCCGTCAGGTATTTTTCTCTGTTTTGGCTCTTTTGTAACCTAAATGTTGCAGATCAACAACAAAGAGCCAGTAAAAGACAAAACAAACAAACAAACAAAAAAATACAAAACAATTATTATTGCAATGATTGTTTTTCATAGTATTTTTCGGAGAGTCCCGCACGGAAAAACATGGCGGACGAGCAAGCGCTCCATCTGGCGGAGGTTCGTAAATATAGATATCTTTATGATTTGGCCCAAAAAGATATCATTAGTTCTTATAATTAATCATATTTATGAATTACTATCACTTCTGACACTATGACACGGGGTTCCTACAGCATTAGGCAAGTTAAATTAAAGACTTTTTAAGGCTTTTTAATGCCACTTTAACTAAAAAGTTAAGACCAACTTCACGATAAACAAGATAAACCTGGTTGCGACATAAACATAAACCATTACTTTCTGGCCCAGTAAACATTCCATATAGGAAGAAAGCTAAAAACACACAAATTACAGATATATTTTTAACAACTACTGAACTGAATTCACAAACTTTGTTTTGTTCCTTACTAAAATAAACTATAAATCAGTTTTAAAAACTACAACATAACCAGTGCCAACTCTTTTACGCAGCTATGGTCCGGCCGCAACAGTTTTTATTGGTTCCGCTATCGGGACGGAACCAATAATGGTTACATTGAGTCATTTGGTAAATTAAAAAAAAATTATAATTGTGTCAATTATTTTACTGTTTGGTAAGGATTACAAAAATAAAATCCTATTTATGACCTGGTAACAATTTTAAGACATAAGAAAGATTGATTTAAGACATTTTAATGCCAATTAAGGCCTTAGTTTTATATTACAGAATTCAATGCCTTTTAAGACTTTTTAAGGATCCGCGGGAACCCTGATGACAATTGATCATGTCAAAAACAATCAGGGACTGTTTTAACTGTGGTATTGTTAGAGAGCAGGGTGCTTGCATCCTAGAGAGGCTGCAAGGTTCTGGGTTTGAAACCTACAGACGGGCGGCTCTGTGTTCCTGAGCAAGACCCTTAGCCCCAGAATGCTCTCCAGGGCAGCCCACTACTCCCTAAGGAATGGGTTAAATGTATATAAATGTATGTTAGGATGACAAATAAAAATAAATCTTAAAAACAGAAAAGTTTTCAAATGGTAATTTTATTTATTAAGGAAAATCAACCTGGCCCATGTTCAGTGATAAATTAGATGTGATTACAAACATTTTTGGATAATTTTACAAATTCCAGAAACGATAGAAACAAAGTCAGCGATGTCTCCCAGTCTGGAAAGCCATTTCTAAGGCTTTGGGACTGTGACAAATCACGTCGAGAGCCGTTAGCCACAAATGAAAAAAAAAAATGGAACAGTGGTGAACCTTCACAGGAGTGGTCAACCTACTGAGATCCCTCCAAGAGGGCATTGAAAAAAAACATAGAACAACATAAAGCACTGCAGGCCTCACTTGCCTCAGTCAAGTTCATGATTTAACAATACAAACGAGACTGAGTAAAACTGGCGTCTGTCAGGATGCAGCTTATTGGCTGCATGCTGAGCCTCTCTCCCTCTCTCTTGTTCCTGTGCAGCCTGATCAGTTTCACCTGGCAGGCTGCAATTAACCCACAACTGCTTCCACCTGTTCCCACCGCTTTATCAGACTCACCTCTTTCTGTTCCCGTCGCCGGTCCATAGCGTTCACTCCCGCTCAGTCCCTGCCAGTTTTTCTTGTCAGCTCCGTTCGTACCCGTCAGCCTGAAGACTCCGTTCACCTGGTCATGTTACAGTCAGCCCATAGACTTTCCGACAGTTTTGTTTCCTCCAGTATTCAGCTCAGACGTTCAGACCTCCACCGCTCGGCTCGGACGTTCAGCCCTCCACTGCACGGCTCAGACGTTCAGACCTCCACCGCTCGGCTCAGACGTTCAGACCTCCACCGCTCGGCTCGGACGTTCAGCCCTCCACTGCACGGCTCGGACGTCCTGTGCTCCACTACTCGGCTCTGAGGTTCTGCTCGCCTCTGCTCAGCTCTGATGCTCTGCTCGCCACTGCTCGGCTCTGACGTTCTGCTCGCCTCTACTCGGCTCTGATGATCTGCTCGGCTCTGCTCGGCTCTGATGCTCTGCTCGGCTCCGATGCTCTGCTCGCCTCTGCTCGGTTCTGATGATCTGCTCGCCACTGCTCGACTCTGACGTTCTGCTCGCCTCTGCTCGGCTCTGATGCTCGGCTCCGATGCTCTGCTCGGCTCTGACGTTCTGCTCGCCACTGCTCTGCTCGGCTCTGATGCTCTGCGCTCCACGGCTCTGCTCAAATGTCCTGCTCTCCAGTGCTCGGCTCCAGAGTTCCTCCCGGTCAGTCTCTCCACACTCCTCGTGCCAGCCAGCTTCTACACCCTTCACCTCCGTCCGTTGTAAGACTCTGGTCTCATCCTCCATCTTCCAAACTATTCAATAAAACTCACTCATAAGAACTGACTCTGTGTGTGCGTGCTGTGTCCGGGTTCATCCCAGAAAAATATATCATAACATTATGGACCGGCCACGGGATGAACCCGAGCACGCACAGAGCCTGGTGTAGAAGCTGGTAGGATCTGCCTCGCCTCCGGTTCGTCTCGCCTGGGTCGCAAAGTTGCGACGCCACGCTTCCGTCTCGCCTCGCCTGGGTCGCCGTGCGGCGACGCCTTGCCTCTGTTTCGCCATGGTCGCTGGATTGCGACGTTACGCTTCTGGTTCGTCTGCCGAGGTCGCATCCGCGACGCCCCGCTTCTGACTCTGTTTCCTGGTTCGTCTTTTGCAAGTTCCGCCTCCTACGCTGCGCAGCCGTTAAAGACGGCGCTCCTCGTCGTCGCTGCCCAGCGTTAACTTTTGCTGCTGCCCAGCAGATTCAGACTTTGCTGCCCAGCGCCTTCTGGTTTTTGTTTGGAGTTATTTTTTGGTGTTGTGTTCTAGATCTGCTTTAGTTTCTAGTCTTTTTGTATATTTTTTATTGTTTTAGAAGATTTATTTCCGCCTTCTGTTCTTTGTTTTGGCTCAACCTTAGTTTTTGCTTTACTTAGGATTTTTTGAGATTTATGTTGCTTTTGAGTATTGTGTTTTATTTTGTTGGTTTTGTCCGGGTTTTTGTGTCCCAGGTTTACTCTAGTCGTTCGGGTTTTTTTTTAGTAGTCTAGTTTTTGGTTTTCTTAGTCAGCTAGTTCGGGTTTTGTTCTCCGTCTTCTTGTTTTAGCCATAGCCCTGATTTAGTGTTCTAGGTTCGCCTTAGTCTTCTGAGTTTTGTTTTTGAGTTCCAGTTTTTTATTTTAGACTTCTTGCTTGCTTCTGTACAGATTTCTAGCTTTAGTTATCTAGTTTTTCATTAATTTAGTCGTACTTGCCCTCATCTCCCTGTTCTGTTTCGTTTCATAGTTTTGCTTTAGCTTTTGGTTCATTTCCTAGTTTACCAGTCTTGTTTTGATTTTTCAGTTTCAGCCCTGTAGTTTCGTTAGCTCTGTAGTCCCTGTCTTGACCCTGTAGTCCCTGTCTAGCCCCCGTAGTTTCAGTCTAGCCCCTGTAATTCCAGTCTAGCCTCTGTAGTTTCTGTCCTAGCCCTGTAGTTCTAGTCTTGTTCTGTATTTGTTTTTTTTTTTTTTCTTATTTTTAGTTTTGTTTTGTCCTTATTTTTCCCCCCTTTAGTATTTAGGTGTCAGGGTTCCTGCGCCATCTGGGTTCCTGCGCTGTATGGGTTCCTGCGTTGGATGGAGTCCAGCGCTCTTAAAGGTCCCTGCGTTCTCTAGGTCCCTGCGCTTTCTAGGTCCCTACACCCTTCTCCTGTTTTCGTTGTATGTTTTGCCCTGTTTAGGTTAGTTTAGTTCCCTTCCGTAGTTGTTTTGTTCTGTCTTGCCCTAGTGTATCTGTGTTGTTCCCCTGTTTAGGCGCGTGCAGGTCGCTGCCAGAGCCCTCCGGCGCACCCATGTCGCCGGCTGAGCCCTCTGGTGCGCCAGCCTGTCGCTACCCAGTGCACGCAGGTCGCCGCCAGAGCCCTCCGGTGCTTAAGTCGCTGTCTGTGCCCTCTGGCGCGCCTGGCCTGTTACTGCCTAGCTCACCCTCTTGTTGTTGTTCCCTTGTTTAGGCGCTGCCAGAGCCCTCCGGCGCCCCTATGTCGCCGGCTGAGCCCTCTGGTGCGCCAACCTGTCGCTGCCCAGCGCACGCAGGTCGCTGCCAGAGCCCTCCGGTGCTTAAGTCGCTGTCTGTGCCCTCTGGCGCGCTTGGCCTGTTGCTGCCTAGCTCACCCTCTAGTTCCCTGGTGTTTAGGTCCTGTTTTCCTGGCGTTTAGATTTAGTGTTCCCCGGCGTGTTAGGACGCCTTCTGATTCTCGGTTCCCCAGCGTGCTAGGACGTCCTCTGATTCTCGGTTTCCCGGCGTGTTAGGACGCCCTCTAATTCGTGGTTCCCCGGCGTGTTAGGACGCCCTCTTTTCTCGGTTCCTCGGCGTGTTAGTACGCCCTCCGTTCTTGTTCCCTGGTGTTTTAGATATTCCTGTTTCCCTTGTGCCCCGGCGTTCCCTTTGCGCCCCGGCATTCTTCTTCCTCGCGCCCCGGCGTTCTCCCCACGCCCCGGCGTTCTCTTCCCCAAGCCCCGGTGTTTCCCTCACGCCCCGGCGGGTTTTCCCCTGGCGTTTCTGTACACCAGTCGTGTTCCAGCAGGAGTTGTTGAGCCTTGGTGTTTTCGTACGCCTGTTCTTCCCTCTGGCGTTGTCGTACGCTTGCTCTTCCCTCTGGCGTTGTCGTACGCTTGCTCTTCCCTCTGGCGTTGTCGTACGCTTGTTCTTCCCTCTGGCGTTGTCGTACGCTTGTTCTTCCCTCTGGCGTTGTCGTACGCTTGCTCTTCCCTCTGGCGTTGTCGTACGCCTGTTCTTCCCTCTGGCGTTGTCGTACGCCTGTTCTTCCCTCTGGCGTTTTCGTACGCCTGTTCTTCCCTCTGGCGTTGTCGTACGCCTGTTCTTCCCTCTGGCGTTGTCGTACGCCTGTTCTTCCCTCTGGCGATGTCGTACGCTTGTTCTTCCCTCTGGCGTTGTCGTACGCTTATTCTTCCCTCTGGCGTTGTCGTACGCCTATCCTTCCCTTTGGCGTTAAGTACGCCTGTTCCTTCCCTTTGGCGTTAAGTACGCCCGTTCCTTCCCTTTGGCGTTAAGTACGCCCGTTCCTTCCCTTTGGCGTTAAGTACGCCCGTTCCTTCCCTTTGGCGTTAAGTACGCCCGTTCCTTCCCTTTGGCGTTAAGTACGCCCGTTCCTTCCCTTTGGCGTTAAGTACGCCCGTTCCTTCCCTTTGGCGTTAAGTACGCCCGTTCCTTCCCCTTGGCGTTAAGTACGCCCGTACCTTCCCTTTGGCGTTAAGTACGCCCGTACCTTCCCTTTGGCGTTAAGTACGCCCGTTCCTTCCCTTTGGCGTTAAGTACGCCCGTTCCTTCCCTTTGGCGTTAAGTACGCCCGTTCCTTCCCTTTGGCGTTAAGTACGCCCGTTCTTTCCCCTTGGCGTTTTGTACGCCCGTTCTTTTCCTTTGGCGTTAAGTACGTCCGTTCTTCCCTCTTGGCGTTTTCGTACGCCTATATTTTCCCCTTGACGCTGTCATGCGTCCGTTTCGCCTCGGCGTTTCCCTCACGCCCCGGCGATCTCGCTCCTTGGGCCCCAGCGCTCCTCTCACGCTTCGGCGTTGTTTCTCCTTGGCGTTTCCACACGCCCGTTCCTTGCCCTTGGCGTTTCCATACGCCCGTTCCTTCCCCTTGGCGTTTCCATACGCCCGTTCCTTCCCTTTTGGCGTTTCCATACGCCCGATCCTTCCCTTTTTGGTGTTTCCATACGCCCGATCCTTCCCTTTTTGGCGTTTCCTTACGCCCGATCCTTTCCTTTTGGCGTTGTGTACGCCCGTTCTTTCCCTTTTGGCGCTGTGTTGCGCCCGTTCCTTCCCTTTGGCGCTGTGTTGCGCCCGTTCCTTCCCTTTGGCGCTGTGTTGCGCTCGCTCTTTCCCCAGCGCTGCCAAGCACTCGCTTTTTCCCCCGGCGCAGTCAAGCGTTCGTGCCTTTCCCTGATGTGCCGCCCCCTGATTGTGCTTTGGCACATCAGTGTTCTCTGGCCCCTTTGGTTCCCCGTATTCTCTGGCCCCTTTTGTGTTTGCAGGCTCTTTGGTCCCTCAGAGTTCGGTTTCGACTCTTGCCCGCCTTCCTGGGCCCCCTCCACCCGCCCGGCGTGGGGATTCTGGGCCGTCCGGTGTCCGGCCTTGGGGGGGGGGTACTGTCAGGATGCAGCTTATTGGCTGCATGCTGAGCCTCTCTCCCTCTCTCTTGTTCCTGTGCAGCCTGATCAGTTTCACCTGGCAGGCTGCAATTAACCCACAACTGCTTCCACCTGTTCCCACCGCTTTATCAGACTCACCTCTTTCTGTTCCCGTCGCCGGTCCATAGCGTTCACTCCCGCTCAGTCCCTGCCAGTTTTTCTTGTCAGCTCCGTTCGTACCCGTCAGCCTGAAGACTCCGTTCACCTGGTCATGTTACAGTCAGCCCATAGACTTTCCGACAGTTTTGTTTCCTCCAGTATTCAGCTCAGAAGTTCAGACCTCCACCGCTCGGCTCAGACGTTCAGACCTCCACCGCTCGGCTCAGACGTTCAGACCTCCACCGCTCGGCTCGGACGTTCAGACCTCCACCGCTCGGCTCGGACGTTCAGACCTCCACCGCTCGGCTCGGACGTTCAGCCCTCCACTACTCGGCTCTGAGGTTCTGCTCGCCTCTGCTCAGCTCTGATGCTCTGCTCGCCACTGCTCGGCTCTGACGTTCTGCTCGCCTCTACTCGGCTCTGATGATCTGCTCGGCTCTGCTCGGCTCTGATGCTCTGCTCGGCTCCGATGCTCTGCTCGCCTCTGCTCGGCTCTGATGATCTGCTCGCCACTGCTCGACTCTGACGTTCTGCTCGCCTCTGCTCGGCTCTGATGCTCGGCTCCGATGCTCTGCTCGGCTCTGACGTTCTGCTCGCCACTGCTCTGCTCGGCTCTGATGCTCTGCGCTCCACGGCTCTGCTCAAATGTCCTGCTCTCCAGTGCTCGGCTCCAGAGTTCCTCCCGGTCAGTCTCTCCACACTCCTCGTGTCAGCCAGCTTCTACACCCTTCACCTCCGTCCGTTGTAAGACTCTGGTCTCATCCTCCATCTTCCAAACTATTCAATAAAACTCACTCATAAGAACTGACTCTGTGTGTGCGTGCTGTGTCCGGGTTCATCCCAGAAAAATATATCATAACAGCGTCCAAAGTGAAAAACTATGTTGACATTAAAGAACAGAAAAGTCTGTCTCATATTTACAAAAAAAATAAAATAAAAAGCATCTTGAGGATCCCCAAGACTTTTGGGAAGATATTCTGTGGACTGATGAGACAAAAGTGGACCTTTCTGGAATGTGTGTAGAAGCAACGTGGCATTTCACAGGCAGAGCATCATACTGGCAGTCAAACATGATGGCGGTGATGTGATGGTGTTTAGCTACTGATAGTCCGTGGGCCAAAATCTATAGGACGTCTCCTTAAGAACTTTCGTATGATCTGTCAGGGGGCAACTTTCTTCCACCGGGATAAGTTGCTACACATAGCAGTGGTCTCAAAACACCAATGTTCCCACGTTTTCACTTGCACAATAATAAGTTATAGCTGATAAAAAATCTAAACTGTGGCGTTCCGGTCCAAGAGGTCATGTGATTCGATTTTTGCTGCTCAGCCAATCAGATCGCTGTATTGTCAGCCGAGCGAGTTCAACCACTTCATCGTGGCTGCGCCCGTAAAAGGTTGTATGCATTTTTTTTCCAGACGAAGAAAGCCCAATATATATATATATATATATATATATATATATATATATATATATATATCGTTTTTTGTGTGTGTTGCATTTAGAATTTCACTGGCTTGTCTGAAATAATTTCATTCATTCATTCATTCATTCATTCTTTCAGAAGATTGTGGCTTCCCCATGCCAAGTGTTGGTGACCCCCTGGGCAAGGCATTAAAGCCCATATTTCCTATTGATCTGTGCACTGTTGAATGTGTGCGTGTTAGTGAGTGCAATTGGGTGAATGTGGCTTTTCAGTGTAAAGTGCTTTAAGTGGTCAGTGGGGGGGGGGACGCATTATATAAATTACACCCATTTACAGATACTTTCAGATTCCAGGTTGATTTAATTTTGTTAATTACGGCTGTTCTCTCATTTTTTTTCTATATATCTAATGTTATATCAGTATTTTCTCTTTTATTAGGCATAGTAAAGCAGGTTTGCTTCTCATTTTTTTTTGTAACGCTTCTGTTTTTGTTTAAAGATTTCCCTTAATTGTTTCTCATCTTCTTATCCAGCCTGAGATGCTACACGACAACACATGGAAGAGAAAAACACTGTTGCCCTTTTAAAATCCAGCTGCCGTTAACTGCTGTGCATTGTTAAGGCTGGACCCAGCATCAAATCCCCACCCCTAAAAAGGCCAAAGCATTGATTTCATTAGACTCTGCAGCATGAGGTTGTCTGTTTGCTTAAGCTGCATTCCTGAGATTCCTGCTCGGCTACAGGCCGGCCAAGTTTTGTCTGTGCTTGAGGAACAGCTCAGTTAGCGGCCTCGGCGAGCCGGCAGTCACTTCTCAGAAATGTAATGGCTAGACGATAGCTGTTTGCCATTTAATGATTAAGTTGGGGAGTTTTTTGCTCACCACATGAGTTCAAAGTGGCTCAAAATAAGGAGTTTTAGATTCTTGTGGCAAGTCATTTGAAAAGAAGTCGCCATAATTGTTCTTATTTTTCTTTTTTGATCTCCTTACTTGTACTTTTGTAACAAAATGTCATTGCTTTAATCATGTTTTACTTTTGTTTATGTCACTTTAACCTATTACACATTATCTTTTTGGGTTGGGTAGGCAAAAAAAGCAACGCTCCAAACAGGAAACGTCAAGAATTTCAGCCTCTCCTCTTTTTTTTTGTAGCAATCAAGGACTGCTGTTTGGTTAAGTCCATCTGTGAGAGTGGATATTGATACTGTACAGGGAGGAAACCCAGAGTTTGTGGTGGTAGTGTTATGTGATTAATGCGTTTCAGATGGCGAGCGGTGGAGCGCTGTGGTTAAACTCACATCTGCGGCCTTCTTCTCAGACAGTTCCAGCTTCTCCTGAGCATCCTTCAGGGCCTCGGAGAACTTGTCCAGCTCATCCTCCGTACCTTTCAGTTTCTTCTGCAGAGCGAGCAGCTCGTCCTCCAGCTGAGACACAACAAAGATTTCATGAAGTTACAGAGAAAACACGTGTTTTGCTCCGTTGATGCAATAAAATAACGTAGCAAAACCACTGTTGGAGGGTTATTGATTACTTCTTTGTGTATTACAGAGGTGATGGTCATGTATTACAACCAGACACCGTTATTTATTTGGTTGATTTGTTACATTATTGGACAGAGTAGTAGCACGTAACTGAAAATGGAAGGAAAGCAATCGTTTTGTACACTTAAAATCTTAAATGTGTGGCATGCATTTGTTTTCCAGCACTTTCACTCTGTTGACCGAACCAAATCCAGTGCAACCAATTGGAAAGTTCAGTAAACATATCAAACAATTGGAAGAAGATGTTCTGGTCAGATAAAACCAGACTGTAACTCCCTGGGCTAGTTGCAAAAACACAATGTTAGGCAGAAAACTAACACTGCACACAACCCCAAAGACATGCATCGCTGAAATATGGTGGTGGCAGCATGATGCTTTGGGGATGCACGGACAGGGAAGCTGGACAGACTTGAATGGAAGATGGGTAAAGTTAAGCACAAGGAAATCCTTGAAGAAAACTTGGCTTGAAGACTTTCATCTGGGTTGGAAATGTACTTTCCCACAGAGCAATGACACAGAAAACATACCCAGATCTCAAATGGGATGGATAGGATTAGAGCATATTAATGAGTTAGAATGGTCTAGTCAAAATTCAGACCTAAATCTAACTAAGAATGTTTGGCAAATTTTGAAAATTTTCTTTTTATGATGCGCTCTACTTCACAAAGAAGAAAAACTTTGCAGTTGTTGCACTTTTGTTTAGGAGCATCCGTGTATAGTGAGGTGAGTACAAATGTATGCCACACTTTTCAGAATGTTATTCACAAAATGTATACAACTTTTATTTTAATTCCTTTCTTTTATTTCAATTCACAAACGTGAAACGCTTTAATTCCTCCCGTTAAATTCCAGTAAAATACTTTGAAATGGTTGTAACATGACAAAATGTTAAACAGGTCCAAGAGGAATGAACACTTTAGCAAGTCACTCCACTTAAGTATGATCCTTTGTCGTAATTTTTTATAAATAACCAAAACTTTTATTCTGGATCCTTACAGCAGAATAAAATCTGAATAAATCTCTTGTTGGATCAGAATGGAAAACGCCAGTATATTATTACGGTGCATCCTCTAAAAACCAAAACAAAGAGAGTTCACTGCAAAAAGAGAACTAAAAATAAGTAGAATTTTCTTGAAATGAATGTATTTGCCCTTGATTTGAGCAGGTAAATAAGATTATCTGCCAATGGAGTGAATGTTTTTACCCCTAAAATAAGATAATTAGATATACACCACTTGAAATAAGATGATGGAGATGAATTGTCCCTATTTTAAGTGCAAAAATCATATTCCATTGGCAAATAATCTTATTTACATGCTCAAATCAAGGAAAAATAGTCTCATTTCAAGAAGATTTTTGTTATTTTTAGTTCTATTTTTGCAGTGTGTAGTTTAAACAGTGCATTGCATGGGTGGGAATCAAAGCTACACCTAGTGCTGCTGCTGCAGATTTACTCTGCTGTCAACGGGTTTTTCACCAATGCTCTGAATTATAAGCAGGAACTGGGGCATTTCTAATGAAGAGTCTCAGAGCCCCTGAAATATTCCGAATTCCTCTGTAATTTGGGCGACCCGCTCCTCTAATTACCGCTGGAGCCCGCTCCTCTGTGTGGTGGATGTTGACAGTGCATGTTAGTCTCTGTATATTTTCAGTTGCTTTCCGTCAGCCAGACTGCACCCTGGCGTTCATCTCGCCCTGCCAAGAATAGCAAAGAAAGTGTCTCTATGCACCGCTCGCATCCCGGCTATGCTAAACAAACCAAAGAGCTCCGCCTGATCTTCTTGGATTTCATGCAGACCGTTCACTGGTGTTTAAGACATGTCGAGGGCCCATATGTGCGGTGCCAGTGATAACTGTCACCGCTCTTTGAGGTTACGATGAGGGGCAGTAGCCTCCAGAGGGATGGAGGGATTCTTTCCACTTGCTTTAATGCAGATCCTTTAGCTTCGTGAACCTCTTCCCTGCGGCATTCCTCCCGTTGGACCGCAGAGACAACGCCATCTCCGACTGTGTAATAATTGGCTCCATTTAGAATCCCCTAAATGCTCTATTACATGTCCAGATTCTGCTCTGTTTATATCAAGGGGGATAAGTGCGCCGTCATTAGGTTTAGAGGCTAGGAGACATCGAGCTCTCCGAGGCTCGGGTGATGCAGGACCAAATAAGGACATCTGGGATCTGCGATGTTTTCTCTTCAGAGCTTGGTTCAGATGGGGATGCTGAGCAAGTCGGATGAAAAAGGAGAACGCATTTTCTGCTGGCGAGGATTGCTTCCAGCAGCACAAGCTCTCATTTAGCTGCTTGTAATCCTGTGGGTTCAAGGTGGATCCCAGTTAGATCTGCTGCTTCATTTGTGCTCGCCTGAAGACTTCTTCCACCATCTACTCCACGCAGCGTGCCAAACGGGGCTCAGTATCAGCTGGTCTCTAAAGGAAAGCTCTTTGGTTTTTCTGTTATTTACTTTCAGAGCTTTATATTATTCCACTCAAGCTTGGTAGTTTCATGAAACAATTAAGTTAAATAAATCAAAGAGTACTCACAATTAAAATACTTAAATTAGGATTTAAGTTGTCAAGAAAAAATTTAGA
This sequence comes from Fundulus heteroclitus, assembly GCF_011125445.2. Taxonomy (NCBI): domain Eukaryota; kingdom Metazoa; phylum Chordata; class Actinopteri; order Cyprinodontiformes; family Fundulidae; genus Fundulus; species Fundulus heteroclitus. The sequence goes on along the minus strand of NC_046366.1, from coordinate 25,564,740 downwards.
ATTTAAATAGAGTTTTAAGCTAATTAACTTATTACTCTTTATATGTCTTATACATGTCTTAAATTTACCCCTTAAAATAAAATTATCTGAATATGAATCTGAATAAAAAATACACCTCCCTGATTTCATGATATTGCTCCAGTAAAGCTGAACAGGTTCTAAATGCCGTAAATACATAAAAACACAAGTGTCTGCAAAGCTGTCAACCTTTTCCAGTTTTGCAGTCTAAAAATTATTTAAATCCTTTTTTACAAAATCCATTATTCACTTTATAGAAAGTTAACACGAAAAATAATCTCAGTGTTTTGGTTCATAAAAGGGAATCCTTCCCCTCACCTGCTTGGATTTATCTTCTGCCTCCTTCTTGTCGGACTCGGCCTGCTCCGCCCTGTCGATGGCGTTCTCCTTGTCCAGCTTAAGCATCTGCATCTTCTTCTTGATGGCCTCCATGGTGGCTGTCGGCTGCTGGTGTCCTGCAGGGCTCAGAAAAGGGGGAAAGGTGTTACTTTTTCTCCTTCGGAGGACAGCGTCTCACAGGAGCTCCAGCGAGGTCGATGGCGGAGAGCGGTTTGCCGATGGAGAGCGGAGAAACGGGGGGGAGATGCAAAGCGAGAGTCAGAGGAGCTCTGTGTGATTTAAACCTGGCTGGAGGTCTGGAGGCAGGCCCAGTCCCCAGTGACGGCCCTTTCCCACCCGTTCACCCCTTCTGCCACTCCCCGACTTGACTCCTGCAGAATTTACTGTGCACCCCTCCACCCCCCTCTCCTTCCCTAATCTAAACTTCACCTCACAAGTAATCTTTGCAGTAAAAAAGAGAAGCAAATGTGCAGGCAATGTCCTTATTTGGAGAAAACTAGCAGACAAGAAATGGGGGGAAAATCTTGTGCTAATCCACATAAAGGTTATTCCTATTTGTATTGAATTGTTTTTTTTTCTTTCTGCCCCAGCCACTTTAGACCATCTATACGCCTGTGCTCTAACTTAGGAATGCTCAAATTGATGTTAATACCAGAGTTGGTTAGAATACGACATAGTTTTCATTCTGCTGCTGAATAAAAAAGAGCTGGATGGAAACTGATCCAGCCAAAACAAATCTGGGGGCGAATAGCAGTCTGAACGCGACCGACGGCAGACAGGCGGCGTGTTACAGTCGTGCTGCAGAGACACAAAACCCAGATTCACTGCCATTAGGATCCTGCTAATTACCAGCTGTGGGACAGGCTTTTGTTTAGATTTATGGTCTGTGATTTCTGATGCAAAAAAGCATGGAAAGTATTGCAAGCCTCTGAGGAAGATTCTTGGAAGTAGAATTTTTATACTTTTTTTTTTAAAGCTGAACTTGTGGTCTCTAATGACAGTTTATTGTGCCAGACCAGAGGAGAAATGGAAGGAAAAGCAAAGAATTAAAAGGGGAAACTACAGCGCCTTGGAAAAGTATTCACACCTCTTTAAATTTTTTCTAATATTATTGTCCTGTCACAAACACAAACTTCATTTAATTGTGGATTTTATGTGAGACGACAACATAAAGTGGTCAATTCTTGTGTCAATGATAATTGGGTAAAAGTGGCCCTATAGTGAGTCAACACTTAATAGATTGCGGGTCTTTTTCAGTCTGTCTCTATTGGAAACAGACATTTTGCTCTTTTCTCTTTGCAAAACAGCTCAAGTTAAGTCAGACTGCAAACATTCATTTTCTATTTTGTTTTGTATTTATGGTTGGACTTTGAATGGGCCATTCTAACACATCAGTATGCTTTGATCTAAACCGACCCATTGTTCATCCAGATAAATTTATGTTGTTTGTTTATCTTCCCATCAACTCTGACCAGTTCTCTTTCAAAAAATAATCCCCACAGCATGATACTGCCACCACCATGTTTTACAGTGGGATGGTCTCTTCAGGGTTATGCGTAGTGTTACATTTCCACCATATGTAGCATCTTGCGTAGCCTCATCTGACCAGAGCGTGTGGTTCCCCATGTTTGCTGGGACCGCTACATGCCTTGTGATAAACTGATAACAGGGCCGTTTCTTGCTTTCTTTCAGCAATGTTTTTTTCTGTCTTGTTTTTAAAGCTTTTTAATTTGTGGCAAGCATGTTAATTATTTCCCCTTTCGACTGGTTCTCCTCACCTAAGCGGTGGATCTCTGCAGCTCCTCCAGAGTTAACCGCTGGGCTCTTGGCTAGCTCTCTGACTAACGCTCTGACTGGCAACTTTTGTTTCAGCTAGACTGGTTTGCAGTTCTACCATACGTCCTCCATTTTCCCGTCAGTAATTGAACACTGCTCTGTGAGATGCTCAAAGCTTGGGTTATTGTGATATTTTTTATTTAACCCTATTTTGAAATTTTCCACAATGTTATTCTTGAGCTGTTTAGGTTTGCATGAAACAGTTTGTTTATTCCTTTTCTTTAACAAGCTCACACATTTGGTTGTACTGTTGGTTGTATTTTGGGGTGTCCAAGTGAAGTGAGCTAAAGGCAAACATGCGCCACATTTTTCATATTCTTTAAAAAATTAGAGCCATGTGTCCTTTTTTTCTCAGTTCACAGTTAAGCACTAATTTATTTATCTCATTCTATTACATAAAATCCAAATAAAACACATTGCAGTTTGTGGTTGCGTGATGAAAACTTTCACCATACACAATAAATGTTTTTGCTGATTTTCTTTACAGCCAGTATGAGTTTGATTCTGTCTTATTCAGTCTTATTTCAAAATCAACAGTTTGTTGTGTGCAGGGATGACACCAGTCTCCATAAACTTGCCATCAGCTCTCCTGTGCCAGCTGCCATGGCTAAATATAAAGATGACCAGGAAAAGAGAACAGCCAAGGAGTCATCCAGTAGTCATTCCAAGTTATATTTGAAGAAAATCTACGACAGATTGATCTCTCATTAGCCATATGGCACTGTTATTCTTCGAGGGGCATTGGTGCAGAAGACGCTTTGCAAAAATAAGCTTCTTCTTGTTGTCGGCCGATGGAAAACAGTAAAAGTTAGAGCCATTAAGTTGAATTTAAAGCACATCAAAAAACAAGAAAAAAAACAAAGAAGAAGCATTCATGGTCAGAAACATTTACTCTTTTCAAAGCAAAGAGCGTTGTTTGACATTTTCATATAATTAAAAGCAAGGCTTGTTGCCTTCTTGGTTTGGTCTTACTTATAGCTGCAAAAAATCCGATGGAAAACATTTGTTCAGATTAATTAGGGCCTCTTTCACCTCCCTTCCCAAATATTAAAAGGCGGAGCCTTTTATTATTTGGGAAGGGAGGTGGTTATTATGAGCTTTGTCACACGAACCCTCTGAAAAATGCTTTGTGTTTTGAGTTTTGTTTCCAAGAAACCTAAAGTTAAAGCTGAAGAAGAATGTCAATGTGCAAACTTTTCTTTCCTCTAAAACAGCCTGCTTTATGGAGTGCCAAAAGCGCCACTAACAATGAATAAGTAAACCTTTAAATTGTTCTTATCTGTGTGATTGGTAAACATTTAAGGGATATTAATGTATTTAAATTGTTTTAATGTTGCACAAGTAACAGTAAGATTGACATTAACTTGCATCCTGAATGGGTTTTCTGTTGCTTTTATGCATGTGCAGTTAACGGCAATGGGTCACTGGTGCTGCTGTGGACTGAGGAAGGGTGGTCATATTGCTGTTAGGGAGATCCGAGTGTGGAAATTATTATTTGGCATCGCCTAGAGTGCCTTGCTGCTACCTTTAGACAGGTATGACCAAGAAATTTGAGAAACTGTGTTTTCACAAACTAAGGCCATTTGTGTGGATGAATCATGAAAGCAGCCACAAAGGTTGAGAAAAAAGGTAGTAGGTGTCATAGCCAGAAGAAGCAGGGGCTTGCCCAGGAAGCTTTTTGTGCAAAAACCAGCTAGTCTAGTTTCGACCCATTGTAATGGGTCTAGATGATTAAAATAGTTTATTTATTCATGTCTTTGCACACGAAACATGATTACTAAAATCTACAAATGCTTTTTAGAAATTAGATATGTTTATATTATTATCATTTTAACTCTCAAATTAAAACATTACTTAAATAATCCTTTGATTATTTATTTTGTTATTGAATTGTGACACTTTTAGAGCTCTATAGTCATTCCATAAAAGTTGAATATAACAGTTCTCATTGACAGAGAGAAACAATTTTCACTTTTTCTGAAAGGACATTACGAGAGTGCTAGCAGCTTGATGACCTTAATATTGCACTCTTAAAGCACACATTTTCGGAGAGTTTTACACCAATGAGTAAATGGGCTGGGAGTATAAACAGGGGAAGAGAACACAGGGCAAGTATGAGAAACAAATAGAGACAGAGTGAATCAGAAGCGGGGTGAGAGACATCAGAACCCTCCCACAGGAAATCATTGCTAAACCCCTCGTCTCCTTCTATGGTAAAAACTCCCCCAAACGCCACAGTATCGCCTTGGGAGTAGACTCACAGTCCTGCTAAGTATAAATCACAACGCGTCGGGGAAGGTGGACCGGAGCAGAGTTCCTCCGTGAAGAGAACAACATCCAGAGACCCAGTTTTGCTCACGCGAACGGTAGAACTCAGTCCTTGTCAGGAGACAATCATACTTGTCTAATTTTCACAGCATACCGTGGCAATCCCCACATGTGTGACTAACCCAGTGTAACACCTGTGTGATATCACAAGACTTGCATATTTGTCAATCAGAGTTGGCATGCCGACTTTTTCCTCAGCCTTAAGGTTACTGCACAAACACGTCCATGAAGAATCTACAAGACAAATGATGTCTAACTTTAGCGATGAAGCACTTCCCATTATGGCATGCTTCACCACCACAGTAGTCACTAAAGTAGCTTGGAGAGTTATAATACTCCAACCTGTTAATTGCTGTTATATTTTGAGAAACATTTGGCAAAAATAAATAAATAAAAAAAATCTGCTTGAGTTTCGGAAGTCATTTTCAACCTGCTTCTCATGACATCAGTTTTTGCTGTGGAGCTGCCAGTTCGGTTTTTAGGAGTGACAGCTGGACGATAAACTTGTTTGGCTTCAACAGATGGTTAAGCAAATCAGAGTTTATGGGCAAACAAAACTGCAGGTTTAAAACATTTGCATGCAAAGTTCAGCTTTAAACGGGCTCATGTGAGTGCTTGCCATAGAGCGCGTTCATAGAGCGCCCGGCAAAAGCATTCTCGCCCTTTGAACCGCTCCACATTTTTATCACATGACAAACATCAAAGTCTTATAGGGGTTTTATGAGATCGAGTAAAGTAGCATATATACAGTTTTCAGCATTTCCTATAAACAAAAAACTGGAGTGTAGCATACATTTGAATGTCAGCCTCTTTAATCTGATACCATTAAAGTAAACCCACCACATATCTATTAAACCCAAGGGATTAATTAGTAAACAGGATCCAGCTCGGTGGAAATTAATCTCAGTTCAACTGCAGCTGTCCTGTGAAGGTCCTGCATGTTTGTTAGAGAACATTAGCAAACAAACAAGCTCAACGGGGAAGCAGGGTTAGCCCAATAAAACTCTATACTATGTACGATCTTCCTTCCACTCACGATGTACCACTTTGTTGGTGTGTGCAGATCACATATTTACGATACCTTCAGGCTTGTGTCTGTAAAATAAGAAATGTGAAAAATATCTGGGAGTATGAACACTTCTGAGATGCAATGTAATTGTGTAATCGTGATCCAGCACGGCAGATTTGTCAGAAAGGAATTTCATCTAGTCAAATGGCGCTATTTCATGGTAATCATTATGTGATTGGAACAGCAATTGAAATATTATTCTACTGTAACTCAGAGCTTGCATGACTCCATGACAAGGATCCGCAAAATGAAAGCTACAATTACCAAAAGCCAAAACTTAATATTGCTTTCTTAAATTCTCTCAAGATTAAGAAGACATTATGTTGTTTTTCCTGCATTGAACAAAATAAAAAGATCCCTTTGCTACATGAGTATTCTTGGACTGTGTGTATGCTGAGTCTAAATACACACTGACACGCACGCGGTTACATTCACAACCTGGAGCTGAAGCTCCACTCCACCCTCCACCACCTTCCTATCCTGATGAACAGATTGCGCAATATTGATGATGCAATAGTCATGGTCGCTACCTGAACAGTGGTTACTTACACTGTAACTTATCGCATGTAGCATTTGTTATGTGTGTTAGTGTTTGTGTTGCTTCAGCCTGCTTTGTTTTTATATTTTTGCATTATTTTTATACTGTTACTATAGTTATTTGCCATCAAAATATAATTCTATCAATGGAATGACACATAAACATGCTTATGCTCATTTTGTCATTATCATGTGTAGGTTTTGTTTGATACTGTAGATCCAAATTTATTACTTCCAAACTTAGGGAGGAGGTGAGATTAAATGTAGGGTTCCCCAAAGTTCACTACTAGGACCTAAACATTTTAATGTATTAAAAACATTTATGAGATATCTACAAAACAATTTATTTCATTTGCTAATGCATCACAAATTATATATTTCGGAAATTAAAAATAAGTTGCCATAAGAAATATGGGTTAGAGACAGAATCAAAGTTAGGAAGTGTTTTAATGATTACAGTTACTGTTAAACAGGAGTAGACAAAACTGGTACCAGAAAAAGCGGCAATAATAGATGTAATTTCATTAGAAACTGTATTTGAAGTTAAGTTTTTAAGCATAAGTTTTGATCATAAACGTATTTAAAAAAATTCCTAGTTTTCAAAATATGTATAAAGCTATACAATTTTGAATCCATCCATCCATCCATTTTCTAATACGTTTATCCCTCATGGGGTTGCGAGGGTCGCTGGTGCCTATCTCCACGGCACGGCACGGCACGGCACGGCAAATTTATTTATATAGCACAATTCAGTACAAAGACAATGCAAAGTGCTTCAGTGTTCCAGTGTTCAATGGGCGAGAGGCGGGGTACACCCTGGACAGGTCGCCAGTCTGTCGCAGGGCACAACTTTGAATAATTATTTTAATTAATTCTTTTGCATTACTTTTTGACCATTCACCTATTCTTCCATTTTTAAGTTATTATATAGATGCTGGGGTATTATGTGCATTACACCACCTATGTGTATTACACGAGATCACTAGATCACCAACACGGTGTCCCCCAGGACTTCATGTGGTGCCCTCAAGCTTGTTCAAAGAAATAGCACAACCCTCCAGTGAGCTGCAATTAAAATGCTATTTTATTCAGTTACTCTTCCTTTTTAATCACACTTGCATTTATATAGCTTTAAAAATGACAAAAGTATTAAAAACATATTTATGTTACATAATGTCAAGGTTTGCTTGGACTAATTCAAAGGTCAGTACTGGCAGCCCTTCATATGACACAGTATCGATGAAGTAGCTCTCAGTTTCAAAAAGGTTTGTGATCCCTGCTCTATACGTTTGTTTATTTGACAAAAATAAATTTTAGGAACATACAGTCTGTTTATGAAGTCGCAGAGTTTGAAATATCAAAGATTTATTTTTATTTTTATTTATTTATTATTATTTCATTAGTCATGTAATGATCTCTAATGATTAATAAGGATGTAGCAGTTCTGAACAAACACTGTGCAATACACAAAAAAACAACAACACATGACCCGCATCTGCTTTGCACATGTATGTATGTCTACATGTCAAATACGTGCACTTTTGTTCATGTCAAAAATTGCACAATCCTTCTGCCCCCTTCACATTAGCTACTGCTGTTGGCTCCCCTCAGGTCTGCGTCCTGAGCCCCCTGCTGTTCACCCTGATGACACGACTGCGTCCCCAGGTTCACCACCAATCACATCGTGAAGTTTGCAGACGACACAACGGTGGTGGGCCTGATCAGAGACGACAACGACCAGGACTACAGAGGGGAGGTGGAGCAGCTGGTGGGCTGGTGCAGAGACAACAGCCTGATCCTGAACGTGGAGAAGACGAAGGAGATCATCGTCGACTTCAGGAAAAACCGGCCTCACCATGCTCCACTGCTCATCAACAACTCAGCTGTGGAGGTGGTCAGCAGCACCAAGTTCCTGGGGGTGCACATCACGGACAACCTCACCTGGACTGTGAACACCATGTCACTGGTGAAGAGGGCACAGAAGCGACTGTACTTTCTGCGGAGGATGAGGAGAGCCCGCCTGCCCCCGCCCATCCTCACGACCTTCTACAGAAGCACCATAGAGAGTATTCTGACCAGCTGTCTCTCTGTGTGGTGTGGAGGCTGCAGTGCCTCCGACTGGAAGAACGTGAGGAGAGTGGTGAGGACAGCAGAAGGGATCATCGGGGCTCCTCTTCCCTCCATTAAAGACATTTCATCGCAGCGCTGTGTGTCTCGAGCCCGTAACATCATCAGGGACCCCTCACACCCCCACCATAGACTATTCTCCCTGCTGCCCTCTGGAAAGAGGTTCCGCAGCATCCGCTGCAGGTCCACTAGGTTCTGCAAAAGCTTTTTCCCTGCTGCCATCAGACTGTTGAACCGCTGAAGTACAAAAGTGTACCACACTAGATTCGCTGATTTGCACATTTGCACATTTGCACATTGTATTGTATCCTGCAAAATTGATGCTGCACCTTAACCGGAAACGTACTGCAAAACTGTGTACAATGCAACTGTCTACTTTTAAATCACTGCTGCACCCTACTGCATATTTGTCTACATTTGGTTTACATTGTTTACATTTCAACTGCCTACTGTTCACTGCTGCACTTTATCCGGAAGTAAATTGAAATTTATCCTGTAAGTGACTGCGATTGATCACTGCACCTTATCCTGTACTGTAATTCACTGCAAGGTATCCTGTAGAGTTACTGCAATATTTCTGAGCTGTGTGAAAACGAAATTTCGTTCTGTATGCACTCTGTGTATACAAAATGACAATAAAGAAAGTCTAAGTCTAAGTCTAAGTCTAAGTTACACTGTTACACGGTTAAAAAAAAACCCACAAAAACAATTGCACAGCATGTTATTGCTAAAACTACTCCAGATGTTTTAAATTAGCTAAATAACTGTTAAATTGCGAAGCTGATTGAACAAATGTCGTTTTATTGTAACTGTATGCTCTCTCAACGCAGTGATTGTGTTCAAGGCATGTATCTTTGGTCATTGCGCTTCTTGCGCTATAGGGGGCGCTCGCTAGCAAAGATGTAATGCGGATGTGCGAAGAAGGGGAAGGAACGTCTTCTTCTGAGTATTATGAATGAAAAGACTGATTTTTTAATGTTTCTTATAAAAGAGTAATATATCACTTTTTGATCATTGAGGATCATACAGCGAGCTAATCTGGGCTCGTGTAAAACCGGTTCAGGATGTCGGCCAGTGCGGTGTATGTGTTGGACCTGAAGGGGAAGGTAAGCCCTGTTGTAGCCGAGCTCCTGTTGCTAAGCTAGCTGTAGCCTAGCTAGCAGGCTACATTTCCGTTGACGGATCACAATGTGGCTCAGAACAGGTCGGACAAAAATGTCTGCCTGTGGCCATAATAAAGAGTTGTGTTTTACACCAGAATAAAATGCCCAAAGGTAAAAAGGTGATACAATAAATAAATAACGATTTGGAGGCAGTTTAGTTATGACGAAAAGCCGATTAAATTCTCGTTGACAACAAATCAGGTGACCAGCTGTTAGCCGCGGTGGAAAATAAATCACACAGCTGGTTCTATCTCTGCTTCCTGATGCTCAGGTGAAGGTTTGTCGTTTGGATGCAAATGATTTATGCCCTTATTTAAAGTCAGGTTTGCCATCTAATAGAGAACAACGGCTCAAGCCGTAAAAAAACGTTTACTCGCAGAAGGGCTTCAAGTACTAACATTACAAGTTATTCTTTTATCCATATGTAATTACCTTGACACAAGAGGGATATGCTCTATGGTAGGCTATGTGTAATACACGAAGACACGTTTAAATGTCAAGATTTAGCGTTTACAAGTTCGCGATAAAGCCTTTCGACAGAACCTAATCAACTTAGTGTTAATATTTATCTTCTCAATCCTTTTATTATTATGAAACCTATTTACAACAGTCACGATTGACAGATAAGTAAATAAAACACATATACATATAACTTAGTCATGTTATTATAGCATGTGACATAAGATATTAACAACGAAACTACTCACCTGTACACTGTGACTTCGGCATTGTCTACATTTAAATTGTTTACTTTTAAATCACTGCTGCACCTTATACTGTAATTTAATTTTTTACTGCAATTTACAAGCTGTATGCAACGAAATTTTGTTCTGTACGCACCCTGTGCATACAAAGTGACAAATAAAGTTGTCTAAGTCTAACTGAAGTTAATAGTGCAGCGGAACAGATATGTATGTATAATAAGGGCAAAAAATGGCATTTATCATCTCTTGTGTGATTTTGAGAGATTGTTCCTGTATCAGCATGATTTTTATCCACAAAACTGTTTTTCCCCCGTCCTCTTAGTTCAGACCAATCTCTATTAACTTTAAAGATGTTTTTGGCTCAGTAGCTTTTGAAAGAGCTCAGCTGGTCATGGCCGGCATGGAGTCATTGCATCAACTCTCTTCTCCATTCTGGTGCTTTGAGCTGTTATACGGTAAAATGGTGAATAACTCGAAACATATCCTGAGGTCGAGAAAGGACTCTGCTGTCTTCGTAGGGCACCATGAAGGGGTGATCACAGGACAGAGACAGCTGGTCTCTGCCCTGTGATTTGTTTTCCTGCTTTGCTAATTAAGCGGTGTTTCAAAATCTGCAGCATCTTGCACATAAGCAGGTCTGAGATCTCTGTGTTGTAGACGGCTTCAGCGATGGTGCTGCGTTCCAGCCGTAGCCTATACTCAGGTACCTGTAACTCCCAACAACCTTCAGCATCCTCTCCCATGTTACTATTGGCCTGGACTATTTAACACAAAGCAACAAGGTCCTGCATAAATTAGGTTACATGCAATCCATCTCAGTCGGACTGATTCAGTTAATTTTCAAATCGAAAAGTCTATTTCAACATTCGCCAACATATTCAATGCTTTATAAAGTATTGGTTTCCTTCCCGTTAAAGGGGAGTTTTTCTTTCCACTGTCGCTTCATGCTTGCCTCAGTATGAGGGATTGCTGCAAAGCCATGGACAATGCAGACGACTCTCCCTGTAGCTCTACACTTCTTGAGGAGGAGTGTATGCTGCTTGTGATGATGCAATCTGATGGGTTTCCAATCTGTATTATCTGATTAAATTTGACTTTGTAAAGTGCCTTGAGATGACATGTTTCATGAATTGGCGCTATATGAATAAAATTGAATTGAAATGAATGAAACTCTCTATAAGAAAGCCTGCCCATTGCTGGATAGTACACTTTCATCCCCCCATCCTGAAGATGGGCCAGTAGGTAGTTGACAGAGTTTAGCAACAAATTTTTAATGTTTTTAAAAACATATTAATAAAACGTTGACGATTAATTACGCAAGCACAATTTCAGTCCGCCGAGGGTAAAAATTGACCAATTTAACTTTTATCCACCGATGAAGCACCGAAGTAATTTGAACTGGGCAAAATCAAAGTTGGCAGGTCAGACCTCAAAGAAAACAAGGAATCAATAACACTCCGGGAAAGCTTGATTAATTAATGCAGTACTGTGTCGTTTGTTTGGTTGAAGAGAACAGCCAACAGCACGTCGTGTTGAGCTGCCCAGGTTAAAGACAGATAAAAAACATACAAAGAAAAAGCTTAACATGTCAATAACTTCATTTAATTCCTTGTTAGTGGGGTAGTCAGAGTGTTGCTTATGTCGTGTAAGACCGGATGCTTCAGCTGATCCTTCCTTTCAGGTCCTGGTGTGTCGAAATTACCGAGGAGATGTGGACATGTCTGAGATCGAGCACTTCATGACCCTGCTGATGGACAAAGAGGAGGAGGGGACGCTCTCTCCCATCCTGGCTCACGGAGGCGTCCGTTTCATGTGGATCAAACACAACAATCTCTACCGTATCCTAACTCTTCACACTCCTATATCTGGGTTCAAACATGTATGATGTAATTTCTTTTTAGATTGACGTACTTACACACAAGCGACACGTGATTTTACACAGTTCGTGTTGCATGGGTTTTACGTCCTTAACTCGCTTGTCATCAGTGGTAGCGACGTCCAAGAAAAATGCCAGCGTGTCTCTGGTTTTCTCCTTCCTGTACAAAATTGTCCAGGTATGAACGAAGCCCTGCTGGGTTTGGTGTAAAGTAGCACCTAGATCCACATTACAGTATAAACATGAACGTTACGCGGCTTTGTAAAGCTCCATTTCTGCTTTTCAGGTGTTTTCAGAGTACTTCAAAGAGTTGGAGGAGGAGAGCATTAGAGATAACTTTGTCATCATATATGAGCTGATGGACGAGCTGATGGACTTTGGTTATCCCCAGACCACTGACAGCAAGATTCTGCAGGAGTAAGTGTCCTCTGTGGGTCCTTGTAAAGTATGCCTCTAGTCGGGTTGTCAGAATAATCGATACCCCGATATAGGGCTGAACAATTAATCGCATTTTCAATATAATCGCGATTATATTCTGATTAATAGAAACATTAAAAGTTCTTGTTTTAAATAGTCCTTGTTTACAAACATCTTTATCTAGAGGCCATTTTTGTTGCTTGTGGTTAATGCAGAGAAAAGTCAAAATTGCAATTTTGGTTGAAATATTTCGTAGGCAGAACACAATCATTACTGCTCTGAGTTTAGATGCTGCAAGTCTTTTAGCAACTAATCTGCACAGCAAGGAAACAGGTTGATTTGTTGTTTGTATATGTTTAAAAAGACATGATAAATTAAACTGGGGAAAAAATCACATTAAATCGCAATATTAAGAAAAAAATCGCAATTAGATTATTTTCCAAAATCGTTCAGCCCTACCCCGATATAATCGATACTGAAAAAAATGTAAATATTTAAAGGTACTGATTTGCGTCGTATCAGATCCCGAACTGACCCGTTAACTTCTCTTTAAGTCGTGGCACTTCTTCCAGCCGCAGCTGCGACAGCAGAGGCTGCCGCCGGAAGTTTTAAACTCTTAACATGTCGAGTTCTGCCAGAAAAAACACTCGAGACCCTCTACAGCGACAAGACAACACAAAGGTGTTGTTCTGTGGAGCTTTCCTTAAAGAGGGCAGGGGGTCAGGAAAAAAACAACAATACGCTTAACGGTGCTACATGCTAAGCTAACAATGCGAAATGGATGTTTGAGAGCAGCATAAAATGGTCAGTGAGCTCCTGTCTCTGCAGCAGGGAATAAACCTCCTGAACAACAAGCTAATGCTAGCTGATATTAGCTTGACTGACAGTCCAGAGGCAACGCAACGCTCCTGCTGCGGTATAAGGCAGTGCAGTAAAATATCAACCAGCTGACGACTAAGTTGGCTGATAAACAGTCAAGTAACGTAACAAACTAGCGCACCTCCCTCCATTACTCCTCCGTTCAGCTGTAAAGACATTGGAGGCGAAGGTGGCTGATTACACTAGTTACTGCTGAGCCAGACTGAAACTGATCATCAGAGCAGAAAAAGTAGATATTTGCCAATACTGAGCTCTCAGTCTGATGCTACATTCATCTGACCACTGTCGATCCAAACGCTGCGTTTTTTTTGCTGGTGAAGATTCTCAGTCATCCAGGTCATGGTCATTCCAAAAAAGTTAAAAAACAAAACAACTGGACTTTTTTCCGATGTTTGAAGACATTTTGCTTCCTATCCAGAAAGTTTTCTCAATTCGGCTGCAGTTTTTTTACACCAGCACCACCAATTCTTGGAAGTTGTCTGCATTTTCCTGCTTGTGGATAAATCACCAGGTTGCAAATTAAATTGAACTGAAATGGTTAAAAAGTGGGCAAATTATTAAAAGCTCCATTTAACTCAAATCATGTTATTTATCAGGTGATCAAAAGTTTAGGACATCAAACTTTATAAAATCAGAATCTAGCCTTTATGTCTTTTTTTTGGTTTTATGCACAAATTTTAATATTTTTATTCCTCATGATTTTTAACCAAATGACATTTTATTTATTCAGTCCTTCACAAAGATATGTAAAGCAAGCAAAAATATACACAAAAACTAAAAACATGAAGGATTGACATTGATTTATAACGATAAAACCTTAAATAAGGAAAGTTACTGATTCATTTATACAGATAATATAACACTTTATAAAATTGTGACATACTAAAAAAAATAAAAAAAATAATTAAAAATATGATTACATCATTAAAACAAATAAACTAGAAGTTAAACGTCTTTTATTGATTAGAAAACTCTCAAACAGTAATACTGTTTTTACAACATGGTGAAAATAGCCAAGATGTCTCTTTAAAAAAAAAACTCATCATACATTTAAAATCATGTTAAATCCTCTTTTTGTGAATCAGTACCACATATAACACAAAATTAGTTTCTTTTAAACGTGTCTTATTATTTTTCCGTATTCAGAAATATAGTATTATACCCATAGTTACATGTTTAATACGTTTCTGCAACAGTAAATACAGCTGGGTGGGCAGTTCACTGCAACCATGCAGATTTGCCACTAGATGTCACTAAAACCACACTAATCTTCAAAGTTAGCCACTTTTCCCTCTTGCTGCTTTCCTGTAATTTTCCTTGTTTCATTATTAGGAGATGTGGATTTTTAAACCTTACAGGGTTTATGAATGCAGTATATATGTAGCACCCCCCCCTCTATTTAGCCTGAGTAATAAGTAATAAGTCACACAATCCTTCTTTGTAGCCAGGGGAGTCTCTGTTATCCTTTGATGATTTCTGGGAACTCTCCACTACAGACTATTAATTTCCTCTTTTTTTTTTTTGCCCTGGTGCTTAAACTCTTTACTTGCCTCTCAGATACATAACCCAGGAGGGACACAAGCTAGACACCGGCGCACCGCGACCCCCCGCCACCGTCACCAACGCCGTCTCCTGGAGGTCAGAGGGCATCAAGTACAGGAAGAACGAAGTCTTCCTGGACGTCATTGAGTCAGTCAACCTCCTGGTAGGAGCTCCTCGTCTGAAAGGCCTGGGTTGCTGAATCAGTAACCCTGATTGTGTATTTTCTCCCTGTGTGTGTGTCGTAACGCTGAGTGTCAGGCTAGCTGGCTCTGCGTCTGTATATGAATTCTTTAAGTGGGTAGCACTTTCTATAATCATTTCTTTCTCTCTCTGGCTTCTTGAATCTCCACGTTCTTCAGGTTAGCGCCAATGGGAACGTGTTGCGCAGTGAGATCGTCGGTTCCATTAAGATGCGCGTTTTCCTGTCCGGGATGCCCGAGTTGCGGCTCGGTCTGAACGACAAGGTTCTGTTTGAAAACACCGGACGTAAGTTCTTTACTGCAGGGTCTCCTTCTACTGAGGCATCTCCACAAAAGTAAAACCTCATCAAAAAGTACATTTATTTCACTAATTCAGGTTTAAATGCATGTATATTATAGTGCACTGCAAAAACGGAACTAGAAATAAGTAAAATATTCTTTAAAATGAATGTATTTGTCCTGGATTTGAGCAGGTAAATAAGATGATTTGCCAGTGGAATAAGATGTTTGTACTTAAAATAGGAACAATTCATCTTCATCATGTTATTCCAAGTGCAGGATGTCTGAATATCTTATTTTAGGGGTCAAAATACTCATTCCATTGGCAGATAATATTATTTACCTGCTCAAATCAAGGATAAATACACTAATTGTAAGAACATTTTACTTATTTTTAGATCCGTTTTTGCAGTGTGATACAGAATTATATGTTTCAGCTGGTTTGTTTCTTTTGATTTTGATGATTATGGCTTACCGCCAATGAAAATCCAAGGTTCTGTGTCTCAGAACATGACAATCCTGAGTGCTTAAGTAGAAGGCAGCTGGACTTCTTCTCTTGTTTCTTGAGCACTAAATTAGATATGAGGCTTCTGTGAGGTAGCATAAAAGTTTGAAAGTACAGTTAAGCATGACATGATTGTTTTGAATGAACGTTTTTTAATGCAGGAGGGAAGAGTAAATCGGTCGAGCTGGAGGACGTCAAGTTTCACCAGTGTGTCCGTCTTTCTCGCTTCGAGAATGACCGCACCATCTCCTTCATTCCGCCAGACGGAGAGTTTGAGCTCATGTCGTACCGCTTGAACACTCATGTGAGTAAAGTCTCAAAAGCGTTTTTTCACTGGACCTCGTGGAGAACCGTGAAGTTGGAGTAATGATGTTTCAGTAAAATAGTTTAACTACAACAGTCGAAGGTAATCCTAAACAAATGTGTTTTTAATCTTGATTTAAAGGAACTCAGGCTTTCAGCACTTTTACAGTTTTCTGGAAGTTTGTCCCAGAAAAGTGGAGCATAGGAACTAAATGCTGCTTCTCCATGTTTGGTTCTGGTTCTGGAGTCAGAAGACCTTAGTGGAGTGGAGGGTTGATGCACTGATAACAAGTCTGTGATGTATTTAGGTGCTAAGCCATTCAGGGATTTATAGACTAACAGAAGTATTTTAAAGTCTATTCTCTGAGATACAGGGAGCCAGTGTAAGGACTTTAGAACTGGGGTGATGTGCTCTACTTTCTTAGTCTTAGTGAGAACGCGGGCAGCAGAGTTCTGGATCAGCTGCAGCTGTCTGATCCACTTTTTAAGCAGACCTGTGAAAACACCGTTGCAGTAATCAATTAGACTAAAAATAAACACATGGATTAGTTACATGATATTTATAGTCTTTATCTCTGACTTATACATCTAAAGGTTTGCAGGAGGTTATCTCTCTGTACAACAGGTTTTTTTTTTGTCCTCTCTCTGGATCAGAGGTGACAATCTGCCCTGCAGCCCAAAAGAAATCACTGCACAGGAAACTTAGAGATTTCTTGAATGTCGCAATATAAAGGATTTCTCGTAAAAGAAGATGACAAAGACGAATTAAAACTCCCCGTTTGTCCTTTACTGTGACGACATGTGATTCAGACTTTTATGATATAAACAGTGTTGCTTTTGATAAAGAATGGCCACATAAGTGTAAAGCAGAGTGATTCTTCTTTTAACGTGGTGGGTACATAACTAGTTGATCTTTTCACTAATCACATCCTCCTTTTCTCTCATATTGGTTCAACAAACGTTTGTTAAACTGTATAGAACCGGCGTAGCATATCAGACGCATTTTATTGCCGTTAAACCCGGTAGTGGCTGCCGACGTTCAGATATTTGAAGCTGTGATCCAGATGTTGTGCAGCGTGGCTTGAGTCGGGTTTTCAGGTGTTGAACTCAGATCAAATGAACACTAGGAGGACTCATTGCTCTCTGGAAATAGGAGAAATTTAAAAGCGTAATTTTATACGCGCACAATATCGAGCTGAAACCTTGCAGTGCAACACCGAGTATAATTCCTGTGAAGGACTGAACAAGAAGCAAGAAGGACCCTATTAACGTATAAGTTTACCAATACATATTTATTTTGTTTGTTTTCATCCAAAGAAGAAAAACTTTTAGAAATCTTGTCTGTGGCAATTATTTCTCCTGTTCACGTTTGCATTTATTTCTATTAAGGTGTTGGATGTTAAGAGCCACCCTCTCGTTTGGTTGTACAGTTTTAGCTATACGACGAAAAAGAAAATCATTTTGTTTTTCTATTTACTGTTTGTTCAGCACTTTGGGACAGCGAGCAGTTGTCAGATAAATTGAACCTCGACTTTGAAACAATCAACATTTTCATTTTTAGCATTAAACCAAATTTAGAGATTTTTAACCGTATTTCAATAAAAATGTTTAATATCTAGTGAATATTTTACTTTATTATTATTATTATTATTATTATTATTATTATTATTATGCACAACATTTTCTTTGTTTCATCTATCAGCGTTTTGTGAATCCAGCACCAATCGGTCTTTGCTGCGTTTTCAATGCAAACCGAATTGTAAGATGTGTCTGTTTTTTATTTCTTTGTATTTCCTGTGCAGGACTTATTTTACACTCACCTTCTGCTCAGTGCAAACATGAAAATAGTTTTGTTTATCATTACGTCAACATTATTTTAAATTAGAACATTATTGAAAAGTTTTAATTCAGTCCAGAAAGACACATTTTATAAACCAGATAGAGTTGTTAAATACAGAGGGATAATTTAAAGCGTTTCTTGTTAATGTCTGTTGCTCACAGCTACACCCTCAGAAAATTAGAATATTCCTTAAGACTGATGAGGGAAAAAGTAACTTTTAATCTGGAAACGTTCAGGACAGCACAATCACGACTTTACAAAAGCCCTAATCGAATTAGGGCTTTTGAGCTGTAATCTATTAAAAAATATATATATATCAAAATATTCGGTTGAAATGTGATGCACTGGATGCAGTGAACCTATTTTAAAGGAATTTGACCTTGGATTACAGTTGGATTACTGAAATGAATGAACTATCGCAGTTTTTATGTCCTAAAACATGCCTGTAATTCTGAAAACAAGGTTCATTTCTGCCCTTTTCTTCCGCACGCTAGCATTGTGCTCGGTGTAGTAATAGGGGACATCCACTAGGTGGTGACTCTGACTTTCTGTTTAAACCAGCAAACTCCTGAGAGAAGATCTGAAAACATCCCCTCGTTAATATTTAATCCCAACGTGTCGTCCGCCAGGTGAAGCCCCTGATCTGGATCGAGTCGGTAATCGAGAAGCACTCCCACAGTCGGATCGAGTACATGATAAAGGTAGGATGCTCTTCCTGCACCCAGATTATCTGCTGCACCCTGGTCTCATGGATCCTGGACAAACACAAACAGTTGACAACAAAAAGGTTCGGCTGTACAGGCTGGTCTGAAAGTGCGTTCACGTGCATCGCCAGCCATACTGACTCATGAATCTTGTTGTAAAGAATGAAACTCCTGACTACTTAATTCCCATGTAAAGCACCAATTAAGTCCCAGGTAAAGAAGCTGCTAAGGCGGCGCGTCGTTTTAAACCGGCCCTGCCTGTTCTTCCTCTCTCAGGCAAAGAGCCAGTTCAAGAGGCGCTCCACGGCCAACAACGTGGAGATTCACATTCCTGTGCCAACGGACGCAGACTCGCCCAAGTTCAAGACCACAGTGGGCAGCGTGAAGTGGGTGCCCGAGAACAGTGAGATCGTCTGGTCAATCAAGTCTTTCCCAGTGAGCGCCAAACGTGACTCAGTATTTTCACCGTGACTCTTTACGAACAACTAATGGCTCCTTTTGTTCAACATCGCTTCTTTTATGCTCCCAATCCAGCTTTTGTTACGCAATATCTCTGTTTCTTTGCTTTAATTGACAGAAGTTATTTTTTTACTGTTATTTTCTGGCTTCTTTTTTTATTTATTTTACAAGTTTAAAAACAAAACACATGTCATCCCATATCCTTACATTGTATTAAAAAGCTCACGCTGCCTCTTGTCCCAGGGAGGAAAGGAGTACTTGATGCGAGCTCACTTTGGTTTGCCGAGTGTAGAGGCCGAAGACAAAGAGGGGAAGCCACCAATCAGTGTCAAGTTTGAGATCCCGTACTTCACCACCTCAGGGATCCAGGTAGGCTCAACGCACACATGGCTCCTGTCGAGCCGCAATCCCATAAAGACTTTCTCTGTTTAAAGCTGAGCAGAAAGGTTCAAAGCCTTCCCTATGTCTGATCAATCAAGCGTACAGCGTTTATTGTTTATCTGGGGGCAGATCCGAACAAACGGTGCTCACCTGTGCCATGTAAGCGTTATACCGGTTTTCGACCAGAGGGGGCAGCACAGGAACACTTTTTAGCTCTCCTCTGTGCTGAAGTAACCTTGTGCAGAAGGCAAGTGCTCATCAACCTGAACTCGGCCCTCTGTTTTTATCATAATGACAGTGATATAAACCGTCTTTCCTGGTACCAGGTCGGGTAGATTAATAGGATTTTGATTGTAATTTCCATGCAACAGAGAGAAGTTAATGTTTATAGTTCAGGTTTCCCCTCATACTGACCACAGACTGACACACGGGTTACATTTACTGTATGATTACAGTTGTCCTGTGATTATATGTGTAGCACAACAACACAAAATTATCCTTTCCCATGTCCTGGTCAGGGGAGGAAGCGACGCTCGGTTTCATTTGAGAATATTGTGCCGTAGGTGTTACTTTACCAGTTTTATGTTTGTATGTTGTTGTTTTTTAACATGGAAAGCCTCTTTTCTTTCCCCCCAATTTTTTAGATATTAAAATTGTATGTTATAAACTGCTTGGATTTTTATTTTTCCAAGTCTAATAAAGCACACAAGTTCATTCAAGACACAAAAATCCTCAGGGAATGTTAAAAAAAAAAAAGAAAATAAAAATCTCTTTAAATAAATAGCAATATTTTACCACCTAGCCAACATCTTGCTTATTTATCGGCTCTGCTGGTGCAACTGTGCTAAAAATTATGAAATGAGAAGAGCTGAAAATTTGAAAAATGATCGACCTTTCAACTGAGCACACCAATTCTGTGTGTGTGTGTGTGTGTGTGTGTGTGTGTGTGTGTGTGTGTGTGTGTGTGTGTGTGTGTGTGTTGGTGGGCGGGATCATATTTTAAGAAATCATTGTTCTTTATTTGTACCAGTGCTACACCTGTTGGTACCCGTTATACTTCATGTTTATGTATATTTAAAGCGGCAATAAGTAATTTTCAAGTGCCCCCCCCACTGGACCTTGTGAGAATAGCACTGTGGTAAACACTGGCTGTCCTCCGTGTGCCCCACACCCCACAGCTACAGCGCACTGTGTCTCTCACAGCAGCTGGAAGACGCGTATCACGATGAAATTTGTCTAGAGGTGTGTAGTGTTGTACATTATCTGATATATATCATGTAAAAATGTGTAAAAATGCTCTACAACCACCTGCGAGTAGCGCAGCGAGGGGCTCATGTTGCCCAGGGTGACCAGATGTCACTCACAGTCCTCCTTTTTGGACAACCTGTCCTCGGAAATGTCCCTGACTGCAGCTTTTTATGACTGTGACCCGGTCCTGCTTCTGTCAAGATGTAGTAGAAGAGCTGAGCGCAGTTAGATTACCGTCACAGGCACTCAGAAGGCGATAGAAATGTTACTTAGAGCTGCTTTAAATGAAAATAAATGTATATGTTTCTTTCTTTAAGATGATTAGCATGTTATTAAGGAACGTTTACTTAGTAATCGATGGCTTCCTGTTTCCCTACACTGCAAAAACAGAACTAGAAATAAGTAAAATGTTCTTAAAATTTGTGTATTTGTCCTTGATTTGAGCTGGTGAATAAGATGATTTGCCAATGGAATAAGATTTTTGCACTTAAAATAGGAACAATTCATCTCAATCGTCTTATTTCAAGTACAGGATGTCTAATTATCATATTTTAGGGGTCAAAATACAGATAATTTTATTTACCTGCTCAAATCAAGGATAAATACATTGACTTTAAGAACATTTTACTTATTTTTAGACCCGTTTTTGCAGTGTAAATTTTTGGTATGATTTGTGAAAGGGGCTCATTTCTTATAGCCACTCTTCAAAATGGGAAAGACAAGAGTTCATGCCATTAAAGGCAGATTTGTGTGGGGTTTTCTAAGTTGCGGTAATCTGCCCACATCTGCAGTCAGAGCAGTAATCAATAATAATTAAAAAGACATTGGAGCTGTGACGCGTAAGGTAGGACAGGGAGCCAGATTTCTCTCGCCTAGCCACACGGCAGCAGGGGTAGCGAGTTCTTGGAGAGCTGCAGCAACACGAGACGCATCGGTGTTAATGCTTTCAACAGGTCTTTACCAGAGGTGGCAGTAATTGTGACAGGTGCTGCACGGCGCCTCTGATATTGTTGTTGACTCGTAACCGCAGCGCACGTCGCTACAGCCGATCCTGTGCTGTAAAATGTTTGATGCTGTCGGGTTCATAGCAGATATTGAAGGAACTGAAAGCGCTCCTCCTCCAGATCAACCGCTTGTATTTCAGTAACCAACCGACCCTGGTTATTTTGGTTTGACGGCTGAGGGCTCCGGTAACAAAGCAAGCGTTCATGTTTAAAAGTAAACATTGCGTTTCTAAACTGGTCTCAATAACAAGCTGCGTATTTTTGGCAATAAGCTCTATAATAGACCTGCAGTTAATACTTCAGAGCGGCTGTAGAGGCTTCGTCTCCCGCTAACAGAGTCGCATTTGTTTCCCAACTCTCGGTGCTGTTTTCTGTATGAATCATTTAAAAAGAGCCAAGAGGTCACATTTTCCAGCTTCCCCACATTTCCCAGCTTCCTCAGTAAAATGTTATTAAGTTGCTCGGTTATTATGCAGCCCACTCGGAAACAACACGCTCAATCCAAAGTTCATTTGGATTGAGTGTGATATGTGTAGTGGTGGCGCTGGAGTCGTGTTTGGGGGGGGGGGGGACTAGATTGTGAATTGTTGTGATTGATTTTAATTTTTTTTCCATCGCGAGCTGAAGGAGTTTCAATTATTTACATTTTCTATCTGTCCTGCAAATGCTTGAAAATTAGCAAGCGCATGAAAACAGTGCAGCCATTAAGGGCGTGTTTGACTAGTTTTGCCCTAATTCTGCTGCAAATGAAGTAAATCCCTTGACGGCTATGAAGTTAAAAACCCTACAGAAAAATGGAGATGTTATTTAAAATTATTATTATTTTTTTTTTTTTAGAAATAAGGCGTTCATAGTTTGATCCAAAAAGCCTAAGAATGCAAAGTCATCCATGGTAATGGCCGGCACCGTCTCTGCGCCGATGAACTTCTGACTTGCTCAGCTCTGCTGTATTGGTGGATCCTCTTTTGTGGTTTTCTACAAACCTTGATGACTTGTATTCAAACACATGAGGGTTTCCTGTTCGCTTCAATCTGGACACACCCTTCGAGTGTTATTGCCGCAGCTTTGAGAAGAAGTCGACCCATAACTGTAAGTTGGTTTGAATTTGCTCAGATCAACAGTTTTTTTTTTTTTTTCTCTTGGCAGTGTTTCCTGCACTAGTTTCTGTCCTGGCCTCAAAGTTACCTGAAGAAACAAACAAATAGCATGCAGAAAAAGCTGTAGAATAATTTTTTCCGTTCACAGCTACAGGTAAATAATCAGATCAGCTTTTAAATTCCTTTTAACAGCTGGAAAATGAAGGCAGCATGCTGCTTCTGCAAACTTTTGAACTTCCTGAAAGGAAGCCACCTGTAAAGGTCGGTTTGTCTTTGCCACACAACACCCAAATGATTTCTTTTTTGTTTCTGTGGGTGGCAAACGTATTTTAACCACTTTGTCCTTAACTTTTAAATTCTTGCTCTGGTTCTGATCACAAACTTTGTTGCATTTAATGCCGTTTAATATGATAAATAAAGATGAATTAGAGCTTAATTGTGAAGTTTGAAAATATAAATGTTTTATTCGTAAACCTTTTGAAACCTGGCCTATATCTTAAGTCCCTCTGATTCTGGATCACCTTCTGTTGCCATTACAACTCTAGTCTTTTGAGGTTAGTCTCTTGCAGCTTTTCACACACAGACTGAATTGTTTGCCCGTTCTTTGCAGTTTTATCTGAAGCTCAGTTTGATCGAGAAGAGTCCACAAACATCCATTTTTAAGGTCTGAACGTTTGACTGCGCCGTTCTAACTCTAAACCTTTGAGGTGTAGCTCGGGCTGCATCTTCGGGGTTATTGTGGTTGCTGCCCCGCCCAAGTCTAAAACCTTTTGCAGCATCTAAAAGGCTTTTTGCCCTCTGTCCATCAGCTCCGACCAGCTTTCTTATCACTGCTAAAAATGCCACCAGCATTGTTTCAGGAGGGGAATGGTATGTTCGGGTTGGTGTGCAGTGTTATTTCTCCATACAATTTAGCATATTTGCATAAAAATATCACATTTTGGAGACATCTGACCCAGAGCTACTTACTTCCACATGT
Organism: Fundulus heteroclitus; assembly: GCF_011125445.2. Classification (NCBI taxonomy): domain Eukaryota; kingdom Metazoa; phylum Chordata; class Actinopteri; order Cyprinodontiformes; family Fundulidae; genus Fundulus; species Fundulus heteroclitus. The sequence goes on along the minus strand of NC_046366.1, from coordinate 25,540,906 downwards.
TTGCTGTTTCCCCTACAAGTTAACAGGGTTAACTTATAGCTTTCCTCTTGCTACTTTTCCATTAATGCCAGATTTCTGGCAGAGCAAAGCGTTGTCCCACCTGAGCCGGGGATCTCTGCACCTCCTCCAGAGTTACGATGGGCCTCTTGGCTGCTTCTCAGTTTAATGCTCAGTTTGGACAGAGACCATGTCTTGGCAGTTTCTATTTATGGCTGATGGATAAAAGGAGATGGATTTGCTTCATTTTATTTATCAGTATTATAATAATAAAGGTGGCTGAACACAACGGAACGCTGTATTTTTTAAAAAAGTTCTCCTTACACTTTACTATAATACAATATCACATAAACTACAAAATACGTTGGAGTTTGCAGTTGCAACACAATATGAGTATTTTATCATTGCCAAATGGATGTGAGGCCGATTTTTAGAGTTTTTCCTCTTTTATTCTTTCGAAGGAGTAAATAGTTTGAGATAAGACGTGTAAATAAGTAATCTAAAGCCTTCCATATCAGAATCAGAAATACTTTAATAATCCCAGAGGGAAATTGTTGTTTCACATCCTACTGTGGATGAGATTTTTTTTTTCTTTCTTCCCATGCCCGCATCGATGGTTCAGCATCCATTTTCATAAACGCTGTTCCCATCGGACTCCTGTGTCAGGCGCGCAGCCTTCCCCTTATTACAGGGCAACTGCAGACTGGCTCTCAGACTCTAATGCAGCCAAGTGACACCGCTCTCTACGTGTGAGAAGAGGCTGTGAAGTTTAATTAGACGCATGTAAATATCAAAGCATGAGAAAGTTTCTCTTAACTCCACCACTAAGTGTAGGGGAGTGCACATGTGAAGCATGTATGATGCAAGTAGCTCCACCTTATGAGTTTAACTGGAAAACCATGTAACCCCACACGCCGGCTGGGTGGAAATACGAGCGTCTTCTCAAATGTTGGCTCTGTAGGTGAGAGAACTCAAACAAGTTGGCAGATGGTTTTTTTTTTTCTTCTTCTTCTTCTTCCCCCTTTCTTGGCCGTGCCATCTCCAAGAAGCCTGATAAATCCAGACCACACATGCAGTCTGTACTTACCGAGCGATATACTACAAACATCCTCCTGTTCCCTTCTCATCTTACAAAGCCATAATGATATTTTACGGAGGCTGTCCTTTCATGCCGTTTTGCTGACTGCGTGCCCACGGCCGGGCCGGGATGCACGCTTGGCTGCAGGATGCGAGGGAGAAGTGCTGCGCCGGCAGACTCGGTGATCCCGCGTCTGCGTGTTTTGTTGTCATGTCTTCGGTGACCACAGCGCTCGCTCTGACCTCACAGAGAGCAGGGGAAGGTAATAACAAGGCGGCCGGTGCCGTGGCCTTCCCAGAGCCCCGCCGCCTCCTGGTCCACAAATTCCTCCGCCGTCTGCCCCGGCTTTCAGCTGGGAACGGCCAGGACAGAGACGGTTTTCACTTTGCAAATTGGATGTTTTTTTTCCTTTTCTTCTGCTGAATTATTAGTGTGAGAACATTTCGACTGCAGAAGCTCGACGAAGCATGGAGGATTTCCTGGGTATGGGCGTTGTTGGCCTGCTTTACATAAAAACACACACACACACAAAAAACCAATAAAGCGTTTCATCGCTCCACCATAAGCAAGACTTCAACACAACACGCTGCAGAATCTTTAAATTTCCTTCACTTTTTTATTTCCCCATCTGAAGGGGAAAAAACGTTCTGCAATCCTGTTCGGCAGCGCCGAGGCTGAAGAGTATATTTAGCTTTTCTTCTCGAAATTCAGCTCTGTGGTAACACCAGGCAGCTGAAATATCGGTTGGCTTGTGAAAGTTGCATCTTATTTGTGCTGATGTGCGTTTTTTTTTTTTTTTTTTTTTTCTCCTCACAGGCATCGCAGAAAAGAAAAAAAAAAAACTACAGTTATGTAAATGAACATAGTGTGTCCCTTGAAAGCTGCTTCCTTCTTCTCGTGTGATTCATACTACTGCTTCCTCATGGGCGACACTACTACTACTACAACCTTAAAGGTGCTCTCTGCTCGAAAACGTGTGCTGTGAATGTCAAAGGCACAGCTGATGTGAATTTGACAAGTAGAAATTTTAAACGGACGGTGGAAAAAAAAAGGTGTTCCAATTCCCTTGAACTCTCATAATTTGCCACACTACAACCACAAGATCCAGTGGGTTTCATTGGGCTTTATGTGACCGTCCTTACGCAAAGTAGTGCACGATTGTGAAGTGGGAAGGAGATAATTAAATTAATGTGGATTTCTCAAAATCTGAGAAGTGCTGCGATCCTCCTGAATAAAATCCACTGCAGCCAGTTCCCTCAGAGTCCGCCTGGGCCCTTTATAAATATATAAATACATCTGTTCTGTGAGAACATTGCTGAGCAAACGGCATTAATAATCCAAATTAATAATCCAAGCTTGAGAGTACCGTCAGACCTTTCAAGGGATCAGTAATCAGAGAAGTCTATGGTGAACTGTGGAGGAGCTGCAGACATCCACAGCTCAGGTGTGGGAAAAGTTGACAAGACGACTATTAGTCTGGGACTCAACAAACCTGGTTTGGCTGAAAGGGTGATGGGGAGAAAAAAAGCTATAAGGCGCCATGTTTGCAACAATACAACAAAGCAGATGTGCGGAAGAAGGGGATTAAAGATGGGAGTAAAATGACACTCTATGGCATATATGTAAATTTAATGTGTGGCAGAAAAGTAAGACTGGACATCCGCCTGGGTGTGGGGGGGGGTCCTATGCTTAAACCTGTTAAGCCTGGTTTATGCTTGACACATCCGCCAGGTCCGTCTGGCCATGTTGCGTCATTTTGGCTGCCACGCCCCTCCGCACGGCCAAAAGTTCTCGCTCCGCGCACCTTGGAAAATTTCTAACTCTGCAGACAGTACAACATGGCACAGTTGTCCCGGCACTCCTTCTGGCGGAGGTTCGTAAATATAGACATCTTTATGATTCAACCCCAAAAAGATCACCGTGATCAACATAAACTGTTAACGATTCCTGAACAGAAAATTGCCACCACTTCTGAAAAAAGCAGGAGGCTTAATTGTTGGAAGCAACTGTGTTTTCTACTTCTACGTGTAGCGGGGTGTAGTACACTTGGCGTAGGAGCGCAACGCTGCCCTCTAGTGTCTAGGGCCGTTTCTCAGTGTGCGTACTTGAGCTTTCTCGTGTTCTCGTGACACGTCATCGGCCCCAGCACTGTTCCTGTTGCCAAGAACACCAGACTGAGAACGGACCAAATCCCCGGATGTTGTTCTCGCCCCGCCCTTTATCGACTGTGCATCAGAGCAGACCTGTGCGTTCTTCAGAACTGACCGCTTTCCCAGAATGCACCGCGGCCGCAGCTTGATTCTGGTTTTATAGCCACAAATCTGTCATTTTTTAGATATTTTTTAAGGCTTATTTAGATATTAAAAATATTATTGTTTTAAAACTGTTTTCAACAAAATATGGTGTAGTGTATAAATAGTTTTAGTATGTTGAAAAAAGGCTAAAGAACTTAAATTATAATTTATTCAACACAAAATATTACCTCCCACATACAACAGTGAATACATTACTTATACAATTATTTAATTTTATGATCAATAAAAGTAATAATTTAATATTAATAACAGGAGGTGAAAAGCAGGTCCAGACGAGCTGTGCGTGTGCTGATGTCACGGGTAAACCAGTACGCTCCCGTTCTCCCCAAGTCCGTACTTCCTGGGTTCTTGCCCAGAACGGACTCGATGAGAACTCGAGTCCTTTCTCGCGTTCTTGTGAATTGAGACACGGCCTAAGAGAATAGTGCTGCTTTGGAGGAAAAGCCGCACGGAGCATAAATGCTGCAGCCGTTGTGTCCGCATGGAAAACACATGCATCAAGCATCAATTATAAAGCAGCCTTTAGGGTCCAGAAGACTTGAGTTTGGGGTGGAGGGCCACCTTCTTGCGGGGCAACCCAAACATTAGATCAGAGCCACAGTCGAAAATATTTAATAAAATTAAAACCAATATTCAATGAGAATCTGAGGCAAAACTAGTAACTCACTTTTCGCAGCCTTTCTCTATCCAATCTGACAAGAATGGAGCTCTTTAGCACTGAAGAATTAGCAAAAAAAAGACCTGCAGCTGGAGGCCGGATACACACAGGCAGGGTTTTTTCAAATGTTTGTATTTATAACAATACTTTGAGGTGTAAAAGTTAAATGAGTATAAATACTGTAACAGACACAGTTTTATGAAATGTAATCACGTTCATTAATTTTTATGCCAAATCCCGCAGGCAGCTGTTTTAAAATGTAGTTTTGTTTAATAAAAACATTATCTTTTTTTATATTATATTATATATATATATATATATATATATATATATATATATATATATATATATATATATATATATATATATATAAAAAGATAATGTTTTTACTTATGTACATATAAAATGGAGAAAAAAAGTAGTTCTAGTTAAGTTTTGTGGATCAGTTTTGGTCGCATGTTCCAGTTCCTGAAGCAGGGGATCAGCAGCTTCCTCTTCTGTGTTTGTGCCCCTGCAGGTGCGTTACCTGAAGATCATAGAGAAGAGCGGATACCAGGCCCTGCCGTGGGTGCGCTACATCACCCAAAACGGAGGTAGGTCAAGGGTTTATCTGTGTTAAGTGCCCATGTGTGCAGGTATTAGGCAACAGTTGGGCAACACGGTGCAATGTGGTGGGAACTAACCCTAAAGAGAAGCAGTTCTATAAAAAGGGGATACAAAGCAGAACATTAGGCAACGTGGCAACGCCCTGCCAAATGTGAGAAAGTGAGCTTTATTTTCTCGAGCTTCCCCCTGCTCATCATAGTGAGATTACCGATGTTGCACATGTTGGCCTTGTGGCTAATATTGCCACTAATTGCCAAACATCCTCATCTCATTTCCTTCGTATTTCATCCAATCCGGGGTGGAAAAGCATCAGCTGCCTCCAGCTGATTTCTCTCGGATTCCCTCCTTTTCATTTGCACATTTGATTAAGTCTTGTCAATTTCCTCCGCAGATTACCAGCTCCGGACCCAGTAGGCAGCGCCTCAGCCGGCCCGTGGGCAGGTGGAAGCCACGACGGGGTGGAGTCGAGGCGCTAATGCGCCGGGGACGGCAGGTGGCAGTCAGGAGATAAGAGGACTGTCAGTATTTACTTTAGCTGTATAGCTCTTAATTCGTTAAACCTCTATCCATTCGCGATCAATGCAATTATTAGAAGGCGGCTTGGGTTAGGCGAGTTTCAGAGACATGATTATGTTACGGTTGATTGGTGCCGGAAATGACGGAGACCGAGAAAAGCAGATGATTGTTTACACCCACTAAAAACACCACAGAGTTACACACAATCTGTCACCTGGGGGGGGGGGGGGTCCGATCGTTCAAAAGAGTTTATGTTACAATTCCCACGTGAAGTTACTGTAATCACCTGCACAGCAGCCATTCAGTTACAGTGTGTGCTCTTTGTGTGAAGCTGCTTGGTTCTGCCACAGCTCCTCGTCATTCTGTTCATTATTTGTATATATTTGTTACATGTTAATGAACTCAGTGTTATCAGTTGAATAACTGTACATTTAAAGCAGAAGATTTTTGTAATATGAGTTGCATGTGATGCCATAGATACATGCCAAAAGGTCGCCCTCACGCGTTTTTTTTTTTTTTTTCTCTCGTCTTGTTTTAGTTTCTGTTTCGACTCCACAGATTTCTTTTTCCAGCTTTGCAAAAGATACTAAAAATGGTGAGTTTAGGCTGCACAGGAAGCACTCCCAACACCTGCTTTCCTTCTCCCTGTAACCTCGCCGTTTTCGGTCATTAAATGTGTATTTAGAGAAAACCGTTCCATCGTGTGCTCCCGTCATTTCTCGTGTGACGTCACCGCCGGGGATGCTAAATAGAGAGGAAAATTCTGTTTAGGAAAACACAGGAATGGGGGGGGGGCAATGGTTGGTACTTTCCGTCTCATCCGAGTGGAAAAAAACACCCAACGCTACAACTTTTAATACTCGGGGCACCATAAGATTGTTAGCAGCTAAGTGCGATTCCTCCGTAAACAAGAAAACTGGGGAGGATGTGAGTCAATCTGCGGGCAGCAGTCAGGAGACGTGTCGGAGTGAGAGACGCGGCACGGATGAGCACAGACTGGTTATTGTTCTGCAGCCGTCCTGTGTTGGGTCATAGCGTCAAGTTTCTCCTTATTTTAATAAAAATGAGTCAGTCTGAGCTGCCGGCTGAAGCGTACGTGTCCTCGTCACCGAGGTGCAGCGAAATGAAGCTGTAATAAAGTACCTTAGTCTAACGTTAATTAGCTACATGATCTAAAAGTTAAGTGTTTTCCAAAACTTTGTGTGATCTTAACCACATGAACTAATATATGTGGATTTCTGCATATCACTCAGATGAAGATTTATGTAGTATCAAAGATTGACACTTTGAATATGAGAAGAATCAGAGGGAGGTTAATTATCAAGAAAATCAGGAACTACATTTATTTTTCAACCTGATTTACTAATTTTCACAACAAGAAAGATAGTAATGCAAATTGTACCAAGCTGTGGAGGTATTGGAACATTCAAAATGTCATCGAAACCCGGGTTGGGCAAATATTTCTATTTTATCTGAGCCCGTAGTAAGAAGTAGATTTACAGTTCCTGGGGGGAAAAAATTTAGAAAAAGGAAAAAATATTGCTGTTCAATATCAAAAGGGAAAAGAAAAAAACAACCGGATGATTGTGTCAGGGTCTTTATGTCGGAAACTAAGGGTGTCACCTTCAAAATAAAAGCACACAGTTTAAGACGGAAGCTGCATATTCAACGTTTGTGCAAAGACTAAATACTTTACGCATATTTGATTTACAATTGTCACATTGTTGGAGGACAGATTAAGGCTGGACGTAAACCTCAGGGTGTAAAATGCATCTTAGCATTTGTGGCGCAAACCGGTATGAGAGTCTTACTGTAAGAAAAACAAGAGTAAAAGCACTACAGCATTATTGCTGTTAGCAAAAATCACGTGAAACATCATCTAACTGAAAGACAATTGTTCCAACTGCTGTTAAAGTAACGCAGTTCAGTTTTAATTATATAGCGCCAATCCATAAGAAATGCCACAAGAAGGCATTTTACAAAGTCAAATCAATGAAATCGTCTGGACAGATTGGTTAAAAAGTTTTCCATCTAAAGAAACATGGCAGATTGATGTCAAGTAGCCACAATGGACAGTCGCCTGCGTTGTCGTTGACTTGGCAGCGATCCCTCATACCGAGCATGCATGTAGCGACAGTGGAGAGGAAAACTCCCCTTTAACAGGAAGAAAGCTCCAGCAGAACCAGGCTCAGTGTGAACGGTCATCTGCCATGACTGACACGAGTACTTTCTAATAAAGCGTATTAATAGTTAATCATAGTGTTTATAACATTTAGTGACTGTTTTTAGCAGACATATAGTTTTCATACAACCCAGTTTGCCTTGGATATGAACTATGGAAATGTGGATTAGCCTCCTTTCGGCCAGCTGGGCAGCAGTGATCAGCAGCAGCTGGGGAACGGGCAGCTATGCGTTGCTCTATGCTCAATACAGCTGCAGAAAACTCCAGGCGCTCTGGTACTTTTTCTGGCATTTTAATAAAAGGACTTTAAACCGTAGGAATAGTGTAACGGAAAAGTTCTGAATCCGCTGAGCATTGACCACCTGGGTATGCCGTGATAAACTGAACCGACTCGTATCCGCCCAGGAGTCTTAGAAAAAAATAAAAAAAAGGGTTTTGTTACATTAATCTGTAAGGGGAAAGAAAGAAAAAGAGGATCCTCCGGGACCCGTCAGCTTTTAGGACTTAAGCAACCACTGAAGAGAGACTTGAGAACATCTGAGCAGAAACTGAGCTGCCGTTTCACTCAGAGAACCAACTGGACTGCAAGGCAAGTCTATTTGTAAAGCACATTTCAGTAACTGGACAATTCAGAGTGCTGAACGCGAACAGAACACAAGAAGAGAAAACACGTTGCTGTGGAATAGTAGCAGCAGGTTTAGATATAAGACAAGTTTGACTACGAGCTTCAACAGTAACCTTTAAAGGCAACTCTAAACAAATGGGTTTTATTCTTGATTTAAAGGAACTCGGGGTTCCAGCACTTTTACGGTCTTCTGCTTCCTGCGGCCTCCACAGTCCGGTGTCCTCAGCTCCCGTCGGCACAGCTGCCGCTTCACCCAGCAGTTCACTCTGAGGCTGGAAAGCTGCTAAAATTACTTAGTGACATGGAACACAAGTTCAATCTGTGTAGAGGGAAACCAGAAACTTGCACAGCTTCATACAAAAATAGATGTGATGTATGATGCAAACAAAAACATTTATAGCAACTAGATTTCAAAGGGGGGGGGGGGGTCAATCCTCCCTGGTGGACAACACTTCATGAGTAGTTCTTCAGTTTTTTCTGATGGAGCCCAGACTGAGATGTCCTCTTGGCAGCGTAGATATTATCTTAGACAATAAAAAGCTTTCAAACAAAACTGAGCATGACTTAATCTTAAAATGTTGTTTATATATTCACATTCCATTAGATTTTTTTTTTTAATTGTAATATGTACAATACAAAGAAGTTCCCAAGGCCTTTTGAAAAGCCGCGCAGCATCACAGCTTCTCCACCAGACCTACAAGTTATGGTTATGGTTACAAGTTACAGTTATTCTGTCACCTGTAGTGTTTTCTAGCCAAACAAAAGCCACCTTTAGCCTTTTTTTATCATGCCAGACTGGCAAGATTTGATCTAAGTACATCGTGGACATGATTCTATCAATTCTTATTGTTCTTTTTTATTTTTACTCTTGCATGGCAAGTTTGTCAAGCCTGGAAACAAACTGATTCACTTTCTAAAGCCAGAGCAATTTTCCATCCTACTCTCCTGTTCTAGACCGCCATCAAGATGAAGTTACTGTTTACACCTGCAAACATGTAAGAAATGTAAGGATTGCCGAGGATGTCTTGTGATCTTACACTTTATGTTTCAGTTTTTGTTTTGTTTGTTTCTGTTGGAAATCTTTAGACTTTAAGATAACATTGCAGGCATGGTCCAGCGTGAGATCAAAACGTTAAGCCAACCCGGGAATTGTGTAATAGCTCGAAATGACTGATTTATACATTACATTTTTCATTTTAGTAAAAAAAAAAATCACCTTCCAGTTAAGGGCTGATCGTTTTATTTTACAAATTTGGGTTTGCTTTGAAAAGCAAAGGAGTTGGTGCACTTCTCTACTATTTACTGCCTCGCTACAGTGCATTTTTAATGTAATCTACCCCTCACTAGACTTATTTAAGCATCCCTGAGTGCAGTTTAACCAAAACTATTTGGATTTTTCTGTTTGCAAAATAGTTGTATTTATTTTGAACATACAGGTATTCCCTCTCAGCAGCGTATTTGCTAACCAAAATTAACAAAATATACGGAATATGCAGTGGGTTAATAGTTAAAAGGTAACTTTAGTGGGGCTGAACACATCCTGTCATGGTTTACATACTTTCTGCATCACAATTGTGTCCATAACTTTAAAAGCCTAGGCAGACTTTTTACTTTATTGGAAATTTTAAAAGAATATAAATGGTGATAGAAAACCCAATTTTTACTCCTAGTTAACTGGTGAAGCCATTTACTTTCAACAAAAACAACCTAAATAACTCTGATTAAACATTTTTGCCTGAGAACACACAAGTTGCTACACGTGGGTTTAAACGGCTCCTAGGCAGCTGTGAGCTGATGGCTTCAAAATAGTTTGTCTACTGTAGATTAAAGTTCAGTGAATTTTTTTGGGGTCTTGACCGACCTCTGCATGTCTCATCTGGTTCTGCACATTTCTGGATTCAGAGCCATGAAGAAAGCAGTAAAATTTGGGAGAAGGTAGTTAGAAGGACATGAGAAGTTATCCAAAGAATTAGAAAGTGTTAAATAACAGTGTTCAAACTTTTAATTGAGAAGTGGGAAAGGAGGGATTCTGTTGAAGCCATGCCATGGTAGGGTACACCAACATCAACTGCTGGGAAAATTGTTTGGGATGCGAAAATATAAAAATTCATATCTGCAGACAAACCCACTGATTTGCATGTGGTGTGGCTGGTTCAAGATGCACACAAGTTTCATAGTAAAGAGGCACTCATGTGAAAATGCCACAAATCAGCCTGCTTGCAATATGCTAAACGACACAGATGGATGTTTGGAGAGGAATCAACCGGGACTGGGACTAAACACGGGGGGTGGGTCGCTCATGTTTTTGGGGATGCAGAGCTATAAAGGCTCAGGTAAGATGATCAAAACTGATGGTAAAATCTGTGCAGCGTGTTATTAGTAAAGAAGTAGAAGAAACAAGTGCACTTGCAAGTAGGACATACATGGATGCTCCAAAAAATAAATTAACACCCAGTAATCACTTAACCTAACTCAGCCTGCTGATGTGGAGCTACTGCTGGGAGACCTTAGTTGTGCTTTTCATGCAAGAATTAGCAGGACCTGGACACTATTTTGTCAAGAAGAGCGGACATGTTTACCGTCTGGGAAGGTCCTCCTCCATATTAAAAAATTCACAGTACTAGGAAGGAACTAGGCTTTGTAACTTCTGATCAGATTCGTTATGATTAGAAAAATAACAAACCCAATAGTCTGATACCCAATCAGCCGTGACTGTCAGGTTCTCTGCCTCCATAGGTCACAGATTTAGACAGCAGTTAACAGAAAATATGCAAGGACTAACTTATAAACTTCAAAAGATTGAGATAACTTTTTCATTACTTGGTCCCATTTTCTGACAAAAAGAACTTAAAAGCAAAAAAATGTGGCCATACTTATAATGTGTCCCTTCCTTACTTGCGCTCCCCCTATATTCCTTGAGTCCTTCCCTTATTTCTTGACTTCCTTCTTTCTTGCCTTCCTGCCTGGGGTCTTCATTACTGTCTTGAATCCTTTTAGTCTTGTGTACTTGATCCTTTTTTTTTTTTTTGCTCTTGGTTTCTACCTCCCCCACTTCCTTTTATTTCCTCCTTCCTTGTGTCCTTCCCTCCATCATTGCTCCCTTCTTTCCTCCTATCCTTCCTCCCTTCCTATTTCTTATTTCCGTTGTGAAATTAGCTATAAAAGCATGGTGAAATTTAATATTTCACATTTAAGTGATCACAAAGGACAGGGAATTTTTTTGGAAAGTGGAGTTTAAAAGATACATTTTTACCTCTTACATGTGTGGGGATGCCGTTTTCCTCTTCAGACTGTTGTAATTTTAACAACGTAGAAGAGAGTGGCAACAGCAGCCATGTTGGTCAGTTTTAGATGTGAAATAAACATGCTTATTATAAATATATACACCTTTTTTTTTTACTCTTTACAGAACAACACAATCTAATAAGCTGATAATGGCTGATTTGGTTATTTAGTTAGGCTGTCATGTAAGTTTGCCAAACTGCAGAGTGAAAATATTTAGAAAAAGACAAATACTCCTGTAACTGAGGCAGTGCAGAGCTTACATAGATGTCAATACTTTATTACAGGTAACCGCTCCATACCTTAAAAACGTGAAATACCACCTATCTGGAGCTGGGTGTTTATCCTTCCATTGCCATAGAAAGAGCAAAATATGTTTGGGGCGTGTAAATCATTGGACAGCCTTCACATAACACGGTTTATTTGTGTCTGTTGGAAGGTTTTTTTCATTGTTGTTTTTGGTTCCCAGCCGTAATCTTCACATTAGAGCACGAGTGGGTGTCACGTTTTCTTGTCCTGCGTGAGAATGCTGATGCGATCGACAGGTATGAGGCTGGTGAATAACACCTACACAGACTAGATTAGGTTTATCTTGTCTGCATCAGGCTTTTAGACTGGCCCTGGTTAAGACAGCCCTGGGAAAACTTCGTAGAAAACACTTAGCCGGCGCGGGGAGATGCCAAATTACATAATCATCTCTAGCCGCTGGTCAGCGTGTGCTCGCTGCCACGAACTGAGGAGCGTTTCTGTGATGTTTGGCCGGGGATGTGACTACATGCTATTTGGCACGCGATGAGAAGGGTACATTCATGGAGAAAATTCAACCTCGGTGGAAACCTGACATACCTCATGTTTCGGAATTGCTTACAGACACCTCGGTTGCAGGAAAACACGAGCGTATGCGCAAATATTAAAAAAAAAACCATGTACTTTCTTGAACTTGAACCTCAGTGTTAGGATAACATGTTGCTTAATTATTTCAAAATTTACTCAGCATAAACTATTTGAATCATTGTTTTATGCTGGCTTATCCTCGCAGGGTTGGACTACACAAGTTATCCTCTTTAGGTTAACATTTCACTTCCAGTTAACACATAACGAAGGTATTGTGGAGGTAAAATGAAAACAATTATGTAATGTTTACTATATATATATATATATATATATATATATATATATATATATATATATATATTAAAAAAAATCAGTTTAACCCAGCAAACACCCTTTTTTATATGGTAACTGGAAATAAAAATGTAAAACTGCCATTGATTCACTTTTTTGAGTGATGTTTTAACCGACATGGATATAAAACAAATGAGAAAAACCTGAAATTATTTTCGGTGTCTCTTTTGTAAGCACAGTGTGCCTTCTAGTAGTCCGTCACATGGCTAAGGCGTTGCACAAAAGAGAAAATTTGCTTTTTAAGAAAAGTATCAAGATTCCTGAAGTGAAAGTAGCGGCTCAACCATAAGCTATTTTTGCTCCCCACAGGCCAAAGGGGTTGTATAAATGATCAACAGCAGGGAATGAAATAATTGTTATATAAAATGTTATTTATTAATCTGGTATTATTCTCTTAATAAATAAATGCGCTCAAATTAATGAATGGCCTGTGATTTACTTCACTTCATTTCTACCAGTGGTGCTGATGATTTTGGAGGGTTTCTGCTGCATACAGAAAACTAACTTTTCAGGTATGAGCTGTGGCGAAAGATCTTAAATGAACCTTGTCCCGCTTACAGTGTAACGTCAGAGGTCGGGCAAATGCCGTTAAACACGCGCTGTCATTCGGTTGTCACGCTTAAACAGCCCTATTGACACACATTTTATGGCAAATTCCTCACAGCAATGGAAAATAACTATGGTTACTCCACGGGGCGGTGGAACAACAGGTTCGAGGCCCGACAGCGTGGCATTGTCGACTTCAAACGGCAGGTGTGCCACGGCCGGAGGAAGCCCCGGCTTGTTTATCAACAACCGGAACCCCGTCTCCTGGCAACCGGAGGGAATCCTCAGCCAGTCACATCGGGACTCTGATCTCTGCGTGACGTCAAAAGCCAGGTCGTTCCCTCGCTCTCTGGCATGCCAAGTAATCCAATTGCGTGAAACGTCTATCCCCTCGCTTGTGAAATACAAAGACGAGCCGGTGAGTCACTTGGAGATTGGATCTTTTTAGAAAAGGTATTTCGTAGAAGGTGTTGCGTGATGAGGGGGGGAAGCTTCCGCCCACGTGAAAACCTGAAATAGTGGCTACACTGGTTGAAAAAGCCTCAGCCGCTCGGTGTGTGGTCCCCACGCTCGCTTTGCGGCTGGGGGAGAAAACTTCCACGGTCCTGTGTAGACTTTAGAACAATATTAGTTCAAAGCGCGTATATAGCTGAGTGTTCAGCCGTGCTTGGCCTTGAGACGCACGCGGCTGTGATCTCTGAATGCCTCCGCGCTGCCCAGTGCGCCACGTGACACGCGCTCCTGATCGTTGCTCTCACATTAGGTCAGTCACTCGCGCCCCGTCACGGTGTCAGAGTGCACGTCAGGGTAAACATTTTGGCACCACGGCTGTATTTACTTCCTTCTCCAGATCCTATTTAACAAGTGTTTTTGGTGCGCCCTTTTTCGCCTTGGAAACTGACTCATCATCAGCCCTGGAGTCCAAAGTCTGAAAGATCAGCAAACTGCAGCCGAGCACGTAGCAGCCCTTCTCATTTTACTGTCCCACACCGTGTTATTACGGAGGAGTAATGATTACCGAGCTGCGACTGTGACCCCCCAAGAGCTTCCATCATATATCAGAAGGGGTCAGCGGGGGAAAATTAAAGGGATATAAAAGAAAAAGCTTTCACGTGTCTTTTATTTTACCTTCTTGAAAGCACTACTTTTTTTTCCTGTCCTCGGTCATCTAGAAAGGCTAAGCAACAAACCACTCTGTCATATCAAATCCAGATAAAATGCTTCTACTGGCACCCCCTGGTAAACACGTGTGAAGAGAAAAATAAAATATAATACAAAAATCTAAATGAATGAATCTTTTTACTGCAGCAAAATCTCACGTCGAAAGTCTCAGAAAAATACAGCCTTTCGTTTAAATACTCTCCCTCAGGGTAATAAAATGTCACAAGGAGAAATATTTTCCTTACAAATTGTGGCACCCGAATAACTTTTATTTATAGTAATCCCTCGCTTCCTGACTCCTTCAGGTATATTTCCAGCATATGGCACAAAGGTCAAATTTCTCTTAACCACACACCAGTCTGAAATTAGACTTTTTCTTCTTTTTTTTTTTGCACACAAATGCACAGATTTCATTCGTCCGTCCAGGGCTGAGTAAAGTAGTGAGAGTGGCAGGGCCAGAAAACGGTCCATTCATTCAATCCATTTAAGGAAGAAGACATTTCATTTGTCCGGCCATCACAAACGTGAACAAGCTGAGTTTGTTAAACTCTGCCGTCACCGTGTGCTTTTCTGGAGCTTTCGATCAAACAATAAGTCCAGACGGGTTTGGCTTGAAAAGGAAGGACGAATAAGTCAAGTTTGACAAGTATCTCTTGCTCAGCTTTAAGTACAGCGTGGGCCTGTTTCTCACCTGGGAACCTTCCTAAAGGTTCCCAGGTGAGAAACGAGGCACCCTGAGCTCCTTAAAATACCAGGATACATTATATAAAAAAAAAATAAATAAAAAAAGGCTCTTAATTGGGTTCTTGACGAGGAAAATGATCCACAAATGGCCAAATCAACACTGAAACGATTGACCAGATGCAAAATCACCTCCACATTGACATAAACCAGTCTCCTGACCGACCCCCAATAAAACAACCTGATGAGCTGAGGTCCAGGAATAATAGATTCCTTTCTCTGCATGCTGTATAACATTCATCCTGGGTTACTGTAACTGCAGCATCAGCCTGAGAGCGTCTACGGATGATTTCCTGACCGTCATCTCGCTGGTTGACTGAGGGCCGGGTACAACCAGCGGTGCTCTACAACCACTCCGCTTGGCTCGGCTTAAATTCCTCATTACTCATGTCAGCGCCGAGGCCGTGGCTCGTGAGGAGTTGTAACAGTAAGACCTTGCTTCATCTTACGCGGCATGTAGAGAGAAAGGTTGAGTCCTGCTGTCACACTCATATTTCATCCTGTCGCCCCTTTGTTGCTCTTATTAACCACAGCTCCGGCCATTTCGCGTATCCATCGCGTGTTTGTTTGGAAAACTGAAACTTTAGAGCTCCCTAGCACGCAGCTGGTCCTCAACATGGACATTAAATGAAAGTCTGACTTTATTCTGCACTGTCTTTTTTTTTTTTTTTTTGTACCGCCCCAGTCTTCCTAGGAAACTACTTTGAAACTACTGAGGCAGTCAAGGGAATACCAGCACTAACAACTTACTGTCAGCTCAGCTCTGTTTGTTTAGTCAGTTGCTAAATGCGTCCTCCTTTTACTCCCTATCCAAACTTACCAGTGAAGACACGCGGTTTCCAAATGGATTTAAACTCTATAGTCATATATTTATCTTTCTGGAGGCTTCAGTGCCATGACTTGCCCCACACACAGCTGAGGGATTATGAGAAAATAACACATCTATAATAATGGCACATCCAACCTTACTGGGGTATGAATAACGTTCTCACAACTGTCTTGTTATAGCGCCGGAAACCTTGAAAAGTAAACAAAACCCTTGCTAAACAAATATAGACGTGTCCGGTTTGCATTAAAAGGAAGCAGCGTTTTAAAAAAAAAAAAAGTTGTAAAAGTAGAGTTGTCCTATGTATAAATAGCACAGAGCGTAATTTATGTTTTATTACAGCGGCGAAAAGGCTTTCATTCTTTTCTGTCGCTGAATGGGACCATCAAAATAAATGTGGCTTGAGGCAGCGCGGTAATGGAGAGGTCTTTTCTCGCGGCACAATAGGGGTTGTAGGCTTTTATCTGCTGCGTCTGAGAAATGCAGGACACCTGGCTTTCCGATAGACGTTTAAAAGACATGCGAGGTCTGTCTGTCGCAACAAATAAACGGATAATACTGAAGCATTTCTTTACTCTCAATCTTTTTAAGTTGATCTTTTAATTAGTAATTCATAACTTCCTGCTTCCCTGGAGTCAAAAATATGATTATCAATTTGTTTATGCGCATTTTTGAAGTATTTCATTAGAAAAGGTTGATGGAAATGGCAAATTTCTACATAACTTCTTTAATAAAAAAAAAGAAAGTTTTTACGCTCGCTTAAAGCATTTTTTGGGCTTTTCCGAAAAATAGTTAACGCGCAAAACAGGAAATCGTTACATTCTGATGTAGCGGACGTTTACCCCACATGTCTGATCGGCTGCTTCCGCTGTCGCCGTCTTCCCGGATATTCCCATAACGCGCACAGAATTTAATTTTTTTTGTTGCGTCTCCGGACTGCATGTAACATCGCCAATACTAGTTGACATGACAGAACAATTACAACTTGCCCGATAGCAACACATTCCTGAAAACCTCTCTCCTTTTTCTCAGATGTGAGGTCCATGCTAGTTTGCGACCTCTACTTCCTGTTTATTGCAGCTATGCGTAACGTCAACTTCTGACCAAATTACGCTTTGCGTAGCCTGGTTAATTTGCTCCAGACCAGATGGAAACATACCTAATTAGCGTTTTTTCCCTTTTTTGCGACATTTTAAAAGTTCTCATGGATGGAACCATATTGCCACTGAGGGTAATTTCTCTTAAGCCACTCTTAAAATGGGAATGCCAATTGAACATGGCTGACAATTTAAGCAGATGTGGGGACACCTGCGGCTCTTTTATGGTGATTCACATGATTGTAAGAATTTTTCGTAACAAATTCAGGCTTTCCACACTTTTACAGTTTTCTGGAAGTTTGTTCCAGATAAACGGGGCATAGGAACTAAATGCTGCTTCTCCATGTTTAGTTCTGGTTCTAGGTATGTGGAGTAGGCTGGAGCCAGAAGACCTTAGTGGTCTGGAGGGTTGATACACTGCTAACAAGTCTGTGATGTATTTAGGTGCTAAGCCATTTAAGGATTTATAGACTAACAGAAGTATTTTAAAGTCTATTCTCTGAGATACAGGGAGCCAGTGTAAGGACTTTAGAACTGGGGTTATGTGCTCTACTTTCTTAGTCTTAGTGAGGACGCGGGCAGCAGCGTTCTGGATCAGCTGCAGCTGTCTGACCCACTTTTTAGGAAGTCCTGTGAAAACACCGTTGCAGTAATCAATTCTACTAAATATAAACGCATGGATTAGTTTTTCCAGATCCTGCTGAGACATCAGTTCTTTAATCCTAGAAATGTTCTTCAGGTGATAGAAAGCTGACCTTGTAATTGATAGTGAGATTGATAATGAGAGTCAGAGGCCCATTTCTCCTTGACACTCTTCAAAATGGGAAAGTTAAGAGAACATGGAAGGGTAGAGCCGTCCAAGTAAGGCAGATCTATATACTGTAGATCCCTACAAGTCAGGAAACGACTATATGGACAAACTTGCTTAGATAATTGAATAATTAAAAAGTTAAAATTAAGCGGGACCATGATGAACAGTTTTAACAATGGACAATGTAAAACAAACAATGAATGTGTGAAAAATCCCCTCATTCCCACACTGTTAAGTACAGTGGATGTTCTGTGGTACTCTGGGCCTGTTTTGACTCCATGGTTCTTCAGAGCCTTGTTGGAGTTTATGTTAATTGGTCTGGAAATATCCACAAGAAAATGAGTGCTCACGTAAAGTCAGAGCAATAAGTAAAAATCCTCATTCAGTTTCACTGAGCCATCGTGACAAATGTGGCCGAAGGCTTCATGCTAATCAAAAAGTATTTTCCTGTGGCGCATTGCATGCTCTTTATTTCACATGTGAGAAATTACAGGACGTCTGGCTGTTAGATGGGGGTTCGCAGGCTACAAACCAAACCAGTAACCAATTCCTCTAAAATACGTATAATATGATGCATTTCTGATGTTTTACTTTTTTTTCCATTGGACTGTTTTTCTCCAACACTCCTTGATGATCTTGTCAGAGCTGATCTTCATGTGTCTGGAGATGTCCACAAGAATGCATCTTTTATCTACAATAAGAACAACAAAAGAGAAAGTATATTTTAGTAATGAAACCTTAATAAATGTGGCTTGAGGAAGCGAAGCAATCGGGAAATCTCTTCTGTTGCATCTGAGAAAGCCCAGGACACCTGGCTGTTAAATTGAAAGTTCAAAGCCCTTTAAACTCTTTCAGTTACTTTCGGTTCCTGTGTGATATTTGGATATAGAAAGACAAGTGCACAGCTGGAGCTAAGACACCTTGCACTCTGATGATAACTGCAGATTTTGGCCTGCACCACAGTGGACAAACCTCCTCTCGCTGTCCTTCAAACTGCTATTCTAACACGTCTGCCAGACCCACATCTGGATATTATCTAGACACTAACAGCTGTAATGAACCCTGACACGCTCATCAGAAAGCCCCTTATTCACTCTGAGTGTCCACCAGAATGCCTCTTGGTTTCCCTCCTTGCTACTGAAAATATTTGTGTAACGCCTCCTCAGGACATTCGATAGGACTTGGACGCCGTCCGACATACTTTCTGCTGTCTTAATGGCGGCCCTTTGCACCAAATGGTATTTTAGCACAAGTGCATGGCAACAGCAAAACAAAGAGGCCCAAGATGAATTCCTCGGCCGACCACTTTTTGAATTACTGATCATGTAAAAACCCGCTGTGGCTCCCAGATTGCAAACATCAGTCCTTGGAGCCTGCATGCAAACCAGCCCTCTAAATAGGGTTGTCTATTTCTGTTCGGCTGCGGGGGAAAACATGTGTTTGACATCAGTGTCACTCGCAAGTCGTTTTGCAGCGGGGCTGCGTCCCCGTCCCCCCCACCCTACTACACTCAGATTAGCGGTCGACAATAGCCGTATTCAATGAACGCCGCTAATTATCATCCAATCAATGAACTCATGTTTGATGACAGGCCTGCCTGCTGAGGTTAAAGGGTTTTTGGATCCAAGTTTTTGTCTCTTTCTGAATGCGTCTGGGCTTCTGTTTATACTAGCCCTTCGCAAATGGGCTCTGGATAGACAGAAGCAAAGTAAACATGCAGACAAAGCATCCCGCGCCACAACAAACTCATCGGCACAATCAAGAAATGAACATCAAAGGACACAACTGAAAGCAAAATTTACATCACTGTCACCCTGAAACCTGATGCATGGTGACGAGTTGGCAGTGGGAGTGTGGAGGGGGGCAACAAGGCAGCTTCATCATTTTAAAACAGAAAACTCTGTGTTTTAAATTGATCAGTGATCCCCCTACAGCTATGATCAGTGAGTAGCTCATAGGTGTAGGGTTTGAATATCTCTTATAGTGGACCACACTCTAAAAAGAGAATGCGGCTCCAACTTAAATTAATTTTTTCGATTGGTAACCTTTACATGAAGGAAGTTGATGCATCTTAATTTATTTAGTGTATAAGTTGTCAATTTATATAATTGTAAATCAATGAGGTTGGGTAGATGTAATTTCATGGCTTGTTACCAACTGAAGCAATCAATTTAAAGGAGTAATATGCGAAATTTCATTATTTTAGATAGAAAGTACTAAAAAATACATTTGTGAAGAAATAAAGGTATCTTTTTAGATGGAATATGGTATGACGTCACGCACCTTCTCTCCCAGTATCTTGTTTACATACCCAGACCGACCGCACATCAACGTGAACGGCTGCCACTCAGGGGTTAGCTCCTCTTTCCCCATAAAATGCCATCGCCACGTTCACCTGAAGATGATCAGGACCTATTATTAGCACATAAAAAAAAGGTCTTTGGCAATGAAGTTGTCAGATAAAGAAAAAGACAAGACGAGGATTAACATTGGCCTTACGTTTCCAAGGCGGAGAGCATTTGGAGAGCAGAAGCAGCTCCAGTTTGACTTGGAGCTAGCTATCTCCTCCGGACAGGTGAGCGACAGCATGGAGTCAAATTATTATTATTTTTTTGTTGGACTTGTGTTGCTAAATTGGTCCGATTCAATGTAATGCTACAATTGTGGCATGTGGGTTAATTGTTGGAGCCTGCCCAGCAGTGAGCCAAACGTTACTGTTATCTGAGGCGAGTAGCTGTCAGTGACCTAGCTAACATCATTAGCATTGTTTAATGCAGCCCGGTGGGCTTGTGAGCTGCCCACTGTAATCCTCGCTTACATTCAGGGCATTCTCTTTTTGACAAAAAAAAATGTAACATTGAAATGGATAATTGGTCTGGTGCTTAGATTTTAAAGGTAGAGAGAGGCGTGGCTTGTCACACATCTTGTTTTGGTCTATAGATAGTGCTCGACAGCGCTCCTAATGGTGAAATCTTGCTTCCTGCTCCTTTAAGCTGGAGCTGCGTTATCTTTTTAGAGTGCATATTAAGTCCAACAAAACACTATAACATTCAGATTCAGTCCATGTAAGAAAGATTAGATTAGATTTTTCTGTAAAATCAACCCAGTTTCCATATGCTCATCAGCCACTTCACGTCCAGTTAATTTTTCAGAGCACTTTTGAACAATAGTTGGCCTAGCATACATTTACCAGTGATTTTAACATCCATCCATTGTCCATGCCTGCATATTCTTGCAAGGTCATGAGGTGAGGGGCTAGTCCCTTTCTCTGGCAGGTCATTGGACAAGAGGCGGGATTCACCCTGAACAAGTCCATCAAAGGGCAACACAGAGATACACAACCATGGACTCATACCTGAGGACGAGTTTATTGTAATCAGTAGTCGTGTTTTTTGGACTGTGGGAGGAAGCTGGAGGACCCAGAGAGGACCCACGCATGGGCAACATGCAACAGCAATGCAGAAAGACCCCAAACCTTCGTATTGCAAGGCCACTGTGCCATAACTGAAGGAGTTCAATATAAAGTAGAATAAACACAACTAGATAAAATAAGTCTAAACTACGGAAATTAGCACCAGGAAGCTAATATTCTGCCATTGGCTGCTTTCGTCCATATTGCCCTGGGTGCATTTGATGTTTACTGTAATCTAATCATCTTGATTATTCTGCTTCTTGTGGACCCAAAAATACACAAATAAGAGTTAGCGGTTGTTGTTTTTTCTCTCCCTCCACTGAAACTTCATGACCCAGTCGTGTTTTTATTGTCAGTGTACATTTGTTACTGGAAAAAGAAAAACACATCACTTTTTTGGCATTTTTGATGACAGATGTTTCAGGCGGCACCGTCTTCAAATCTGCCCGGCTGTGAATTTTCCTGGAAGTGAAGATTTACCCCGTGAGCAAACTGTCACTGTAAAGACAGCATTGCCTTCTGGGTAAGCGACGTGTATGAAGAGGTTGCAAAGGGCCCAGGCTTAATCAAATTAACTAAGCAAAGCTTGACTTTGAATGTTTTAGACTATATTTGGACAAGACTTTATGGGCAACAAAACAGCCCCACTTTCAAAGTATTTGTTTGTTTTTTATTATGGAGAAGAATCTGCCATTAAAAACACCTCCATGGATGTCCAGCGGTTGGAAGGTTGATACATTTATCAAACTAAATTCACTTCCTTTTTTTTTAACGTACCCTTCAAAATGGGAAGCTGTAAAATGTGTGATAATCTGTAAATTTAACTAACTCGGCATTAAGAAGAAAAACACAAAACATGCTGATTGAGATCAGTGGTGCTGCTCGACATAATCCTCATGTGATAAACAAAGAAATATTCAGATTATTAAACAAATCAGTTCACAAATAAATGCCATTTCTAAAGTCCTTTCTCCTTATCTTCTTTTGACTTTGGGTAAATTATGACCAATTTCCTGTCCAATGTATTCAGGAGAATATATTCATTTGTTTTCTCAGTCCCTTAGTTGGACTGATGATCATCCAGATAAGGCTTTTAAAACCAGTTTTGAACTTGTCTATGTGTCCAGCAGTAAAGTTTGTTCCTTTATTGTTCTGCAAATCTTACAAATACGAAACAATACCATATATTTTCCCAGAAATTTAGCTACATTTATCTTTCGTCAACTCTTAACAGCTTTGCGGTATCGGGTGAAGAAAGCATCATGCTGTTGCCACCATGTTTCAGGGTGGGGATGTTGTGTTCAGCGATTTGTTTCCCACGACACAGAGCTTTTTGACAAACGTTCAATTTTGGTCTCGTCTGAGAAGCGCGTCTTCATCCACATTTGCTGTGTCCCACACACGGCTTGTAGCAAACCTCTGAGAACAGCTAACTTAAAATTAAATTACACACGGATGGACTTTATTCACAAATTACGTGAGTTCAGTTGGTGGCATTGCATATTTTTTCAGGATGTTAGCGTAAAGGTTGTGAACACAACACGCCTTCTTGGCCCGTCACATAAAATCTCGATCAAATACATATTTGTGGTTGTAACATGACAAAATTGAGAAAGGTTCAAGAGGTATGAATACCACCCAATAGACTAGTTTAGAGTTTTGAAAGGCAGTATACAGTAAAATCAAGCTACTAATTGCATGTTATTTGGCAATTTATGTTTTATATGAGTCTGGGGCAGCATCACAAAGGAGGGATGCACAAAGACACATTACTTACTTACTGCACAAAGACAGTAATTTGTCCCAATCAATACATTTTTATTGCTTTTTTTTCTCTCTATGTGTGTAGGCAACATGGAGATGGAGTCTCCATGTATTTAGTGGGGATTTCCTGCTTGCTACTGGGAACAGGAAGACTAGCATTGGGGGGTTTGTAACAGAGCTCACCCTTTTCATGCAGAAGCCTCCACTCTCTGTCATAGTATATTAAATGGAAGTTGGCAGAAATAGGGCATAAATTAGCATATAAGCTGTTTGTATTGGAACCATTTAAATTAGCTCTTTAAAGAAACACTTGAAAATGATGCCCAAAAGAGCTTCAAGTACCTTAATACTAAATGTGCCAAGTAAAACCTTCCATGCATCAGTTTACCTTAACCCCCAACTTTTTTGGGGTTTAAATAAACTAGTTAGTCTTAATTGTTTGTGGTTTATATATTTAATATTTAATGTAGGCAGCAGAATTGTCAGAAACATTGTATTTCCCTCTGAAATATAGTTATCCAGGGATTAAAATAAAAAAACGATCAATGTTCAGGCAAAGCACATTAAGCATTTGCTTGGACGTACTCTGTTATTCAGCCTCTTTTAAAAAATCATAGTACTGCTTAAAAAACGCTGCACGGAAGCCATCTTGAACGAATGCCTTTTAAAATAAACAATATCCAGCTGTGAGGGCAGGTGAAGCATGCGACCAGTATCCTCATGAACCAAACCAGCGACTGTTTCCCAGTTTCGGAGAGACGTTGTGTATTTACCCAATCAGCAATGAGAGGCCTGTGTGACACCAGCACTCTCCCTCTGTAATTTCCGTCCCCATTTTCCACCAAGACCACTCAATCCCCACAGCCATATGGTTTGCTGCCATAACCATTCGCAGCTGAGCAAAAATAAACCGTAAGGACGCGTCCGGGGGGGGACCGGGGGGTTTGAAGACGCATTCGCCACCACGCGTCCTCAACTTTGAGCTGGTTACGATAACCTACCGTGACTCATCCTATCTGCAGATGATTTTTTTCCTCGTGTAATTTGCAAGGGGGAATATGGTCAGGGTATACAATATCATTCAGTTCAAATTCAAGGGTGAGGCAAAAATAGCACATCAACCACATGAAGAAGCTGGTCCCAGAAATAGCTTGTTTGATGGGTATATGTTTCAGTGGCGCAATGATGGGGTCTCTCCACAGAGCTTTAAAAGAAACCCCCCCACCCCCTGTCTCGTATATGATTTTGGGTCGGGCGGTTGCACACGTGGTTAGTCCACTGTGTGCCTCTGCATACGACACAGATGCTTAAAAAAAAAAAAAAATCAAAAAGCCCACAGCCTTAAAACGCCAACATCTTGAAACGTGAATCACACATATCTGCATTCCCCAAAGTAAACACACATGTCAAGAATGGCACTTATTGGTAATCTTAGACATAATTAATGAGATTAACTGAGGCTCTGTCTTCAGTCTTTCTGCAAACACGGATTGCCTGATGTAGTAAGCGTTGTATATTAGAAGGTGGGGCCGACGTCTCCTGCCTCCCACGTTTCAAATGTGCAGACAGCCAGACACAACCTTCACCCACCTAAGAGCAATTAGAGATTACTGTCTATAATTATTGTGACTTATTTATGGTCTAAAACGTATTGTACCAGCCGCTATTTCTCAACAGAGGGGGGGGAAAAAAAGTCACCACAAACACCTTCGTCGATGTGTCAAACGATCTTCACTCTTCATTTGTTTTTAGCTTTATTGTTTCTATATTCTACCTTGCCTTGTAAAACCAGCCATTTGATATAAATTGAAGGCTTTTTAATCACAGGTTTTTGGGTACACTATCAACATCCACTGATTAGGGCTGAAATTTCGGTTTGATTGAGCAAGTTCTGGCTTCTACCAAGACGATAATACTGTTTCCCAATGATGAAATGTGTTTTAATTGGTGGCTTTAAGGGGGTATAACAGGAAATATTCTGAAACTCTGCTGAAATGTGCCTTTGGGATTCATTACTCAGTCAGACTTACTGATCTGGTTGTTCTCAGACTCATTAAATAAGACAATTAACAATTGAAAAGCCTCTACTTGTCTGCCGCTGGTCCTCCAGCGAACAGCCCCGACAAGTTTATCTGAAACTAACAAAAGGCCAGTGAGGTCGAACTGCAAGGCAAAACCAGAAGTTCGATAAAAAGGTGATGCACAGCTGGCTGCGAAGGCCCGAACCCGTTTCAGAATAACACAGCCATCCATTGCAAGACAAATTAACTCAAAACGGCTTTATTTTCAGTAAACACATTTAGTGCCTGCTTAATTTCGTTAAATTATACTGAATTATTGTAATCATTGATACACTTGCTTTACTACTACTGACTAAGTGAACTAATCAATGTGTTAACTCCACTGACACTAAGTAGCTGCTTTTCTGCACATTTTCAATCCAGCCTGAAGCGCATTCGGTGCTCACTGGTATCCATCATGAAGGTACAGAGACGAAAGCGAAAGGTCGGAGCGAATCCGCAGCCGACGGGTCTCAGTGCTGGAAATGGAGGTCTTTATAAGAAATTCTTCTTATTCATGGAAGGTTAGGTTTTAAATAATTTCCATTTTATAAAGGAGTCTGTCTTTAACAGGAAGTGAGATGAGCGTCTCTTAGGAGATCACAAAACATTTTAAACAAAATGTAGGTTTCATTTGCCTTTTATAGAGATATAGCAGGTAGAAACATTACAGACGTCTCAATTATGGATGTTAAAAAAATCTTTATTAGCATTCCAGGAGTCAAGGCAGTTTTTATGATGATTAATCTTTAGTCTGGCTTCCATGCCATCACCCTAATCTTCAGTCCCCTCCACAGAGTCTCCGTCTGATTCCAACCAAACCCAAATCTGCCAGCGGTATGAATACCTCTTGGCTTAACTCAAGACAGAGGCATTGTTTATGTGACGCCGAACTCCTGTTCACACCAACAAGACCGTAACAATAAAACCAGGTAACATCTTCTGCGACCTGATAATGATTTAAGCAGGATGTGTCGCTAACTGAAGCCCTGAGGCAACGCCCCAGTCATACATACATCAGTTCATTATTTTCCAATTAGGCATTAAGGATGCAGACATGCAAATGCATGTGTTGTTTGTGAAACTGGCTAAAAGTGTTATTAGCTGGACATTTGGTCGATACCCCAGGTGGCTGATTACCTTAATGTGCCAATTATATTTAAATGTTCAAACGGATAAAAAAAAAAAAAAAAAAAAAGGGACCTGGATTGAGGATAATGGCGTATGGCGAAAGGAGCACTTTGCGTCTAAGATCTCCAGGCATCACGTCCGACTCTGAGGAACCAGAAGTGCTGGTTCTCATCACTGAGGAGGTGGTGAAGGGAGCCTGAAGGCTCCCCAGTGGCAGGGCACCAGGAGAGGGGTTAGATTTGCCCTGAGATGCTGAACGCTGTGGATGTTGTGACGTGCCAAACAAAGCTGGTGGTCCCAGTAAGGAGACTGGAAAGTGTGTTTGAACTGTGAAGGAATTAAAACGTTAAAACGTCTTTGCCTCCCTGGGAGAGCGTACTCCAGGGTGTCGGAAAGGAGGCTCTGATTGATGGTCAACCACAGATTCAGGAGGAGGAATGTGTTTTTTTTTTATCCTGGTTGTAGAACAGTGGACGAGTTCTTTAGCCTTGCAGCATCGCTGAGGCGTATTCCCTTGCAGAACGAGGCGCTGGTTTAATATTTAATGCTGTTCTTACGGTTTCGACTGTCTTTGCTCCTGAATATAAAGGAGGCGGTCATCTTGAACAGTGCTAGAGGATTTCTCGGCGATCTGGAGGAAGACAGAGCTGTCTGTAAATGATTTGCTAAATTACATTTTTTGAAATCCGCCGATTATGTAAGTGCATGTGTGCGGTTTGTTGCTGCAATGCGTCCTGTCCTAACTTGTACTGCCGTCTGTCTTACCCAGGACACTCTCCTAAAAGAGATTATTGATCTCAACGAGTTATTTTTCTGGTTAAATAAAGGTAAAACTCGTAGTTTGCGTATTTTACAGTTAAAATGGGTTTCTTTCGTATGTGAACTGGGTAAAAGTAAAACATTAAAGAGAACCCAAATGTGCTGTCGAAGTGACCTTTCCAGCGAGGTTAATTGACTTCTGACACGTGCCTAAAAGGACTTCACACCAAAGCTGAGGTTGTAGCCCTGTGATCGCTATCTCATTATCTACGTTAGAGGGGCAATTTACTCTCATGCCCACAGGAGATCATAAGGCACCCATGCAATAAATTACACGTCTGCATCTCAGACTGCAGCTCCCTGTGTGTTAACAGGAAACATTTGCAAAATAATGTTTCCCTGTTTGGATTTCGTGTCGCGGGGAAATTTCTTTCGCTGCTCTCCGTGTTGTGTGTGCCACTGTCACAATAGGATGCGCTTCCTTGTAACACCATGTCTTTGTCATAAGTGAAAAGGCATGATGAATCTTTCACCGGTTGCGGCGCTGGCAAGAATAATGTTATTGAAACATTAAAAATACAAGAAGCTACTGCTCAACCATCCAAAACACACAGTTGAGTCACAGCCCAGGACAGCAACTCTTCCGTCAACTTGCACAAAATCTTACTTAGTTTCATCACGCTACGCGCCTCCTGTACAAGCCCTAACTTATTAAACCCAGAAATGAAGTTTTAGTCCATTTACCTGCACATGAGATGAGTTGTGAGACCACTTTTAAATAAATAAATAAAAAAATCTTTATTATTAGTTTCCCCTTCCTGTTGGGAGATGGAACAAGCTGACGTGCTAAAAGCAAGAGAATCCTCTTACAGCTAATTCTTTGCATATGAGGAAACAGTAGAAATGATCTGGTCTTCACCAGCCTCTGAAATGATTTAAATCCAACCGCAAGTGTCAAAAGATACAACGTGATTTATTAGCTAGTAGACACACGTTTGGCAGCCGTACCGCTTAGCAATCATCTGTCTGATTGTATCAGTCTGTCGCATCATTGCAGGGGAGGTTTAATTTACCTCATTTTTCGCTACAACAACGCTTCAGTCCATCGGAGTGGATCCGACTGAAGCCGGAGATTTATCTGGGACATTGCAACATCTAAATTATTAGATGTTGCAGGTTTGCTGCTACGTTTGAGGTCACTGGCCTGTAGACGACCCATTTTAGCCAATCATCAGCTGTTAGGAGCTTATGGCTGCAAAACAGACTCACGTCATTAACCCTCCACTATTGTGCCTCACAGTTGCTGATATCATTTTTGGTTTTCCCCCCAAATGTGTGCATTATGCCTAAACAGCTCTGCTTTAGCCTCAGATAATTGGTCTGAGATAAAAAAAAAGTATTTCAGTCTGATGCACCTTTGCACTGCCTTACTGTGTTTAGATAAAGAGGTTTTATCTATACAACCTTTCCAATCAAGGCATAATTGTTAAATTTAATTCTAACCTTTCTGTTATGCCAAGTTTAAGATACAGCTCTTGTTTTTGTTTTTTTGTTTTTTAATTTCTCAGAGTCTTCCCCATCCTGACCTCATGGTGAAGTTTCTCGAATGTTCACTCCCGGGAAGATGTTTTCCACTTCTACTTCTTGTGAACAATCTGTCTGAAGGAGGAATGGGTTTCTTGAAATTGTTTACAAGTTTCTGATTTGATAGCCAGCAACAACTGGGCTTCGAAGGTCATTGCTGATGTCTTCCCATCTCGGCATTGTATAAACACATCTGTAAAACCGCCTGAACTCCTCTCCTCTCCCTTACTTTACTTAATCTTACTCCATTTTGGTTTCAACTTTACAGGATGACAGTGTGGAATTTGTTGTGTGTGTTTTTTTTGTGTGTATGTAAGATCAGATTTAAGTTATTTTAGAACCTGGTAAAGAACCAAATCCCCTCTATCCTGCACCTGTGTTGCATGAACACAAACTGATAGTATAATTAAAGTAGTATTTGCTCTTTACAGGTTATAATGTCTTTTTTTTGGGGGGGGGGGGGGGTTATTTTTGTCTTTTATCCTTTGGAAAATTGGTTGTAAGGACAAAAGTAAAATTCATCCATAGAGTAAACGGAAGATTCTTTAATTAGTCCAGACTTTCTATGGTGTATCATATACAGATATGGATTTCACATGTATATGTTTGTAGATGTTATATGTTTTACAGGTTTTTTTTGGACAGGATGCATTGTGGGGGTGCAGCGGCAACAAAGAATGTAAAAAGTTTACTTCTTGATTACAGGAATGCAATTATACATAGATGAGGCTATGAATCAGAAACCCAGCTTAATGGGGTTCTTACCTTTATCACAAAGGGCTTTCAGATCTGCCTGTAACAGCCTAACCATGAAACAGGAGCCATTAATGAGGGAAAAGTGAGTCACAGACAAGGACTTGGAAATGCTATCGGAGGCTGAGTTTAGCTTACAAAATTATTCAGAAATAATTCGGAACATGAACGCTGCGCCTCCCCACTGTGAAACAAGGTGGTGGCTGTATCATGCTGTGACAGGGAAGCTGATCAGAAGATGGAGCTACATATTTAACAATCCTTGATGAAAACCTGTTGGAAGCTGCAAAAGACTTGAGACTGAGGCTACGTTCACACTGCAGCCTGATGTGACCCAATTCCGATTTTTTTGCCCATATGTGACCTGTATCTGATCTTTTTATGACAGTCTGAACAACACAGATCGGATTTTTTCAAATGCGACCCAGGTCGCTTGGATATATGGTCCTGAATCCAATACGTTTCTGTTCTTTTTAAATGCGACCTGTGTCTGTACGGCCGGGTCACATTTATCCGACCTGTACGTCACCGATACTCGACAAACGTCACTAACGGTGGACCTGGCTATGCCAAAGAGGCTGGCAAAAAAAAAAAGAAAAGAGGTTCAGCCCCACGGCAACGCGTTTACTCGCTGCTATGGCCGCCAAAGATGTGTGAGAGCGCTAAAGAGACCCGCTCAGACGCACATAAAGGTTGCCTTTGTCATTCGAAAATTATGAATGAAGTCCGTATCAGTAAAGCCGCTCACATCACTAAAATTTGGCTCTCTTCCTTTTGGATCTTCTGAAAAAGATTGCGTTGTAATGTGCTGCTCCGGTTGGAGAATAACGTAAAGAACGCAAGATATGCTGTAGCATTACGATCCATGTTTACTTCCGCAAACAATGAACACACTTGCTACTTATAACATCATCGCGTCCTCTACTGCACATACGGGACACTTAGGTGACACTTAGATTACTTG
Source organism: Fundulus heteroclitus (assembly GCF_011125445.2). Classification (NCBI taxonomy): domain Eukaryota; kingdom Metazoa; phylum Chordata; class Actinopteri; order Cyprinodontiformes; family Fundulidae; genus Fundulus; species Fundulus heteroclitus. Next base: position 25,510,853 of record NC_046366.1, on the reverse strand, counting down.
TATGTAATCTCGTGAGTGTCACGTAGGGGACACACACGAGATTACATACAAGTCGCATATATTTGAAAATGTGAACGGACACGCAAAAAAATCAGATTTCACAAAAAAATCAGAATTGAGCATCAAGGCCTGCATTGTGATCGTAGACTGAGACTCTCCTCCAACCTCAAACAGAGCTACTATGGAAGGGGTTAGATCAAAGTTGACCAACTCCAGTCCTCGGGAACCGGCGTCCTGCGTGTTTTAGATGTCGTCCTGCTTCAACAAAGCTGAATTAGTGGCTGAATTGCCTCCTCAGTAACGTCCTCGAGTTCTGCAGAGGCCTCATAACAAGACGTTCATCTGAGTCAGGCGTGTAGAACCAGAAGAACACCTGAAAACATGCAGGAAACTTGAGTTGGCCAGTCAGTCAGAGTCCAGGCCTGAATGCAACCAAGAAAATAGCTGTTCGCACACGACCTCCATCCAATCTGACTGTGTTCCAGTTGTTTTGCTAAGAACTGACAGACATGTCAAGAGATTTAATAGAAATGTTCATGCAGAGGGTTTTGATCTTCATGCTTCTTAGATTTGAATGATTTTCTGCTTTCTTTCCTTCTTCGCCCGACCGCAAAATACCTGAAATATCTCGTTCTCGCCGTTTTTTTTCCTCCAGCTCTCGCTACACACCCAACAGGACAGTTGAGTTGAGGTGAGCAACAACAAGAGGCAGCATCCCTCGGGGCTAAGGCTCCGCAGCTTTGATCCTCCGCTGCAGATATAATCATTGATGGTGCCTCAATAGCTCCCCCCTCACCCCCCTTAAAAAGGCCTTTAAAGCCACCTCCATGAATTCAAGCTGCCGTAATCTGGGTCATCTTTATCTCCACACTTCAAAAGGAAACGGGGGGAAAAAAAAGGACCAAATGGCCTAAAAAGATTTGTTTGCCCCTCAGAGTTCAACAAAATCTCTTGACCTGAACCCTAATGAGGAGTTTCACTACATGGGGGATGAAACAGCCCAGCTCTGCGCTCTCTCTCTCTCTCTCTGTTTGTACATGTTTTAAGCTGTGCCTTCATCTGGAAGAGGAGGGTGAGCCAGAGTTTCCCCGTTTGTGCCGAGCTCGTAGCTTTTAAACAGATGCTGGATCCGCTTGTTGCGGGCCAAACCAGCGTCACTTTTGGTGTTGACCCATGCGGTCGTTCTTTTTAGCTCCACGCAGACCCCATTAAATTTACCCGACTGACTCAGACCAAATATATCAAGTAATTTAAGTTTATATGGACTTGACTCTAGTGAGTCACTTTTATTTTTGTGTTCAGCAGTGAGCACAGGTTGGTTGGTCGGACGGGAATCCTGCAGGAGATGTATTTTTTTGAGGATGATTTAAAACTCAGGAGAATTTAACTTGCTCTGCTCCCTCTGGAGATGCGTTTAAGTCTTTGGGTTTTATTGTTAGACGCCTGTGTGGGAAACGCTCTTTCTGCTGCCTTTTTCGCTCTGCCGCACGGCTCGCAACGCAGCAGAAACCGAGCAAAGCAGAGAATTAGTGGTAGGCGGGTAGAAGAGGAAGAAATTACGCTAATGTGTTGATTGTGCTTTGTCTAATTTGGCAAAACATCCCCATAAAGTCATCTCCCTTCCCTCCTAATAATCTATCTCCCTCCTACATGAACAACAACAGCAACAGCAAGAAAAAAGCCCATTTCCTTCTGCGGATGGCTGAAACTGCGATGGTTTTTGTGATTGCTTACATGTTGAAACGTCCTCTTCAATTTTATAGGAAGAAGGAAAAATAATAACAGCAACATTCCTGAGGGGCTGTAATTTTCTTCCGGCGGGTAAAAGTTGTCCATTATGGTCAGGGTCAAGGAACACATGCAACCCCGTCATCAAGGCCGCGCGGTCGGCCACATCAGAACCGCCCGTCACGACCAGTGGAAAGGCCCTGTCTCTTAGCACAATGCAGCAGCCAGAGGCCCCCGGCTTCTCAGTGGCGTTGGCCCCCCCTGACCGCGCCGCGCTCTAAATAAAGCGCACACGTCCCACAGAAATTACAGCGCTCATGCAGACCCTTCCTTGCAATTTGCATGATTTGCAAGCTGATGCCGATAAACGCAGAGGATGATTCAGAGCGCGCAGAGAAAGTTTTCTCCTCCTTTGTTCCTGAACAGGTTTGGAGGGCTTAATCGGTGTCCGACACGCGTTCCTGGGTAGTTCTCAGGAAAACAAGAGCGTGGGGCGGCTCAACAATACTGGGATCGTTTTGTTTTTTTGTTATTGTGTTTTTTTTTTTTTTCAAATTCTCTTTTTAGGTTACGTTCATTCTGAGATAAGATCTGATGATGCTTTGTGTTGACGCTGTGACGCTTCACTGAACGGTAACAGCCACTCTTCCGCATAATTCATCTGCTCACCTTAGCTGCAGGCGAGGATTGTATGCAAACTAGTTTTCTGAATGTCTAAAAAAAAATTGTACTGAATAAACAAAATCTATTGAGATTTTCAATACATGTAAATGTGATACAGCTTTACTTTTGTTGTACAAAAGTCTGATTTCCAAAAACCTTTTATGTCTCTTAGATTTATTTCGCATTTTGTCAAGTGAGAACCCCAGACAGCCCCACTTTTCTCTAGTACCACTGAATAAAATACAGTTTAATGAATTGCTATGCATCGTTACTGTCAGGTTTGGGTGGGTGAACCCGAAATTAGCCAACACAGAGTAGGTTAAAAAGGGCTTATTGCAAAATGGAGAATAGTGGCAGATGAGGCATCAGACCAGAAGATGCAGGTGGGTTTGCAGGCAGAACCAGACTTGATGAGATGCAGGCTGAGCACACATGAACTGAAAAACATCACGGCAGCAGAGAACAAGTGAGGTGACGAGAAGATGTGAGTGAGGAGGCAGGTATATAAAGGCTGGAGAACAGGTGAGCAGAGTAGGAGCTGATTAGTGGCAGCAGGTGGAGCTGGTCTGGGCTGATGACTGGTGACTGAGGAGTGGACTGAGCTGATTGGAGGGTTTCTGTGGCTGAGAGGTGACAGAGCTGAACCTGGAAAGGTCCAACACAAACAAACAAAAACCTAAATTATGAGAGTTACCAGATTGGTGAATGAAATTTCTGTGACGAACAGCATGACGGAGACCTCCAGAAACAACCCTTTTCATGTGTTTGAACGGCCCAGTCAAAGTCCAGACCTAAATCCTGCTGCCATTGTGTGATGAGAGGTTGGTGTTCACAGACCCTCTCTGTCCAATCTGACTGAGCCGGAGCAAAGATGTTAGGGCAATATTAAGAAACAAGCAGCAACAGTGGTTTCTACAAAGTGTTAAACATTTATCAGAATTTTCTTTGTGAAATTCATAACAGCGTTCTGCTTTGTGTTGCTCTTTAAACATAAAAAACAACAACTAATACAGCACATTAAAGTCTGAGGTGGTAACATGCTAAAAAAGGGCTATGAACACATTTGCACGGTATTATAATGAAAATGGTTTGTGGCCAAACAAACTGTGAACCCGAAAGCTTCAGGTTAGGTCTACACACGAGCATAAAGCGTTTTCTATACCTGTAAACGGATGTCGCTAGTTTGATGAAGTCTATTTTGAATCAGCCGACCTTCTTCTGCACTCCTAGCGCAGAGGAAACAACAACATAAGTCTGTCTCTCCAGAAACAACCCAAATAACTGAGCTAAAAGCGTCTGAATGCCCTTCTTGCATGAATACAAAAAGACAATTGCAGCTAACAGAGAAGAAATGACAGTGATCATCCTGAGTGATAAGAACGCCGTCCTGGCAGTGGAGATGAATAACTTCGGAGCTAACGCTGTGTTTCATCCATTTAAACTACGTCTGTGTTATTATACACTGAGGGTACAGGCAGATGTTAAATAAAACAACACCACTGTTCACAATATTTGCTTCGTGACTCCTTTCTTTATCTTTTTCTTCCAAAGACTCAGACTTGGCTGCATCGTCAGGACTCTTGTCTTGCAGCAGGAGGGTCCTGGATTCATTTCCACACCCACCTTCCAGTTTGCTTGTTCTTTCTTGCTTTTCTCACGCAGTCCAAAAAACACACGTCAAAGCAAGTTGTCTCTCTAAATCGATCTTAGGCCTGAGTGTACTATGTATTATCAGGATATGGAAAACAGCTGGATGGACTCAGATTTTGTTGTGCTGGCAAAACAGCTATCATCAAAAAGTTACATTAAAAGTGTGATTAAATACTCACAGAGTGGTACATTTGAGTAGTTTATTTCTTACAGATAATGAAAACCCAAAATTCAGCGCCTCGGAAAATCTACATATCACATAAGACCAAGAAAAATGAACTGTAGTAAAAATGTTTCCTATAGAAAACTATGTCCATGTCCACAGTATGTGAACTCAGTACTTTCAGCCTGTGGTTCTGCTGAGGTGTAACAGAAGCTCAGCTTTTATAGCAGCCTTCAGGTCATCTGCATTGCTGGGTTTGGTGTCTCCCATCTTCCTCCTGATAAGTTTCTCTACGGGGTTCAGGCCAGGTCAGTTTGCGTGTGGAACAAGCGCAGTACCTGGTCGTTAAAGCAGGCTTTGTTACCTTTGGTAGTGTGTGCAGGTACCAACTCCTGCTGCATCTCCATGAAGGTTGTCAGCAGGACAAGGCTTAAAGTGTTCAGACTTTTGACTTTATAAAACCCAGTTGACCAACACCAGCAGATGAGATGGCACCCCAAATCACCACTGACTGTGGAAACGTCACTGTGGACCTCAAGCCACCTGGATTCTATTCCTCTCTACTGTTCCTCGCTTTATTTCCCCAACAGGATACAGACATTATCTCTGGTTCAGAAGTGTATATGTAACAGGGGTAGCCCAAGTCCCAGATGTGTTTGTGTTGTGGCTCTTAAAGGCCTCCAGCCTACAGTTTATGTCTAGGAAATCTGTATTGACTTTTTCTTCATCCACTTTTTTACAACAGTTTTTCCTTCCACTTAATTTTCCCCTAATAAGCTTGGGTAAAGCCCCCCATGAACAGCCGGCTTCTTTAGCACTGGCCTTTTGTGGCTCACCCTCCTTGTTCCTGTCTGCTGGACATTTATCATGTCAGCACTATTCACTTTGACTGTTTAGGCCATAAGTTAACGTCCCTGTATAAAAAAACATTGAATTGATCTTATGTAATATTCTCATTTTTCATTGGCCAAGAGTAGCTAGTCGTTTAAAGGAATAATCACAATTAACAGAACAAAATGCTTAAAAGATATCCCTCTGTGTGCAATCAATCAAAATGACACGTGAATTTTATCTGTTTTGAATTTAAATACTGAAAAAAAAAACACATTCCAGGGGATTTGTCTTTTCTAATTCATTAATTCATCATGTCTACACCTGTCTACAAACTGAAACCCAATCCTTGTTATTGAGCACAACCAATTTAACTTACTTAGTTTGAACGTTAACTTAAACTAATCCAGCTAATTTCAAACAATTATAAGAATTGTCCAAGTTAAAGAGCCTGAGTTCAGAAATATTTCATTCATCCAGTGAAAGATCAAAGTTTCTGTAAACACAACACACCCAGGCTGCTTTTGCCTGTGGAACAAACTGTCAGTCAGACGGGGGAAAGGATTTCACTCATTGTGTTTTTTTATTTTTTTTATTTTAGCCACGCACGAGTACACCTCTCTCATCTGAAGTATGGCTGTGTGTTGGCCTTTGTCAAAGCGTCGTTTGGCTGCAGGACCTCTCCGGTCTGAGGTGGAATTTTACAGGTGTGGGAACGAGTGTTTCCTCGCTGCAAAATAACCCGTCTTCATACCTACAGTGTCAAACCTTCAAAGTTGTTGTTGGACTCCGAGTTGTTCTTCATAACAGCCCCCGAGGTGTTGAAAGGGCTGCACCATCAGACTCTCTGAAGGGCTGTGGTGCAATGAGAGACAGTATAGACAAGCAAATACACACACCTCTCCTGGGAATGCTGTGAAAAACAGACACCGCTGTGCTGTGCTGTGCGTCCTGGGACCAATGCTTCACAAGCCTGAAACCTGCAGACCTAAAAGAGTTTGGGTATCTTCATATCTCAATTATCACATTATCAAATCTGATTTGGTTGTATTTCAGTTTTCTTCTGTGTGATCAGACATGGTGTCCTTTTTTTAAACTTTGATGCAATAAAGACGTCAGCTCGTTAAAGTTGTTTTGCTCGTTAAAGAGCTTACGTCTCCATGGACACCTAATCTGTTGTCTGAAATTGAACTTCGGCGCTGACATTTCCTTGAAAAATGATCTGGGAATGCCTGTAAGTTACAATTTCAGTGTCAGAACTAATGAGACGGGGAAGGGGAAGGACAGGAGCCCCCAGGCGGTAAGAAATCCCAGTTTTAGGAGGAGAGAAAATCATTATAACTGCATAATTCAAAGCATCTAGAAAGGCTTGAAACATTAAACATTTTATTTGGATTCTTCAGGATCATATTCCAGTCGTGTGCAATCAGCTAGCATAAGTACAGCAGGGCCTGCACACATAAAACAACTTTTTAAAATGCATCCTTAGCATTCACTTCAGCTCTGCTGATTGCTCTGTTAATTAGCTAAACACTTGAATCAGCTGTGTTAAAGCAGGGAATATTTAAAAGTTGCAGGAAGTCTGTCGAGGACTTGAGCTCGAGACCCCATTCCCTCTCGAGTACATTTGGCTATGTGAACGTAAGCTTTTGACTTTCAACGGCCTGTTCTCTCCTCTTAGAAAGCAACAAATCTGGTGTTTTGTCTGTGACAATGAGCAAAAACATGTCAGTCAGCTTTGACTCTGGGGTGGAGAGAGCATATGCCGAATATGCCGAACACACAGCCTCCTCTGTCTATGCTGTCACAATACCATGCAAGGCATGACAACAGTCGGGATTAAGAGTCCGAGGATTGTGTGAGAAAATGTCCGTGAGATTCTGGTGCATTGAAACTTGTCTCTCAGAGATAAAGTCAAGATGTTGTCTGTGAATCATAGTTTCAATCTCAGAAGACTCAGTTGTAAAAAATGCAGTGGCCCATCTGTATTCTGGCAACGAGATACGGTTATTGACCATCAGAACTAGGTTCTGGACACATGCAGGTGGAATGAGCTTCTTCTCATAGAGGGAGTGAGGAGAGTTTTACTTCAGGTGATTTGAGAATCTAATCAAGATACTTCCTCTGCATCTTCCCTTTGAAGTACATAACATTTAGGAGACTATGGAGCAGACCCGGATTCCCCTTAATGAACATAGTCTCCTAAATGTTAGGTACGTCAAAGGGAAGATGCAGAGGTGGCATCTTGATTAGATTCTCAAATCACCTCAACTAATTGATATGACGCCGCCTGTCAATCAATCCTGGAGGCTCGCCGGTTACTGACCAATCAGCGATCACAATTTTTATCCCAAAGTGAAACCGCCCTTACCTGCAGGAGCTGCAAACCTTTTACCTCCAATAATACAAACGCATTATGAATGCAGCTTGGTCAGAGGGATTTCGTTAAAAAGCACTACTGTCATTTACAGGCTGAAATACAGTTTATTCCCTTCCCAAAACCTAAAAGAAGTCTTGAAAATGTAAAAGATGGATAATGCGCATGAGCAGCTGAACACAAGAGCAATCAATGGGGAACTACCGCATGTTTGTCTGTACAAAGATAACTCCATTTTTGTTCATAATTACATTGTGTGCTTAACGGTTGAATTAAGGGGTAATGCTGCGCTAGTTGCACTGTGTTTTCTGTGTTTTTTACATGTTTATGTTGCCTAAGCTGAATCTTTGACAGCTATGATCAGTTAACAGGACTGTAAATTTTGCACTCCCAATGCAGAATGTAGAATCCTAATGCAGAATTTCACTGTAAATTCTTTCCATGGATAGCTCGATGGCAGCATAGAATAAAACACCTGCTTTGAAAAATTAACACAATCTCACGCTTAAACTTCCACAGAAGTTCACTATGTACAATTACTCTGAAGAAACTTGGATAATCCATTTTGGGATTTAAAAAATACTTTTTAAATGAACTGAAAAATGATAGGTTACATTTTTTCTGGTATTTCATTACACCCCGTAGAGCTACTGCAGCTAGCACTAGCTTGCGCTACCTATTTAGCAAGTAGAGGCTAATGTTTTCTTTAGCGAAGAAACTGGTTCTCTAGTGTGAGGTGAAGTCTTTAATTGAACCAACAGACATTAACATTATTATGCACCGTTTTTTTCCTGTTTCAGATAATGTGGAGGAAGTTCAGTGAATTCTGAGTGATCAGTGTAATGACTGGTGTGGTGAAGAATCCGGAATTCAGCCAAACACAGTAGCAAATGCTTTTAACTGTGTTTTATTTGAGGGAACGTGAGGAGAGGGAATCAAGCAGGCAAACAGAACAGGATCCAAAGGGTAAGGCAGACATACAGGTGACACTTGACAGGTAAACAGAACTGGGCAGAAAAAGACAAAACCGGTTACAAAAACAGGATCAAGGTTTGGGACGGATGGATAGGTGACAAGTAACGAACCGATGTGGAGCAGAGAACTAAAGCAGGTTTAAATAAGTGAACAGACAGGTAATAGGAGGGAAACTAATTAATCAAAGACAGGTGGGGGTGATTAAGGGAGCTGACAGGACACTAGATAATAAACCTAAGATACAAAACCTAAGATAAAACAGAATAAACAAAGCACAGAACTAAAATCAGAACTAATACAGGGACCAGATAACTAACACAGTAAAAAGGCTAAACTGGAATCCAAAACAAAAATAAACCCAGAGGCAGGAAAGAGCTACTTAACCAAATAATAAACATAAACCAGAACAGAACATTACAGATCAGGACTGAATTAAAAATGGTGCTTTTTGATAGTCCGGGTCACAATGTTTGAGCCAGGGCAACTTCTGTCCCAACAGCATGACACCATGTTTTAGGCTGTTTTTAAAGTGATAGTTTACGCATTTCAAACAAATTAAAAGAGTTGGTTTGTTTATCACAGGTAAAATAAACAGCCTTGCTACATAGGAGGATAACACAGCTAAATGACCCGCTAACATCAGCTTGTCAGACTGCCTGATGAAAAACGACACGTCCTGGCTGAATGTCCCGCACACACGTACGTCACATTTACAGTTCAAGGCCGACTTTGTTCAGCACTGATGTGGTTCTGTCATTTGCTCAGGTGTGTTGACGACGTCACAATGGTTACGCTATCGCACAGTAAGCGCTTTTGAATAGGAATTTGTTCATTGTCACATAAGATGGAGAGCGGGGGGGGTGCTGGCATTTGAAAAGGCCATATTTGTGGGCCTCCTCTCAGCGAGTGTTTACCTTCAAGGACAAATGAAGCCATTGAGTCCCTGCGAGCTGTGAATGAGCTCCTTCTGCACACACAGGCTTTTTGAATGCACATCAAAACAACCTCAGCAAACCCAGGGACGCATTCCTCAGGCGTTTAATGTGAGGGCAAATAGGCAACCACTTCAATAAAATGCTTCTTGGATGGAATTGCATAAGTCAGAAAAGCAGGCTCTGGGCCGACTGGGGTGAAACCCAGGGAATGGGACCAGTTGGGGGGGTTTACCTGAAGTTTTAAGGGTCTTTTTGTGCGACCTGGATTTATCGTGTTGACAGTTTTACAGCGGACACACATGCGCCTTACTATGTACAGGTACAGGAATCTGATTGAAAATACACCAAAGGTCATTTCACAAGACGTTGACGATCGCCGCCTCAAAGCCGAATCCATCCCCTCAAGTGGGTTTGAAAACATATGGAGGGAGAAAAAGAAAACATGTCTATTTTTACAGTTGAGGTTCGGAAGACAATAACATGTTGAGCTCTGCAAAGGCCATCCTATTTTAATTACATTGTACCGAAGCTCCCCCGCCCCATCTGCCTGCCGTTTCCGCAAACCCCTTCCCTCCACAAACACACACACACACACACAACAGGCATCGCATTACATGCTAACATCTCCACTCCCAGTGCCGTGTAATTATACAATCTGCAGAAAACGTTTTATTTTTAGGGTCAGTAAATGTTTGACTTCGGATCGTGCGTATGAGGGTGAGGGAACAGGCAGGGGTATTTCACTATAAATTTTTAACAACTTCAGATTCATTGTCCAGTTTGGTTTTTTTTTTTTATGAGCTGTAGGCGTTTTTCGTGTGTTGAAAGCGTTTCCAGCTCCAAGATTACTTGAGGAGAAAAAAAAAAAAGAAAAAAAAAAAGGACCCTGCGCCTACTTTTCTATGCATAACAGGTGTAATTAAAACTGTTTTGTGGTGGATTTTAAGGGTTATGCCACTGGAATTCCCCTGCAGGGATTAATAAAGTACAGCTAATTCTGATTACTTAAGGATTAAAGAGATACGCTACTATTGTACTCATAATTTTAAGTGACATCATGAAGACTGTACACAAAATTAAGTAATACAGATCTTAGATTACTGTAGCAAAAGCAAATAGCAAGTTAGGCAATAATGAAAACACTTTTTTCTCTCTCTCTCTCTCTCTCTGTCTAGGGTGCTTTTTTTTTTTAAGCTCGCCTCCACTGTTAAACACAAGCAAACAGTGTCGAAGTTAGCCTTGGCTTGAGCTTTTTTTTCCACATTTTGGTCATGTTGCAGCCACAAACCTTAACGGCTTCCGGCCCAACTTTATTTACAAAGCACCTGAAACACACGCAGAGGCCAAAGTGCCATACAGATAAAAGCTAAATAAAGATAACGCCAATATAACCAATAAAAATTCGAGATTGACAAAACAAGAAAACACAGCGACGTAAAAACAGACGCTGGTATTTCATTCAGACCAACGCAAAGCGCGCTGTAGTTGTGAAAGTGAAAGGAAATTATGCTTTTGTTTTTCAAAACGTTTATATAAATGAAAGTCCGATAAGCGTGGCATACATGTGTATTCAGCCCCCTTCACTCGGATATCCCTAAATAAAAACCCGCTGCTGCTAGTTTCCTTCGTTGTGGAAAGCTAACGCTGCACATCACCTCTGAACATTGATTCAGAAACATAGTGGTGGAGCGAGCATGCTGATGGGAGGCTTTTCTTCAGCCGGCCCATTTCATTTCATTGCATAAATCTCCCTTACCTCTCTGACTCTACTTCAGCCTTATCTAGGATCAGCTGACCTGCTGCTTTCAGCTGTCCCAACGACCGGCCTGAAACTGCGAGGTGATCAGACTTGTTCAGCGATGGCTCCTGAACTTAAGAAAAAAAAATTGCCTCTGAATGTTAGACAATCTTAGCAGCTTGACTTCCTGTTTTTAACTGGCCTTCAGTTGATCCAATCCAATAGTTGTTTCTTGGTAGCAACTTTCTGCCATCTCATCTAATGGGAGATGCGTGGGTTATAAAAACTGTAACTACACAAGTCTTGTTAGATCAGTCTGTAAACCTTTAAGAACGGTTGGCAAGTCTTTACATAGCAATGTTTATTGGCTAAAGTGTAAAGAAAACTCAGTTCTTAGTCATAGGATACTAATCTCTGTGTGAGTAACTCAGATATTTTGGGCATGAGTCAAAAAAGCAAGAGTATCCTTGACACTGTGCATGTTTATGCCAGTGCAAGAACAACAAAGAAAGAGAACATTTTTGTTTTCTAAAGCAAAAAAATTTCAATTTAAAATTTCTCTCCTCATTAGCAGAGTTACATCAGGAGCAGCAGTTCTATTTCCTCATATAGAACCTTAATTAGTAGGTTCAGCTTTTGACTCCAAGTTTCATCAAATTCAATCCATTGTCAGTCATTAACCCTGCATCCGTGAATACCTAGAATGGATTTCTGTTTTGTGATTTACCTGATAGGAGTGCCTCTTGATTTTTAATTGGCCGTAAACGTGAGGCTGTTTTTCAACCCGATAAAATGCTGGAGGGAAAAGGGACACGGCTTCTAGAAACCTGGGATATTGGTCCACTGCCTTAATCTGCTAAATTTATCCTGTAACAGCCAAATGAGAAGTATTGAAAATAACCGTGTAGATATTACATGTTACTGTTGTCCATTACACGTGATGACTACATTTAGCCTGTCAGGTCTAAAATAAGAAGCATCATTGAGATATGAGTAGCCATTTCTTAATTAGTTTATTCATAGTAAGATTTATGCGTGAATCAAAATAGGAAATATTCTCTCCCCCCTTCCGCTTTATAAATGTGAATCTTATTCTTTTAATCAGATTTCTAATAGCCCAGAGAGCATTCTTTGGGCAGATATAACAAGAATGCACATGGTTCATCCTATGACTTATTACTCATCATTGGTCCTCACAGATACCTTTAATACGAATATGAAGACAAAGCATTTTAAGGGATAATTGCTGGTACTGTTATAGGCCGTGACTTGCCTCTCCAACGTCTACCGATGACAGGTCTCGGAGGAACATAACTCATTGTTCTGAGTATGATCAGGCAGTTCCAGTAATGGGTAATTAACGCGTTTTATCTGCCAGGTTAACGTGACTCGCAAAGGCCATGTCCCACGGAGCATACACGCATGCTTTCGTCTTCCAGGCCGGGCGATCGCCCCAAAGCGAACTATTTGCAGAGGTTGAGGCCTTATCTTTGCTTTAGTGTAAATAAAACATTTGCAGCAGGAGTTATTGAATCTGGTGATGTGCCAGATTTTAATCTAATCTCCAGCAAATATTCCAGAGAGTTTTACAGCTCAGAGCGGATCTGTGGGTCGGCCTGCCTAGCTTATCTTATCTAACTGTGTGTACAGGTTTTCTGGAAACAATTCTTTCAGCTGGTTTTCGGTGTGTATTTGCAGGAAATCCAGATAAATGTTATGGCAGATGTTTTTCCCAGGAAAAATGAGGAGCTCTGTGTTTTAAAATGTTTATACTCATCGTGGAAAATGAAAAAAAATCGAGGACTTGTTATTGAATATTCCCCTAATGAGATGTAGACTCGAACTGTCATCCAGGAGCCCTGATGAAAAGGAGGAAAACATGACAGTTTTTTTTTTTTTAAAGGTTTGATTTCTCTTTCAGATTGTTCCTGGGGACGCTATGATCAAAATCCAAAGCCTTTTGATGACAAACATATAACACAAGCAGATGACATACGGGCAAATGTAGGGCATTTTCAAATATGAGAAAGCATTCAGGATATTCCAAACACGCAAACGAGTTACCAAAGATTTACGGCGTCGTCCTCGTTTGCCCAAGAGTCTGAAACCAGAAAGGCGTTTTCCAGTGAGTTTGGAGATGTCACTAGAACAAGTTGTTGCTGTGCGTGTTGTTTATACTTGTCAGACGACATGTAAGGCCTACATTTGTTCATGCTGTTCTCGTCATAAACAAAGAATGATGCAGCAGATTTATGACAGTGCTGACATAATTATAGACCTCGCAAAGGTATTCTCATCCCTTTGTTGTTGTTTTTTTTTTACGTTTTTTTATTTTTTAAGATCGGTTTTGCTTTGTTATAGCCACCACTCAAACGCAAAAAGGTGCATCATTTTGGAGGCTTTCTTTCTTTTTTACAAATAAGTATTAAAAAAAACTGTGAGATGCATTAGTACTGTGACCTTTTCTCAGATACACCTAAATAAAGTCCAGCGTACCCAGCTGCCTTGTTTGTACATACCTGCGTGTAATTTCATCATAAATCCAGCTTTTCCCTGAAAGCGAGGCAAGTTTATTTATGTAGCACTTTTCAGTAAGAAGCCCTTTTCTGGAGGCCTCAGAGGTTTGCTGGAGAACATCAGTGTCTGGGCACCCTCAACAAGACAGAGGAACACAGCAGGTCAGGGACAAAGTTGTGGAGAAGTTTACAGCAGAGTACGACACAACTCCAAACCTATGAAGACAAGACCCTTGACCTGAAGTGACAAGTGGATCATTATTCAGAGAAGCAGCCATGGTGTCTGAAGGAGCAGCAGAGATGCACAGTTCAGGTGGGAGACATTGACAGGACGTATATAACATTAACATTCAGAAGTCATGCTCTACACCGATCTGGTGCCTATATCCTGTGGCCATTGGGCAAGAGGCGGGGTACACCCTGGAGAGGTCGCCGGTCTATCACAGGGCAACGCAGAGACAAACCACTGAGCTACATTATACACTGGAGTGCTAATCGCCGTCTGTTAGAACGAGTCGCTTTGAAGCCACCAGCCGCCATATTGGTACTCCCTGTTTTCCCCCCAGTAACTGGGGAATATGTGCGCTACAGCATCGAATAACGAGGATTTTCTCATGTTCAGGGGGGCTTAAGACTTTTAAAATGTCAAATGCCATATACTTTTATGTTATGTTCTAAAACTATCAAGTACTGAGAAAGTCATGTGCTGAAATATTTTGCATTTTATTTATTTAAATATATATATATATATATATATATATATATATATATATATATATACAAAAACATATATTTACATATATGTGTACATATATATATACATATACACATACATATACATATACACATACTTATATATACATATATATATATATATATATATATATATATATATATATATATATATATATATATATATATATATATAATTTATATGAATAACATGTAAAATATTTCAGCACCTAATTTCCTAGTAGTTGATAGTGTTTGTACATCCACTGACTGTAGAATTACCTGTGAAACGTTTTCACACAGCCAGAAAACTGCTTGTTGTTGCAACCAAATCCTGTGGGATTCTGTGAGAGTAGGGAGTAGCAAGATGGCGGCCAGTGACTTCAGTTTTTCGGCAAAATCAGCACTCCAGTGTATAATATAGCTCAGTGAGACAAACGGGACAGGCAACCATGCGCACACACTCTAAGAGCCACTTGAAGCAGAGGGACCCCACTGTGGCCGCAGGGCGCCAGCATTTTTAAAATCAATGCCGGAAGTTCACACCAGAGGTTTTGGACATAATATGCAGAGACCAAGAGAAAGGTGAAGAAACCTAAACCTAAGCTCCGTGGATTTAATACCAAAACCTAATTTAATACCTGCTGTGCATCCTCTCCCTCTGAGATCTAACCCCAGCATTGGTGAAGGGAGAAACCTAAACCTAAGCTCAGTGGATTTAATACGACTTCGTTGACGATGTCCGGCCATTTCCTTAGCGACTTTATGCAGTTCTTTATTTTTTTGCTTCTATTCAAGTCATGAACAACATGAATTACAGTCAGGCACTCATGTATAACACAACAAACATTTGTTTGCAGCGGTTTTGTTAGACTTCCAGTCAGCACTTTCAGCACTGGTAGTGAAAATGGCTGCAATAGTTGACTCTTGACTTGGAGAGACCAATTAACCCTAACAGTCAGGTTTTTGGACTGCGGGATGAATACACAAGGACAGCTTCAAAAAAACAAGTTTCAAACCCAGGATTGTTTTGCTGCAAGGAAAAAGTTCTGCTTATTGCACCGCCTTCCAGGCCTTCACCTTCAATATATGTACTATTTTCTTTGGCCCAAAAAAAATGGAAAAATTACAGGATCTTCTAACCGCAGAGGATGTGAAAAACCAGTGAATAAACCTCGTATTTGAGAGTAATGTTGCAGCAAGAGGTGTTTCGAAACACTGTGTAGACTATCTGTGATCGGTTTTCTCAGAACGTGCATCGTGGCCAAACGTCTCCATGTCTGTCCGTGAGGAAAACGTTCCAAAAGTCTTGTAGTTTCTTCAGATTCAGCTTTCCAATCTTAGGCATTCCTGCCCATGTTCTTTTTAGGTTCTTTTCAGAGAGAGAAGGGTTTCTTCTGGCAGCCCTTCTACACTTTTTCAGCCCTATTAGCGTAATTCTGCTCTCGGGGACATCTGAAATGATCACAGAGGTCTGTGGAGGCTCAGATTTGACACTTTTCATAGACACAATTGTCTAACCTCTGGGTGAATTTCATCATGCATCCACCCCTTGGGAGATTGACGGTTGTCTTGGATGCTTTTCACTGGGAAATTCAGTGTAATTTTCAGGGATTTACAAGAAAAAAACACCACAAATTATGGGAGGAATTCAGAGTTTTTTATTTGTCAGTATTAATACTTTTTACAAACGTAATCTGAAAATTGTGACATGTTGTTGAGTTTGTGTTCGCTGCCCTGTAAACAACACATTGTTGAGCTAACTTCAGCTGCGACATCTACAGGCAATCATCTGTACCCATTCTTCTTTCCAAAACAGCTCCATCTCAGTCGGATTGGATGGAGGGCGCTGGTGAACATCAGTTTCAGCATTGCCACAGGTTCTAAATTGGATTTAGATCTGGACTTTGACTAGGCCATTCTATTATATGAACATGCCTTGATCTAAACCATGGGGTCACCAACCTCTTTGATACTGAGAGCTACTTCATCGGTACTGTGTCACTGAGCTTTGAACTAGAAGAGTCAGCGCTCAATAAACCAATAAACATACTTGTAATGCCACCTTTTTTTTTTTTTTTTTTTTAGAAATTGTCATTTTTAAATCTATATAAAAGTGAGTGTGATTACAAAAGTAGAGCAACAGACTAAAATAACATTTTAGGTGCAACTCACTGGAGGGTTGTGCTACTTTTAGAACAGGCACCACATGTGGTCCTTGGGGATTTGGTGTATTTCCCCCATTTGTTGAGGCCATTCGTACATGAAAGTGTGATGTGTGGTGAGCAGGGCTAAAAGTTTTCTTATCGTTTTTCCATCTGAGCTGTGGATCTCTGCAGCTCCTCCTGGGTTACCATGGGGTCACTGGCTGATTTTATACCGAGATTAAATTATACACATGGGGGAGTCTGTTAGCGCATTAAGTGACTTCTGACAGCTTTTAGATGTGGTGAATTTTCTTCACTATTCAACCATCTCTGTACTCAACCTCATGTAATGTTACTTTGCATTGAGAATTTTCTAATTTTATTGTAACACTGGGATTGGTTTTATATGCTTTCTATGAAATCTACAGTGAATTATCCACTTAAAGGTTATGCATCATACAAATCACACCAAGTGGCTAACACAGCATAATCATCTCTGTGCAACTAGGCAACAAAATGTTGTTTTGGGTAAACCACAAGTTTGAGTCAGCCGAAAAGTCTTAAAATTAACACAAATATATACTAAAAATGCAGAGATACAAGCTCTAAAAAGACGTTTTCCCCTTAAAATAATGGTTTCCAGGATCTCCTATATACCATTAAATTGTTTGCAAATACATTTGACACCACTTAGGTTTTTTTATTGCTGCAAACAACCTGCAGCTTACAAACTGGAACCGTGTGGAGGTTGAAGTCTAAAGGTGACTTGGCTGTTTTGTCTGGAAATGCCAACCCACGGTTCTCCACATAGATGCTTTCACCAACCAATCTTACTCAAGTAGTGTTATAATTCCAATGAACTCAGTGTTTGCTCAGGGTAATACACATGTGCTCTTTGTACAGTGAATCAAGGGACAGATCTGATTGAGTCACAGCACCTTAAAGGAGACAGCTGTTGGATGAGTCAGTGTGCTCTTCCAAATTTATTTTTGACAAGATGTTAATCACCAGGAGATCAGAAATCACATGCGAGCCACAAAATCATCAACAGAAGTCATGAAAGGAAATGCAAGGTTTGTTAAAGCGTAGGTTCATGAGTCACAATGGACTGCTTTTTGAATAAAATACGTCTCAGTAAAGCAGGATATCATGGAAAAGTAATTTTTTTTGGCATTTCAACTCAAAAGGGGAAGATCATAAATGAGTATCAAGTGTCTTGGAAAATATCTACCCATACACTTAGGTAGAAGTGCACAGTATCCAAGCATTATCCATGGAAAGTTAAGAGGAAGTAAAAGGAAAAATGTCCACAAGCAACAGGGATTTCCACAGCCTTCCTGAGGGGACCCTGGACTACTGAGCCCTTGCTGTCTCTGTTTCAGGAGTGGCTTAGCGGCAGTAATGGAGCCGTTGTAGCCTGTGTCCTGAACAGGTCTGTGTGTGGTGGCTCCAACCCATTAACATGCTTTGAGAATCTCCCCTAAATTAACGAAGGTCTTTGCATCTCAATCCTCTCAAGATTGAGGTTATCCCTGTTGAGTGCACATATTTCCACAACAATTCTTCCTTCCACTCAATTTTCCACTCGTATGATTGGATACAACAGTGTTCGAACAGCCAGCTGCTTTAGCAACGACCTTTTTCTAGCTTACCCTCTTTGTGAACGGTGTCTGCTAGAGAAATGCCGCGTTTTCCCCATGACTGCATTGACATCAATGAAACCATAACACAACGTTCCTGTATTCAAAACTGGCATTTCCTGGTCTTATGTTATATTCTAACATTCTGAAATTGAATTGAATTTGGGTTATCAATCATAGGACGGCAAAATAATCAATTAAACCGTAATCTAACGTGGAAACTTACCGCTCTGTGTTTAACAAATCTATATGTAAGTTTCACTTTTTTAATTGAATTACTGAAATAAACGTATCGAATTTACCTTGAACTATTGAGATGTACTCTTTAAGCGGAAACTGCTTTGGTCTAAGTCCTTTTAAATTCAATGAAATGAAGAGATGCCACGATCCTTTTCCCCAACACTTCAACCGAGATTTAGCTGTTTTGTCCATCCTGATTTGTTTTGCAGACGGTGGGACCTCGGGGGGCCTCGGCTTCATCACTGGTGCTGTGTTTTATGTTGATCAGAGGAGGAGGTGGGTGCTCAACTCCAGATGCTATCAGATGATGGAGCATTTACCTCCATTGGTGTTTTCAGTAATTAAAGAGTGTGACTTCACCAAAAGCTGTGGCCACTAATCACTTCAACGACTGCCTTTCATGGTCTTGTGGATGTCTCCCTTTAGCTTAAGAACAACCACCCAGGAAAGTCACACTTCAACTCAGAATCACGACTGAAACCATCATCTGTTCATGAAACTTCCTTTTGGATTATTTCTCTGCTTTTAATTACAAGACGCTTTTTACGGCCCCTCTCACGCATGTCCGACAGCATCTTTGAAATCTGACGCCGCTACACGAGATCGGCAGCCCGCGGGAACGCATCGCCAGCAGGAGACCCGCCGAGAAAGCCTCGGCCGTATTAAGCAGGACGGCTTATCTTCAACACATCTCCAGGGCTGCTTAAAGAGTCTACAATTGTAGGTTGTCACAAAGAGAGGGAGAGATGATGGGTTAAGCTGGGCTGCTGGAGCGTGGGGGCTCGGTTTAAGGGTTACAGCTCACATCAAACACTGTTAGTCGTCCGTTTAAAAAAAATAAAAAATCCTAAACTTGAGAGTTTGATGCTTTATTTGTGAGAAAGGTGAAGAGTTAAATAAATGAGTTTGGCTGCAGTGCTTCAACCACAAAGTAAAATAAAAAGCTGACGCGTGACTATACAATCCCGCCAACAACTTGCTTTCATTTAGCAGAAGAAATTGAATTCATGTTTAATCTATTCTCTTTCTCCCAAACTTTCTTCTCTCTTGTTAAAAACAGAGCAGAATAATATTTCTGGACTCCTTTTATATTATCGGTGCAGATTAGAAAGGTAATACCTCACTGAGAAGCCAAGAACACAATGAAATACAACCTCTGACTTGCTGGGGACAGCCTGAACTGGGACAGCAATGGGTTTATTTTCATATGTTTGTTTAGGAACTTTACGGCCACGGCACGCCAAGGTGACGTCATCTCGCCTGGATGTTCGATTACGCCGGGTGGTGGGGGATTAAAGGCTCTTCCGATACGCTTCCTGTCCCTCTGAAGAAGCACCCGTGTCCCCCCTCTAATTTGCCTC
Source organism: Fundulus heteroclitus (assembly GCF_011125445.2). Taxonomy (NCBI): domain Eukaryota; kingdom Metazoa; phylum Chordata; class Actinopteri; order Cyprinodontiformes; family Fundulidae; genus Fundulus; species Fundulus heteroclitus. Next base: position 25,491,157 of record NC_046366.1, on the reverse strand, counting down.
CTCCTGCCATTTGCTTTGTGCACACATCGAAGGCTTTGAAGTGGCAAAGCTCCCTCTCTTGCACATGAGGAAGACGCGTGTGTCTGAGTGTGTGCGCTCCGGGTTCGTGCCCGCCGATGTACGGTGATAATACAAAATATTAAGAGGTCAACAAAAGGAAGGTTTCCTGTCGTCCTCATTCCCATGTAACACAATGCAGGTACACAATGGAGTCGGGCTCAGTCACCATCATTATCCACAGCTTCACTGTGGGCTGCAGAAACACGAGACCCGATCACATCCCTCTGCAGAGGTAACCTCGGGTTTATCTGCATGACCGTCAGTATAAGGTTGCTTATGAAGTACTGCCTTCCCAAAAGCCGCTGTAAACACGCTCTTCTTTTTTTAACGCATCTAATATGCTTGTTGATCTACGTCCAGCTGCATACAGGACATGTTAAAAGTTACATAGTGCACACAGATATTGGGCAAGATGAATAATTTAATTATCAAACACTACAGCGCCCTCAGTCACTTCAAAAAGTTTGTAAACCTTAGGCATGAATATTTAAGACATTAAAGAATATCTATGGGATTAAACATTTAGCATTTGGAAATTTGGACAGCCAAGGAGCAGAAGTCTTTGTCGTAATACTGGATGGTTCACTGAAGAACTACAAGGAGATTCAATGAACAACAGGAAGGCTAACTGGAACGCTGGATGTTGCTTTATTTATTTCCTTTGATTTATTTGACCTCAGTCTGCAATGAAACATATTTAATTTAAGAATTTTGGCAGTCTTTTAGAAGACTTTAAATCAAGTAGAGAACACTTACAATTCAGAGAATATGCAGAGGCGGCTCTTATAGTTTGCGATGCTAACTGTGCTAACTGTGCTAATCGCAAATACAAGCAGGTAAAAATTGTCTTCTTATGTATGATCTTGACTTTCACAAAAAATTATTATATTTTAGTAACATGTATGATGCTGCTTCTCATGTCAAGTACACACGGTGTAATGTCCTGACCGTTCATGGCATAAAATTATACTAATGGCATAAAATTATACTATTCCCAAATATCTTTGTTGCTAAATGTAGCGGGTCTTCAGATCCTGCAAAGGTAAACCCTGCAATTCCTGAGTTTCTTATTCAGAACTAGGCTTGTATTTGGAGTTAACACAGCACTGAGCTCAGCATCTGTAGTAGCCTTTAACGTTTACTCATTTACATTAATGCAGAGCGTCACTTTAACGTTCTCCACAAATTTAAACAAACAAAATTAGCAGCTTCTTAGTTCCTTCTAGTCATTACGCGTCTAAAGCGTGATGAGAGAGAATACTCGGCCGGTCTGTTTGTCCACTGAATGATGTTAAAATGCGGCCTTATCTGATAGCAGCCTGGTCTTTGATTAGGGGAGCGGGAAAGAATTCAAAACAGAAACAAAACAGAGGCTGAAAGTTTTATCTGTCGCATCCAGCAGCAGTCAAAGTGGCATCCGAACTTAGATGAAACAGATTCCTTGTTTTCCTCAGCCAGCCATGAGCTGAGCAGCAATTTTAAATGTGGACAACAAGTATGTGGCTTTGGGATCATTTTTAAAAAGTTTTTATCTGACCCTACAAGCCAGAGCTTCAAATTAGATTAAAAATGCACCTAAAACTCCTTAAAAGCATCTCGGCCAAACATATTTTGCAGATTAGGAATGCACCAACCACGTTATGGGAAGGAAATGCAAATCAAGGAAATAAACAACAAGAAAAATAGCATCAACCTGTAACTTATACTGTATAAAAACTGGGTTAATAATTAAGCCTTGAGGAAACTTTTAATTGCTTTGTCTCTTAAGGCCAAGAACAACATGCATGCAGAGAAGAAATGAAATGAAAATGAAACTAGATGCTTTCTCCCACACTCAAGTCAACAAACACTGTGAAGTTCTCCTGGGCATGAAACCAGGCGACTCATAAGCTTGGGTTCACAATAACGAGATAAGGTTTTGAAAGTCATTTTAAAAACCCCAAAAATTATTTTCTTTGAAATCACAGATGGATTAAAAGTGTTTTATGTAATATGTACAAAATGGTAGAACAGTTCAAATGTGAGACATGTGTGTAAATGTTGTATTTACAATTTTTTGTTTGCTTTTCTAATTCTGAGGCGGTCCTAATGGTAAGAAAAACACTTAAAGTGACCCCGTCTTGTGTTTTCACAAATCCATGTTGAGTATAAACTATGATGTTCAGGTTTCAGCACTCTAAATATTGTAGATTCTGCAGTCGGGGATTCCTTAAAATAGTGGAAAAACCCTAAGTACAGCACAGATGGGAATTAAGCATCAAAGCAGATGCTTGAGCAGCTGACGGTTAGCCATTCACTATACCCCGCAGTTTGTTTTTTTTGTCTGCCGCAGTTTATTTTTGTTAATGAGTACACAAAATGCTGCAACGCTCACCAAAGTGATGGAGGATTGCACAGTCTGATGTGCGTTCTTCATTAGCTGAGTCTGTCATACAACCAGACAACAACACCAGAACACCTGCTGCGTTGGAGTTGTCTCTGAAATCATTGATCGGAGCTGAAAATGTATAAATCGGAGAACAGTGGGATTTTGTAATTGCTTTGGTGCTAACCTCATGCAGCAACATTTATTTATTTATGCATTCAAATCAGTTTAATGAGCAACAAACTGTAAGACGTGCTAATGTTATAGTGGAAACTCTCCCTTCGTTCAGCACTAGATTCAATTCAATTCAGTTTTATTTATATAGCGCCAATTCATGAAACATGTCATCTCGAGGCACTTTACAAAGTCAAATTCAATCATATTATAAAGATTGGTCAAAAATGTCCTATATAAGGGAACCAGTTGATTGCATCAAAGTCCCTGACAAGCAGCATTCACTCCTGGAGAACCGTAGAGCCACAGGGAGAGTCGTCTGCATTGTACATGGCTTTGCTGCAATCCCTCATACTGAGCAAGCATGACGCAACAGTGGAAAGAAAAACTCCTCATTGCTGGAAAAACCTCCAGCAGAACCGGGCTAAGTATGAACGGTCATCTGCCTCGACTGACTGGGGGTTAGAGAAGACAGAGCAGAGACACAACAAGAGAGACAAAAAAGCACAGAAGCAAACACTGATCCAGTAATCTGTTCTATATTAGATGGTAGTAGCGGGTGATATGTCTTCCCTGGATGATGTCACAGTTTAACAGAACGTCAGACCAGGTGTACCTAGATGTGTGCCATAACGGATAATACATTCAGGGCTGGTGAGCTCCAGCTTTCCAAGTCTTAACTTCAGTTCAGGGAGCTTTCTTGTTGCTTTTCCGACTGAAAACTCGGAAAAATCCCACTTCGAAGTACAAAGATGAATATGCCACACAAAAGGAGTGTTGATACTTCACAAGAACAAAGGCCTTTGTTCTTTTCGTCAAGGTGACAATAGGGCAGCTCTTTCTGGCCTGGACATTTCATATTTCACAAGTACTCAAGTCCAGAACTCCTGTGAAGTCCTCAAAGATCCCTCCTTCTGCAGTATTTGTCAGTGTAGTAACCACGGCCATTACACATTTCTGACGAGTAACACAATAGGTCTTGGATACCACATACGAAAAACGTTCCACCCAGCATATGTATGATGAACCAGCTGCAAGAAACTCCCAAAGCTGGGGTTTGGAGTCCTGGGAGAGACATTTTCCCATTCTTGCGGAGCATGCATTGGCCTTTACTTATTTCAGAATAGGAGTCTCAAACATAGATACAGGCTTTATATCCAGGGCTCATAATAACAGCTTCAAGTAAAACAACAGCTAGATAGCGCTTTGTCACACTGACATCACTTTGAAAGAATAACATTGTGATACTGGATAACTCAGAACACCCTCCTGCACTTTGATCTGGAGTCACAAAAAACATACTTCCATTGAGTAGATGATGAGTAAATTGTAGAGAAATTCATGTGAAGCATTGTTCATCAGCCTAGGTACACAATGTTCCCAAGCTGACCCGTGGTCAGAAAAAAGTCAAATACTAACATCAGGATATGGTGAATGGGGTGAAATGACCAGCACCACGTAAAAAAGAAAAAAACAGTTTCTAATGAAAACAATGATACAAAAACTTGAAATATTGTGATAAGATGAATATAGTGTAAGATTTTTTTTAGCTTCTCTTTAGAAAATCCCACTTTACTGCAGCTTTTATGAGGCAGTTTGCCAAAGAAGCTAAGTTTCTCCCACATTCCTCCGTTAGGCTGGTGTATTTTTGGTGTCCTGGTGGGTTCTTAGGGTGGCCCCATTCAAGGGGGTCAACAGGACCTCACAGGAGCTGCTGGCAGCCCCAGCGCCCACGCAGCCAAGATTCAGCATTCAGTAAAGACAATCGACAACGACCTGCACACAATGCAAGTGAACCCTCACAATGCAGGGCTCCCATTAAAGATGGGGGGCTAATGCAGCAGCCAATGCAGGACTCCCTCTGAGGCAGACCAGAGCGGTGCAGACGTCTGGGCTGGGGATTTAACCAGAGGCCTCGGGGCATCATACCTGAAGCGGGCAACATGAGACGGTGTGGGGGAGGAGGAGGAGGAGGGAGGAGACAGTTGAGGTGTTGAGTGAATTAGAGTAAAATCTGTCTGAGTGCTTTCCTTCCAAAACAACCAATGTTCAAATTATATCACTGCATAAATTATTCCACTTTGCAATAATACGAGGAGTCACTGTGTGATTTTTTTTCTTCTTCCAAGGTAACATGCAAACACCAAAGCGTACGCACTAACAGATTAAGACACAAAACAAGACAACAACAAGAGGGATAACAGAATAAGTTCATTAGCCACATAATACTTTCCAGACCCGCTAATAGTTTAAAATAGCTGCAATTCTGTTGAAAAGTCAATGGACTCAGTTGAAAAGTCAATGGACTCAGCCTGCATGTCTCCTGGTATCTGAGTTCTTCAATGCATTCAAAGGTTACGTAACATTTTGAAATAACAGTCTACTCTTTTCAAAGTCAGAGTGAAGGCATCAACAAATAATTAGGATTTGTCTATAAAAGCCAAGAAATGAGGAATCCAAAAAAAAAACCGACTTTTCTGATGCTTTTATCACCATTAAAAACATTTCTCCTTTTAACCATTAATAATGGACAAAAGCATAAAAAGTAACATACCACACAAGATGTTTAGTTGATAAGAACGAGGCAAGACAGGATTGTAGCTACTTCTTTGGGAGACAAATTATTAACCACATCTTAAAGAATCTGAAATTGGTTTTAGCCTTCCCTGATTCTAAGGTGGACATAACTCCTTTAAAGTCTTAAAGGGACAATGTGTTTTTATTATAGGCATATATCAATTAATGCTTTCATAAATAAATATCCTGCCAAAGTCTAATAATAATCACATCAAAAATGAAGGCGTTCTCATAGCGTAGAATGAGTGTAGGTGGCAGTGCACCCACTGGGAGACGCCATTTTGTGTCGCTATTTTTGATTACAGTAGCCTGAAACGGGACCAACTTGTTAACCTTACGTGTTTTACCTGTATATGAAGACGTGTTGTCGGTGGAGGAGTATTAAACAAGCAAAGACGACCGCAGATCATTCTATTTGCTGTTGCTGTTGAAATCGAGGACCAACCATACTCTTTGCCCAGTGAGAGGGAAGATAAAGTAACCAAGTAAGGAAAAAGAAGTCATTTTTATTGAGACAGAAACCAGCTCAGGCATAATAGACATAATATTTCCACACTTGACACCTCTCAGCAGAGGGCCAGATAGCATTTACAGCTTTTGGAAAGAAGCTGTTTTTGAGTCTATTAGTTTTCCTGAAGTGTTTACCTGATGGAAGTGGGTCAAACAGTGCATCGCCTGGGTGGGTGTGATCTGTGGCATTGCATCTGGCCCTTCTCTGGACTGGTGTCCTCACCACTCATGCCAAATCCTTCCTTTCCTTCACTGTGCACTGTTATGCTGAGACACAAAATGCTTTCTATGGTGGCTCTGTAAAAGTTTTTTTAACAGCTTATTCGAAAGTCCGGTTCGTTTCATTTTCCTGAGGAAGAAGAATCATTGTTGGGACTTCTTCACCAGGTAAGAGGTGTGCACTGTGCTGTCCACCCATAGTTTCTGGTTTGGAAACATTCAGTTTGTCTTTGCATGTAGGACAGCATCTGTGCAGAAGTGAATATTGGACAGCACAGATGATTTGTAATCCTCCAGATCAGCACCCTCTTTAAACAGCCCCCCAGTCTGTGTGTTCAAACCAGTCCTGTAACGCTGAGCAGGCCTCTTTAGGCCTTGATTGCTGTATTGCTAACAAAGTAAAGCTATTGTTGAATAGCAGTTTTTATTTTGACGGGATTATTTGCTCTTTGGCTTCTTTTACTTGTATTTCCTGCCCAGTCATAGTACCATATCTCTCACCCTTCTAAAGCAAGCTTTGGCTCAAATTTCATATTTTTCCCACATGAGTTTCATCCATCTTTTCAACAAAGCCATCTCACCAACTGTTTAACTACAGTCAGAATTATAGTCTAAAGCTTGAAATACCCTTTAATGTGCAGGGGGGTTCATAGTGGTGGGATCTGGGCTTTAAAATCCCCATAATGAGGACAAAAGGGAGAAGAAAAAAACGTTCCAGCTCAAATTTAGACTATGAGGAGGAAATGTGAGCACATGTGCGGCGGGAGTGGGTAAAACTCTGTTTATCAGGTGTGCGCGTGTATTTGCATGTGTGTGTATTCTCTGCAGAAATATTTACCACCTCAGACTAAATGAGAGTACTGATGTGGATTTAAAAGCTAACATTAGGGGATAAAATAAAGAGCTTGTGGTTTCAGGGAGCCAGCAGAAAATCAGGCTTGGACAAATAACTACTGCGAGAAAATGGGTCCTTTGTTGAGCTCTTCGGTACTTCTCGCTCTGTTCAAACAGAAAGGAGGTGTCGCAGGTGATTAGGAAAACAAATGTCAAGTTGTTTCACCCAGCAAGCAGCAGATTCCTGCACAGGTGCATGGTGCAGCCAACCAGAGGCACATTTTAGCTGCTGCACAATAGCCGACGGGATCAGTCCACCTACCTCCTTCTTGGCTGAGTTTTTTTTTTTTTTTCACAAAGTTCCTGATTTTCATGCAAGGATCCCATCAGGAATTATGCAGCTATGAGATACTGACAGTCGGGAAAATTTGAGAACCAAGTTGAATAGAATTTGGCTCGCAGCAAAGCCGACAAATAACTGAAGCTAGCCAAGTGTGCTCCACAAACAAGTTGAGTCAGAGGTTGCATAAAACACAGCATAAAAATAACATCACCGTTTGTGGACTGAAAGGAATTTCATGTGGTTTACTGAGTGTGAGAAAATCCAACTCACGAAGCGGCTATACCTGCAGGACTTGATGCTCCTCATGAATGGTAAATAACGAAGAACCAATGGAAAGGTTCAAAGGTGCAGTACAGACTGTGCTTTGTTAAACGTGCAGACAAAACGTTGCCAGCCCTCTTATAATTTTGTCACTATGTCAACAGAAGTGCATATTTCAGTTTTTATGATGCGCTCCTTAAAAGACTTAAAAGACAGCCAACATTTTACAGCAAAGATGCACTCAGGGAAAAAAAAAAAAAAAAAAACTTCTGCTGGCTTTTACTGCTGTTTTATTACCTTGAGATCTACACAATGTAGTGATTGTTAAAAAGATAAAGCCCTTTTCATTTCTTTTTTTTACTTCATTTTCACAAATTTTTCTGTGCTTTGCAAACCTTCAGCGCAGAACATATTCCTGCTGCCAATTGTGTGAAATAGTTTGTTTTAACATGCTGCAAATAAACAAGATATGTTTTCTGTTCATATTAATGTTTTTATGTTATCCTGAAAGAAGTGACTTCTGTTGCTATCACCACCTGAATATATGTCAATGCATATATATACACACACACACACACACACACACACATATATATATATATATATATATATATATATATATATATATATATATATATATATATATTTACATTCATCACCATGAATGTAAATAAGACATCATCTGCCCATTCCTATTTCTTTTTGTATTTTTATTCTTATTTTTCTCTTTTTCTTTGATCCACTGTATATATGAAGATATACTGTATATAACTGATGCACCTTTCTTACTTTTGCACCTCCTTCTTCTGATTATTGACTAATGAGCCGATGTGGCAAGTACATTTCTCCAATGTGAGATCAATAAAGCCTATCTTATCTTATCTAATCTAATCTTATCTTATCTTATCTTATCTTATCTTATCTTATCTTATCTCAGCTTTGTAGATTCTTTCTGGATAGGCAGATCAGATCGACAGGTCCATGACCAACAAAAAGCTAAACTAACTGTGTATTAATTTAAAGTATGGTTATAATCTTGGTTCTAAATGGTTTTTAGAGGGTCCCTCCTGTTGCAGGGCGGTTCTGCTGCTGGGAACTTGTACAGGTGCCTGGTTGGTCATGGTGACCGCGTTGCAGGCTTGACAAGCATTGGGGGATGTGGCGCTGGGGTTGGGTTCAAGATTTTTTTATCCTGCCAAGCCTGGAGGCTGCCGCTTGTGTAATTCGCTGCCAATCAGCCTCTGTGTCGGGCGTATGGCTGCTCTGTGGGGTGACCCAGTGTCGTTCTGCCTGCAGCTGCTGAGGCCTCCAGGAGACGAGGCTACCTGCCCCTCGCTACTACTCTGCTCAGCTAGTCAGAATGGACGGAGAGCATCAGATCTCAACTCTTGCCTCAGATTGTTACTTTGATTAGATTCGGACGTTGACCTGGCCGCTCATGAATATGCATCTATTTAAATCAGCGGTTGTCAAAGTGTGGCCTGGGGACCTTTTGTGGCCCTATAAATGTTTTCCTGCTGCCACTAACCACATGAAGCAAATCCAGCCTCCATGTGGGCAGTGTCTTTGTTTTCCTTTTTCTGTAGGTCCTTGGCAGCTCTACAATATAGTTAATTTATTCATACATACCCTAAACAGTTACTTTTGAGTATTAATAAAAGTATTCCAAAGTACCACCAGTAGTGTTTGTACCACAGTTTGAGAACCACAGGCCTGAAGCATTCAGTGCCTCTGGCTGTATGTTTATTGCCGTTTTCCTGCTTATAATAATAATAATAATAATAATAATACATTTCATTTATACTGCACCTTTCATCAAAAGATCTCAAAGTACTACAGGTTAAAAAGAGAAAAGCATTAAAAAGCTATTTTTAGAAGAGAGAAAAACATCTAAAGTGGACCAAAAGCTTTGCTAAAAAAGAAATGTTTTAAGGCCTTTTTTAAAACACTCAGTGGATTGAGGTGTTTAAAGATGAATATTCACCCCAGTCTCGAGTCTTTTACTGTCTCTGACAGATTTTACTCCGGGATTGCTTTGAATTTAGCTCACGCCATCTTTTCATCAACTCTGACTTCTCTGCTGAATGAACCCATCCCCACCCCATGATGCTGCCACCATTATGTTTCAACATGGAAATGCTTTTACAATATTTATGCTGGATTACATTACACACATCCAGGCTATGTTTACCGATTAGGTAAGTGATTTTGGACCTCATGTTGCAGCAAAGGGACCTGGATACAAACATACGTTTTTTAATTTCACAATTTTGCACAACTTTGAGTCTGTCTACCTTCATAAAACTCCAATAAAATACATTAACGTTTGTGATTACAACGTGACAGAACATGACTACCCTTTTGCCAGGCACTGTTCCAGCCCAGAAGAGCTTCAAAGACGTTCACGTTTCTACTCGAAAGTATGTAGTGACACGAAAATATAGCTGTTCCCTATAAAAACCCGTATGGGTGTGGTTTAAGATGAGACATGAAGAGACAAGCAAACAACACATATATGGAATGTAGTAATAGTTTTATGAGCCTATTTAACACAAAACACACCTAGACACACTTTTGCAGCGACAAAAACATGCCTCAGCTGATTGACTGTTATTGCTCAAATCTAAGTCTCGGCTGGAAACCTTCCTGTCGTACGGCCTACAAGAACAGGCCGTACGAAGGGCTGACAGAAAGCCTCTGACGCTAATGAATCAGCTTCAGCTTATCAGCAGAAATAAAGATAAGTTCAGAATAAAAAACAGGAAAAAAAAAGATCGCCGTAAAGCTTATTTCTACACCCAATGGTTTGCAAACAGCTCTGGCTTCCTTTGAACTTTGCATTTACCTTGAACGATAACGATTTTTATCAGCTGCCGGAGTGAAGAAAAGTTTGCTGATTTGTCCGAAAAGCACAAGCGCAAAAGAAAAGAAGGTTAATCAATGACAGGCTAAATCGTTTTGCCCCAATCCCTTGTTTTCTTCCTTTCTGTGTTCTTGCTTGCCTTTCGCAAACCTCTCTCCATGTACTTTCTCTCCATTCATAACTTTAGGTCCTTCTTTCTTTTTTTTCGTAATTTAAATCTGCTCTGAACGTTACCTGGAAACATTCGGCACTTTTAGGACAGGAGCTTACGCTGGTCATCCTGAGAATCAGCTACAGCTTGCTTTCGCTGAAGCTTTGTTAGCAGAAAAGGAGCTCCAGCAATTCAAAGAAATCAAAGCAAACAAGAAGGAGAAGCCAATGCAAACATTCTGCAATGCAGTCAAAAATTAAAAGATTGGCGAAGCAGTAAAACCGTTTATACCCACTGAACTTCTTCACATTAAATGAAATAAAAGCAAACAACAAGAAAAAAACCTGGAAGAGAGAAGAGACGTGTGTTCAAAAATTGTTTAACAAATAAAAATCTCAAAACGCGTCACGCGTTTATATTCAGACCGCTTTATTCCGATACCCTCAGATAAAATCCAGTTTAAATAAATGCCTTTGGAAGTCATCTACTGAGTAACTGGAGTTCACTGGTGTGCATTTTAATCTCAGTATAAATCCAGCTGTTCTGTGAACAAACAGCACCATGAAGACTGGGGAGCAGAGAAGACGGTCAGGGAGGAAAGTTTAAAGCAGGTTTATGTTAGAAAATGAGATTTCTTGCTATGAAAGTAAATGTAAAAGTGTAAAGAACAAAGTTGCCTAAAGATCCTTGGAGATTAATGTTTTTTTTTTCTCCCCACATCTAAAATTGAGTTTAAAAATATATCGGAAGTCTTAATGCAGACCAGATTTAGCAGAGATTGACATGCAAAGGAAACTAATTGGTCTCCTTGGTCCGTCCCTCTCCATTATAATCCAGGTGCTTCGACCAGGTAAGCCAAAGATCTGCGTCTTCTAAACTAAACCAAAGTATATATTAGTGCAGCATGCCTGATGTGTGCCTAGGATGCTTTTATTGTTTTTTTATGAGTAAATTAATGGCCTCTTTTTTACGATTACAAATCAAACTGTGTTTCTCGCATGCCTGGGAGACATTCTGGAGGCGCTGCATCATCTGCATCATGCTGCTAACACATTCTTTCACAGAGATGCTGCTGCTCCTGAACTTTGCGGAATAAACCAAGACACTGACTCCTGTTTTACACATTACAAAAAACAAATCCTTCTTTTTGAATCCAGTGAAGCGGTCATTAAGTTTCCGCTCATGTTATCTGACTTTTTTCTTTTTGGACCTTTTAAAATTTTTCATTTTGAGTTTAAGGTTACTTTAAGACCAGAAGGTTTTAAAGCAGGTCTTCAAATGAATAGAACCTTGTGAGATCCACATGTTGAATTTAGGTCTACTGCTTCATGGGATGGCCGCAGATCCGGGGCTTAGGCGGGGGGGCTCTGTGGACAACCGCTTGTTGTTTACCATGGAAGAGGGGAAAGAAAGTCACTACACTGCAAAAAAAGGAACTAAAAATAAGTAAAAATGTTCTTAAAATTAGTGCATTTGTCCTTGATTTGAGCAGGTTAATAAGATGATTTGCCAATGGAATAAGATTTTTGCACTTAAAATAGGAACAATTCATCTCCATCATCTTATTTCAAGTGCAGGATGTCTAATTACCTTATTTTATGGGTCAAAATACTCATTCCATTGGCAGACAATCTTATTTACCTGCTCAAATCAAGAACAAATACACTAACTTTAAGAGCATTTTACTTATTTTTAGATCCATTTTTGCAGTGTACTGCTTGCTGCAAACGATGTAGGGAATACAGAAAAAAACTTCACTGGTCAGATGACACCAAAAATGAACTCTGGCCTACATGCAAAACATTGCATTGCCCTGAGCTCTGAGATCAGGCTGTGGGACGCTTTTATTTAGCAGGGTCAGAGAAGCTGCTGGAGATACCAGATAGATGGAGCTAAATGTGCGACATCGCTGGAAGAAACTGGTTAAGTGTTGCAAAGGACTGCATGAGAGGATTCACCTTCCAGCAGGACAGCCACTCAGACATCCAGAGCTACCAGAGAATGGTTTCGATCAAAGCAAAGCTGGTAGATTTACGTGTAGCTTTTGCAACATGTAACTCGTGATTTATTGCTTCCTGACAAGAGATGCTTTTCTCTGGTAGATGCTTTATCTTTCCTGTGAATCTTTTGTACCTGTTCCTTTTCTCGTTTCTCTGTAGCTCACTCTGCTGGATTTCTGCGTCGTGTCACGTCAGGTGTAACCTCTATAGTCGAGCCTGAGGTGCTGTGTGAACACTATGCGAAGGGGGGGGGATCCTCCTTCCTACTCGTGTTTATCACCGCAGCAATGAGGAGCTGCTGAGTGAGGCCGGCGTAAACCGGGATTAACCCTTCCCACTTTTCTGCTTGACCAGCGCCTCACTCAGCTCCCCTTGTTTTCACTCCTTTTGTCCCGATGAGTGTCCAAAATATTTCAATCATTCAAAGAGCTCTTTCTGCCGAGAGCTTGGTCCGTTCACTCACTGTGGAGCAGGTTAAACGGGAGACGCACAACGCTCTCCAGGGATTCATTCCTGAGATGCCAGGTTTGGGAATGCCTGACGTTCTTTCTCGTGGTTTTTAGAGCAGCGGTGTCCAAACTTTTCGGCTATTGGGCCAAAATTGTTCAATCGAAAGAGCTTGAAGGAGAAAAAAATAATAACATAACCAAAAATACTATCCCTGCCCAACAAAGTATGATCATTCTAAGAAAAGATATTAAACTGTGTTTAGCCTATTTTATTAAATGAATTCCAATTAGACATTAGTGCACCAAAGTCTGCATTTGAGTAAAAGTTGCCCTATTTAAGATAAGATAAGATAAGATAGGCTTTATTGATCTCACATTGGAGAAATTCACTTGTCACATCAGCTCAGTAATCAATAATCAAAAGAAATCAGAAGAACTATTTACTATGAAATTAAACCAAATGTTAAAAGTGTGCTGATTAAAAGACAAATGCTTTATGTTGTGCTGAACGTTCAATTAAATATTCAACTGTAAGATTTCAACCATTTCCATCTGCAAAAAGCCAACAGCACTGATCGGCCAAGTTCAGTTGGAGGGTCGCACAAAACACGCACAGGGGCCACAAATGCCCCCCGGCCACACTGATTTTATACAGATTAACTGTATAAAAATGTATATTCCATTAAGCATTTTTAATATTGATTTGAATATTAATGAATATGGCTTAAATCTAATGAAAATTTTGATTTGTACCATGATCTCCTGTTTTAAGCATCTCCTTGTGGGTGATCTTTACTTCTTGCCTTATTCAGTTAATTTTCCTGTGCTCATTATTATTATTATTGAAAAGGTGTTGCCATATTCATTCTTTTCCTTGTGTTTAGTTTCTTGGTCCATTCTTGTGTTCTGATCTGCGTACATTTGGATGTATTTCACTTAGATACATGTTTATCTCATCCTCTTGGTTCGTGGTTGCTTTATGTCTGTTCTGCTCCTTTCAGGTTAATTAGTCTCCTTCCCTCAGCTCCCTTCTTTCACGCCGCCTCCGCTGATCTATATTTTCCATTGACCTCCATTCTGTGTCTTCAGTATTTAAGTTATAGGTTCTCCTTGTTCACTGCTGGATTCTTCTGTCCTGTTTTAATTTTGCGAGGAACTCAAACGCAGTGATGAACCGAGGTGAAGCTGAGCACGTTGAAAACATAGAGAACTCACACAATGGTCATGCACATGGAGCGCATGCATGATCCACAGGAAATGGGCTGGGAATTGAACAGCAGCCAGACAGACGAATCCCTTCTAACAATAACGAGCACGGGGAAACGAGCTGAATGACGGCAGAGCTAGAGCGCACGAGGAACCACAAGGAAATGCTGAAAACATAAACACAAAAGAAAAACACCTGGGGATCGTGACAGAGTTGAAGTTTACACAGGGATTTAAAAAAAAAAGGTTTTAATTTGTGTCTGTGAAAGGTTTACCTACAAAATGTGCTTTTAAACTATCTGTTGGCGCATGGCCCTTGGGATGCTGCATCCTTGCATAGTTATGGAAAGTTGAGTGGAAGAAAAAAGGTGCACAAGCAAACAGGATGAGCGCAACTTGGAGGAAATACGGAGGCCCATTTCAAATAGGCGGGATTCACGAGGCATGGTTGCCAGCTGGAGTCAGGTCTGCAGGGGTCAGCTATTAGCCCAGTAAATCATGAAAATGAATCCTGACAAAGTTTTTACCTAAAATACAGTACAGGACATGGATAAGCCTTTTAGTAGGCCAACATTCCTGTATTCAAAACGCTTCCTTGTACTGACGTAACTGATTCATTTTTTTTTTTTATCAAATAGCTGTTCATCAAACACAACAGAAACAAGCACTTAAGCAGTTCCACTGTGTTACAAAAGTTTAACTTTTTTAATTCAATTACTGAAATAAATTAACTCTTCGATGCAATACTAAATTATTGAGCGTCTGCACGAGTCCCTTTTATTTAGTCTTATCACCTTCAGCTTCTATTAAGAAAACGATCCCTGATAAATGTTCTTATTTAATCTCCAACATCATTATTTAATCACTCTGTGAGTCAGTGGAGACTCTTGGGAGCACTTTAGTTATTAGTGTTTTATTAGTGGGATATCAGCTGCTAAACTGTGCCGATAAGAGCTGGATATCTTATCGTGTCCAGGCAGCTACACACTGAGGTTGTTACATTATTCACGCTAAGATTAGCCGTGCAATAATCAAACAAAACATGGGTGCTAAAGTTCATGCCGTTGGCTTTCTACGAATCGCCCGGTACTTGGCGTTGGGAGGCCGGAGAGCTTCCTGCAGCCTCCACGACCTCCCAGGCAGAGGTTTCTCCTTGACACAGCTCCGACGTGTTTTCACTGTGGATCCTGGGCTCATAAAAGACGCTAATTAGAGGGCACCCTTCAGCCAAGTGCAGCTATCAGTCAGTCATTTCTCATTTACGACCCTCTTTTCCAGCTTCTATAAAACTCTGCTGAAGTTGTGTTTATCTGACTTAAGGAGACCCGAGGAGGAGATAAGACTTCGTATCGCGTCTCCGTATCAGCAGTAAGGTTAACTCTGCCTCCGCAGGGCTGCAACCCTTGGCCAGACACAATGTCAAGGCTCTGACAGACGCCCACGCTTGTTTCCAAAACTTTAGCTGTGTGTGCAGCAACACCGGAGTCGTTATGTTGCTATCGCTGGCGCGTCCTCGGTGGCATTGTACTCGTGGATCTTGAGGCTTTAACGCAGGCTTGAGTGATGTGCAAGAAGCTGACATGAGCGGATCAAAATGACTGATGCACACGTATGCAAACAGCGCGGATTCGAATAACTCTCTGTTAAGTTCAAGTCAAACAGATACTGCACTTAAGGCATGAGAAATGAGCTGCGGTCCAAATCCCATCCAGTCGGGCTGCAGTGAGTCACAGCTGCTGGGGCAAACACGGTTGTCTGGTGTGACTCATCGGCACTCCGGCACATGGGTCTCCAGAACACATGGACCGGCGCACAACAGGCAAGTCAAGGCAAAGGGCCGCAGCCCATTTACACCTGAATAAATCCCCTGATCCGCCTCACGCCGAGCAATCCTGCGCAATTAACCAACAAAGTGTGAACACGTGAGCTGGCATGTGAAATCGCACCTTTTGGTTTCATAACATTGTCATCTTATTCAACATTATTCCATACATTAATCCTTTCATTTCAATTTGGTTTTTTTGGCTTTAATTATTTTACCGTGGAGCACGTATCACTCATTTATTTTAGTTTTGTGTCCGTATTCGACTGCCTCGGCCTACCAAACACTGTAAGCCCGAGGCTAACACGTCTTTGCAAACGGCCGCAACCATGCAGTGAGTCATTGCATCAGCATGCGTACTGTCTTCTTGTATTCTGGCACACGCTGGTTCCCAGCGTTTTGAAGTCTGTGTCCTTGCCAATCGTGCCCGTCCCATTTAGAGCCGTACATCGGGTTCAAAGACAAGTATGCGCTGCAATTAACTTTCAATAGTGATCCTTGGCTCTCGGTCCTTTTTTTTTCCCCCTTGCAGTTTCAAGTTCTCAAAAGCAAACACGCTCCCGCACACACCTGCCCGCGAGGCCGTTATGGCAGGTTTGCATATCCTCATTTGAACAGGATTTAAAGCATAATTTGTCCCAGACAAAGGAGCTAATATCTTCTTCGAGTTAAAACAAACCACCGTGGCGTCTAATCATAGACTGCTTTTTCAGCAATTGTGATGTATGATTTAAGCATTTCTTATATTACTTTTTGAGTTCTATTTGGTCAGTGTAAAAAGATTTAAAAAAAAAACAGAGACACCTCGTTAAGGCTTTTGTTTTCTCACGGTCACGTTGACCGGGATTTGGTGCCAACCTGTAATTGGTAGTAGTACACTTAGTACTCCTTGTCCAACCTCTTGTTTGTGGCTCGTGTGTACATACAACTGTTAATCTAATTGAAAGAATGCAGATATTCCTGCTGATGCGTTCAGGCTCATCAAAAGAAAGTACCTGAAGATCCGAGTCATTTAAGACGTCACTGTATGTCTACTGTACAGAGGAACGTGCAAAGGCTCCACGGTATAAGACTGCCTTCAGACTGCTGGACTGTCCTGTAACCTGTTTGAAATGGTCTTAAATAACAGTCCCTCAGTTTTTTTTCCCCCCCTTCAAACGTTGAAACCTTTTCATGTAGTACACGCCCGTTTTTTATTTTATTTCATAAAATTCTTAACTCAAGGTATGAAGCAGCGCTGATAACAGCTTGTCAGCAGCAAACCAATGTCTCAGCAGCATTATCTGTAAACATGGCATGCATATTACCAGAAAGTATAACTTCTTGGAGTATAAGGCCTGAGTTCTTCATTAAAATGTTAATCCGGTTATAATTGCTGCTCCTCCGCGGTGAAATCTGAAGTGGTTTTGGACGTCTGACCATGATCGCCTCCACGATCCCACCTTTTCTCATAAGCTTTTGATGTAGCATGACAGACTACACCTTATTCATTTTATTCAAGCTTCTTATACAACATATTATATTTGTTTTATATTATATTTTACTCACGTTTGCTTATAACATCTTTTACGTGTTTTTATGTCGCGTTTTATTCTAGGTCCGTGTGACTTCGTTTATGCGTTTATCATGTATGCTCTACACATTTGATCAGCACTTTGGTCAGCTGTGCTGTTTTTAAAGTGCTTAATAAATCAAGTTGACTTGGCTTGGCCTCCAGTTGCAGGTTTTTTTTCGAGATGGAGAACCTGAGGCTGACCGAGAACTCTCTGGACGGTCCATCGATGCCTTCTGGCCTCAAAACTTCTTGGGATCCTCCAACATGAGCAAGAGAGGGATGTTAGGGCCCTACGTTCTTGACCTGCTACCTATTGATGTATGGGGGGGGGGGGGGGTCTTAGAAGCACAAATGTTCACACCTCCACTTTTCTAAAACACATTGGTGTGTGGTGGCATCATGTTGTGGGAATTAACTTATTTGTGAGGAGCTGCAAAGGTGGAAATCCTGTTAGCGGCTCCAAAGAGCTTGAGACCGGGGCGCCCAGTTCAATGTGCAGCAAGAGCGACAAAATCAAAGCTTGTTTGTTGTAAATAAGTTGTAAAACTTAAAAAGTTTTAAATTGTTGTGAGTAGATGTTCAGCATGATGGAGCTTGAGCTTTCATACAGAGAATAGGTGAAGACCTTTGTTTAGCTCTGCAAAGCTAAAACACCTGTAGCTGTACCTGCATCAACAGGTGGTTCTGCAAAGTATTCAGGCGAGGGGCTGAAAACCAATGCAAGTTACCCATTATAAATTTTTATTTGTTGAAACTTTTAAAAACCATGGATAATCTTTCTAACACTCAAGATATTTCTTGTAACTATTTTGTGTCGGTCTATCGCATAAAATCCCTATTAAAAAAAAACATAGAAGTTTATGGCTGAAACGTGTCAAAATGTTATGGATTTTTAATTGGTGCAAAAACCTTTGCAAAGCATTTGAAAGCAGCCGTTAAAATGAAGATTTATGTTCCTCATAATTTGATAAACACATGTGGTCAAAGTGTGAATCATAAGCTAACCTCCATCAGCCAGAGGCCTCCCGGCTGGCGGACGCTCGAATCCAGATCCCACAGTTTGTTACTCATTACGCAAGTCATAATGTTGTGCTGCCCGTAGTTGATTGCCTAATTGTTTCCAGTGTCTGTTTGACGGCTGCACGTGGTGAGGGAGAGATGGAGCAAAAACTCATAGTTTACACTCCAAAAAAAAAAAAAAAAAAAAAACCCTCTCGCAGATGTTTTCACTGATGCAAGAACACAGCCCATATTCAGACCGCAGGCAGTTCAGATACAATATGCTTTACACTCCCCATAGGGAACATTTTGGAGTTAAACTGTTGAGCACATAAATACCTTCCAAGTTACATAAAACATAATGTCAAAATAAATTGCACATACGTAATTCCCTGTGTCCACACCGATTCTTGCATAGCTGGTACATGTAACATATTGTACCTACCCAACAGTTAAAACATCACGGCGCGATTACATAGCTCCTTCTGACTAACAGATGTTTTGCTAAGTAAAGATGTTTAGGGTAGAGTATCTACAATGTTTTGTTTTTACAAGCAACCAGATCACATTTCTATATACATGCGTTTCCATGGTAAGGGAGAAACACTGCTGATGACGAAGGTTTCCAGCTGTTTTCTGACATTTCATGCGTAGCACACCGCCAGCTCCAGCGTGAATCATTCTCAGAACTGCTGTCAATCTGGATTTGACTTTATCTTGACGCGTAACCGTTGGATTTGGCTCCGCCGTCCGCACAACACACCGTCCCTCACCGCTGTTTGACGGGACAAAAATATTCCCCCCTTTTTTGTTTGGCCTTCTTGCTTGTTAGGAGTTTATTTAAGAGGTCCATCCCATGGTCTTCCAGCTATCTGAGATCATCCCCGTTTCCAGCAACACTCTCCAGCTCATTCTGGGGGATCTCCCAAGCCAGGAGGGACCAAGTCGTCACAAAGGCAAAATAAAAAGCACTTTGTCTGACTGACGTTCAACACTGACGGGTGTTGATCTCTTTTTATTCTTGTTCTGTGAACATAAATGCATATTTATTTATGTTATGTTATGTTTGGGTTATATGTTGAAGTTTATTAATCTGCATGTTGAATTGGACGTTGGAAGACTAAAAGACTAAAGTTGAATGTTCGTGTCTTAATTTAGGCCAAAGGACAAATATTACAGGATCTCAATTTCTAACTGGCAGACTAGTTAGTGTCCATTTGATCAGAAAATATTCATACCAGTCGTCAGAGACATGATACCTGACTGAGGCGTGCCCTTTAAAGACCGCAAGCTTTACTTGCCCCTTAAATACACCCTCGAGGTGCAAGACTTCTCTTGCTTAAATACAACTTGGACCCACCGTCAAAGACTCAGTACCTTCCTCTGATATGCAGCTCGAAGAATTTAGACTTGACATGGAATTGGACCCAAGATCTGAGTTGGACTTGCCGTTCAAAGACTTGAGACCTGGATGAGAAATCGTCTCCTGACGAGTTTGTCTTGGAAAGAAGTAAATGAGACATGCTTCTTTTCATGAAAAAATGTCCAATTCATTAAAATGTTATTATCAGATTTGTTGTATGTTTTTATTTAGATGTTAGAATCTCTTAAGATCCATCAAGTCAGATAATCCTAAAATTGGGGGTAAGGTACTGGCCGCAAAATCTGTCATGGGTGCATTTCTAATAACAACTTTATATAAAAAGTTCAATTCAATTCAATTCAATTTTATTTATATAGCGCCAATTCATGAAACATGTCATCTCGAGGCACTTTACAAAGTCAAAATCAGTCAGATTATACAGATTGGGTCAGATTATACAGATTGGGTCAGATTGTACAGATTGGTCAAAGATTTCCTATATAAGGGAACCAGTTGATTGCTTCAAAGTCCCGACAAGCAGCATTCACTCCTGGAGAACTGTAGAGCCACAGGGAGAGTCGTCTGAATTGTCCATGGCTTTGCAGCAATCCCTCATACTGAGCAAGCATGAAGTGACAGTGGAAAGAAAAACCACCCATTAGCGGGAAGGAAAACCTCCGGCAGAACCGGGCTCAGTATGAACGGTCATCTGCCTTTGACCGACTGGGGGTTACAGAAGACAGAGCAGAGACACAACAAAAAGTATGATAGTTGCTGAAAAGTTTCTTGAAGGTTAGGAAAAGCAGCAAGAACTGGTGTAGAAAGTACTTTTAGCATATTACGTTCCAAATACTTTATCATATTCACCCCTCCCAGCTTCACTGTAGCGTTTTTTCTCTCTACGTTAACAAAGTCACATTCTGACTCTCGGTAAATGGTAAATTGGGGGAATTTCGTGTAACATTCAGAGACCGAACGGAGGAAACAAGCCTGACAAGTACCTGATATTAAGTTACAGTGAGAGTACACAGACGCAGCAGCTTCGGGAAAAGTCGAGCCAAGGTGCTCCCAGTGCAGCTGTTCCATGTCGAAGTCACTGTGGACATAAAATATCTGGAGCGTGGAGCCAAGAAACTATTGCAGTTTACTTTAGAAATTTATGAGACTGATAAAGGGAAAGCCTATTTGCCAGCAGATGTTTTTTACAGTGTATGAAACTGGAACAAACATCTGCAAGTTACATTTGCAGCGTGAATAGCTTTTTTACGGCTGGTATTTTCCTCTTCCAGTATGTTTTCCATCTGTTGGTAAACTCACTACAATAAAGACGACCCTGCTTCCACTTCAAAGTCTCTACTAGACAGAAAGCTCAAGATGAAGACGATACTCTCATGGCGATCCTGTCCGCAGCGCTGGACACCACAGCTCCGGTCTGGAGCAGAAAAGAAGAGGGAATAAGATGCTTTCCCCCTTTTCTTCTATTCTTCAGGGTTGTGTAAATATGAGCGCCAGACCTGAGTGGGATCAAAGTGCTCATTAAAGAAGCCCACAACCCTGAGAAATGGCAGGCCGTCGTGACGGGCAGGAACTAAATCTGGAACAAGGGCATGCATTCATTTCCTAGGAATGGAACGGGTGTGAGAGGCAACTGCCCTTGAGCAACACCACTTTTTTTTGAACATTTCAGTTGTTTTAAAGTTAAAGAAAAATGCATAGATGCAATCTACTGGGTTTCCTTAGATAGACAATTTTTTGACCAACCCGTATAATGTATACTTAGACAACTTTATTTGTCATTTTGTATACACAAAGTATACAAAATGTATAAAAAAAATCACAGTAAATTGCAGTAAATTTCAGGATAAAGATGCAGCAGCGGTTTATGTAAACAACTGAAAATTGTTGGATACCATATAATTTATAATCTGACCCAATCTGTATAATCTGATTAAATTTGACTTTGTTAAGTGCCTTGAGATGACATGTTTCATGAATTGGCGCTATATAAATAAAATTGAATTAGATAGATAGATAGATAGATAGATAGATAGATAGATAGATAGATAGATAGATAGATAGATAGATAGATAGATAGATAGATAGATAGATAGATAGATAGATAGATAGATAGATAGATAGATAGATAGATAGATAGATAGATAGATAGATAGATAGATAGATAGATAGATAGATAGATGTTTGCTTAGACCCCAACATGGCTTTTGGAAAACTGCAAACAGAACCTCCTGGGTCTGTCTTTCAACAATGGCTTTCTTCTTGTCCTGTAAAAGCCTGATTTGGCTCACATTGCCCAGCTAAGGTCTTCACAATCCCGTTTGTTCACCTTTCACAAACCTCTTGGGTGACTTTGTGAACGCAGCTGGTTGCACTTGCATTTCATTTGAACACCTCTGCTCTTAGGACTTTTTTCACGTTTTGTACAAAAGAGTGAAAAAGTGAAAACTGTGCATGCTTTTCCTTCCCCTTTACGGTCGTTCTCTGTTTTCTGCTCAGCTAAAACCCACCCTCCCAACATACATTGAACTTTGCGACCAAAAGTGAATCAGTTAACAGAGAGAGAGAGAGAGAGAAAAAAAAGTGTGAATACGTTTGCAAGAAATTGTGCATTTCGTCCAACTGTCATACCCCGGGGGTGTCAGAGATTTTTCATAACGGTTTCCACCGGCTGGGTCAGAAACGTTGAAATCGAGCGTTTGTAAAGCGTAACAGAAACACAGTAAGGTATCCGTCGAAAGCGGCTGCACGTCGACTGAGATTCACAGTTAGCCACTGATTAATGACCTCCCTTTTTTTTCCTCTACTGTCTGTTAGAGGTTATGATCAGAATGAAAGCTGACTGTTGCCTAACAGACAAAAAGAAATGCCTTTGATGTGGCCTCGGAGTGAAAGTAGAAAAAAAAAAAAAAAAAAACAGCAGAGCACAATTACATGTCACCGCTCACAGTCGCCTTAAAGGCTCAGCGAGAGAAACGCTAACGTTTGGACAATAGGCTTTCCAGTGGCGGACGTAAATCAAAATGACCTCGTTCAAATAGAGGGAGGGAAACAATGTGAAATCATCCGTCGATTCAAATTTCTATTTGAGTCTTTGTGATTATGGCTCTCCACCGCTATTGCTTTGTAATTACAGGCCTGCTCTCCCTCAGCACCGGGGTTCACGTTACAAGTGCGGTTATTGACATGTGTGTGAGAGCGAGTGAGGATGTGCGAGGGCGAGCGTACCTGACAGGCAGCGGAGGACTACAGTGCAGACGGAGCGCGCCTCTGTCTGGCCTCTCACCTGTCCAGTGAGAAGGCATAATTACCACAAATAAGGACTGATTGTAAAGGTAATGTATGAGGTGTGCTAAAGACAGCACATGTTTTCAATGCTGCTGAGGCGGTGTTTAACCTTCTGAAGGGTTTGCCGCAAAGCCAATGATACCTTTTCACCAATTGGCATAAACTGGTCAAGTGATTTTGATTGTTCTGTATCACAACTAGGATAGAAAATTACAATGGATTTAAAGGTATACTATGCAACCGGGGTTGATTTTCCAGCGAGGCTCCCCCCAGAGGGCGAAAGTAAAAGCGCACTGTCATAAAGATGCTCAGCTGTTCTGGTTTCTCCGTCAAGCCAGGCGCGGTTGTTTTGAGCTTAGCAGACAGGCGAACGCAACGAAAAGTTGAAAAAACCGGCAGTACAAACAATGACTAACACAGTGAAGGTATGAACATCAGGGTTTCCCCGCAGCGCTACCTTGGCGAGGCGGCCGGCTCGCCAAACTCACGCTACCACCTCGCCAACATAAAAAAAAAATAATAATAATAATAATAATATTAATAATAATACCTCGATATTCTTGCATGAGGCTGCACAGTGGCGCAGTGGGTAGCGCTGTTGCCTTGCAGCAAGAAGGTCCTGGGTTCGAGTACACCCCTGGGTCTTTCTGCATGGAGTTTGCATGTTCTCCCTGTGCATGTGTGGGTTCTCTCCGGGTACTCCGGCTTCCTCCCACAGTCCAAAAACATGACTGTTAGGTTAATTGGCTTCTCCAAATTGTCCTTAGGTGTGAGTGTGTGCGTGAATGGTTGTTTGTCCTGTTTGTCTCTGTGTTGCCCTGTGACAGACTGGCGACCTGTCCAGGGTGTACCCTGCCTCTCGCCCAGTGAACGCTGGAGATAGGCACCAGCACCCCCCGCGACCCCATGAGGGATAAAGCGGTTCGGAAAATGGATGGATGGATGGATGGATATTCTTGCATGTTTATTTGACGTTAACACGCGGTTCTTTGTTGTTGCTTTCGCGCGTGCATATAGTGAATGGCAGGGCAAAAACACATGGAGTTCTCGCCGTAAAGCAAGACCAACTCTCGAGGTCTTGCACGAGACTTCTGAGCCTGTGGATGCGGGCCGAGGGCTCTTGCAATTGCAAGTACGGTATTTCCCCCACAGACCACCAGGGCGGCCGAGAAAACCTTTGTTCGACCTGAAATGACTTATTTAATCATCCAAAACGGTATGAAACACATTAATTCACTGAAAAATGTTGCATAGTATGCCTTTAACTGGGCCTGATTTAACCATGACTGGATTGATTTAAATTGAAATTTTACACAAGTTGGATACCATATAATTTAGATATGAAGTGGACCTAATTGCCTTGTAAAGTGATTTAAGGCAGTTCTTGCATGTGTGGCACCCCCCAATCAATTAAAACTTAGAGAGTCTGGGGCAGGATAAAGTAATGCACAGTACTGCTAAAAGATCGTGTCTTCCTCCCGTTTCTCAGCGGCACCCAGGGACATTAACTCAACACATTCAATGTTCATACATAAAATCGATAGAAAACTTGTTGAGGGTGGTACAACTAATAAATTAGCTGTGTTTAAATGTCTAGTGCTTGTGTGACCCTCTTTTAATGCCGCCCTGGGCAACTGCCCTTATGGCCACATACAAACTACCACATTATGTTATTTGTAGTTTGGAGCTATCTGTGTATAAGCAATTGTTGGCATTAAAGTTGTTTAAAGAAGTTGGAACTACATGCTTGTTGTAAAGATGGCGACTTTGAATGAGAAACAGGCCCACAAATCTTCTGTCGTACTTTAAAATGGGGATGAGGTGCTTCTCCAAATGTTCATTCTTCGTTTTATGCCAAACCCATCAAGAGGTTTGTTGACAAAACGTTCAATTTCTGCCTCTTCTGACTGAACAGCCCCATAACAGCATAGCTTGCTCAATTACATTTGTGAACATACTTCTTACTGGGTGTTAGGATATTAGAGCAACTGCTTTATGCGTTTAAAAATGGCCCTTGCTCAACATCTTCAAAATATTTGTAACTTTAACTCTTTTTTTTTTGTATAATACCTGTTACAATATTATGTTAATGTTTAACAGAATCTTTATTAGAGAGCTTTGTGTGTTTGAATGCATTGTGTGATTGGTTGTCTGTGACCATTTGTATGTATTTTCTTGTATCTGTCTCGTTTATCTTCTTTTTTTTCTGTTTTCTTTTAAGGACCCCCTTAAAAATGAGATGGTTTCATCTCAAGGGGCTTATTCTTTCACATTTAAATAAACTATAACAGCTGATATGGGGAGCCTAAGATGCAAGCATGTGATTTAGCTGTCCAGCAGTCAGCTTTTGAGATGTTTTGACTGCCTTTAAAAAAAAACATGTTTGGTAATGGTCAATGAGCTGCACTCTCATGGCGCTTTATCAAGTCCTGGTGCTTTGAGGACCCCAAAGCACTCCACACTACGTTCACTCACACGCTGATGGCGGTCAGCTACACTGTAGCCGCAGCTAGGGCAGATTGACAGAAGCAAGGCTGCCGTTTAACCCGTCCAACCTTGTTTCTCATATTTAATGTTGTTTTATACATATTGCTCTGGATGAGCTTAGCTATTTTTTTAGCCATTTGTATTTATTTATTATTAAACCTTTGTTTAACCAGGAAAGTGTCAAGATCCTCTGAGTTGTGGACTTGTTTCAGTTAATTAGTTGATTTACCTCACCTGCTGGTAATGATCCCCAGCCTGTATTTAAGTTCTCTCTATTTGTTTCCCCGTTGTCGGGTCATTCTGTGTTCCTTCTGTATGCTCCTGTGTTCTCCCCGTCGCTGCTCCTGCCTGAGTTTTTGTAAGTTTAGCTTTCATTAAAATTCTCCTTTGTTTTCACCACCATCCTGCCTCTGCCTCGTTGCCGCCCAGGTACACGCCACCACCACATCATGACAGAAAGTCACCATTGAGATTAATAATCTCTTTTTCAAAGGAGACCTGGCAAAAATAAAGATAAATACAAAACAGTTACAAAACATTAAAAGTAAAACATTTTATACAAATAGCATCCACAAAGACTATAAAAAAAAAGTTTAACATCAGACAAACACCGATAAGTCATGTCTAAGGACCCGTCACAACGAAGCCGACCTGAAAGCAGCTCCCAGAGACCTGTATCCGATCTTTTTATGACAGTCTGAATAACACAGATCAGATTTTTCCAAATGCGACCCAGGTCGCTTGGATATGTGGTCCTGAATCCGATACGTATCTGATCTTTTCAAATGCGACCTGTGTCTGTACGGCCGGGTCGCATTCATCCGACCTGTACGTCACCGATACTCCACAAACGTCACTATTCTGCGTCCTGCTATGCAGAAGCGGGAAGAAAGACGACACCCATAGCGGACTACAATGAGGAGAGCAGTCAGTGGAGAAAAAGCTCCGGTTAGAAAATAAATTAAAGATTGCAAAATGCGCGCCGGCATTATAATCCATGTTTACTTCCGCAAACACTGAGCACGCTTTGCTACGTGTGACGTCATCGCGTCCTCGAGTGCGCATGCGGGACACTTTGGTTGAACGCATTCAGTTCACACAGGAGATCACATACAAGTCGCATATATTTGGAAATGTGAACGGACACGCAAAAAAAATCAGATTTCACAAAAAAATCGGAATTGAGCATTAAGACCTGCAGTGTGAACGTAGCCTTAGACACTGGTGCGCATGCGAGCAAATGTAGACGGCACCTCTCCTGTAACACACATGTGCCGCCTTGCCAACAACAATGGCGGCCTTCATAGTTGCAGTTGTGCTACACGGGCTTCTCAACCTACTGTTCTATGCTTTCCTGGTCTAGTAGTCAAGTGTCGCTTAGAGGAGAACTTCCACCTCATTGTCGGTCCAAATAAAAGCTTCTTTTCTTACTCCATCGGTGACAGCAGTCGCTATTCTTCTTATTCTTGTTTTTCCTACAGCACTTCCTCGCTGTACCGCGGTACGGTGCCACCCATTGGCGTGGCAGACGTATTACAACGTTTATTGTGGCTTGTTCAGAAGGCATCATTGCACTCAAACTTTTCTGTACTGATATCTTAATTCAGTTTTGTTGGATGTGACCAAACTTTAAAATCACTCAGGGAGCTCAAGCTGTAAAAAAAAAAAATTAAACAAAATAATTAATAATAATCACAATTGTGTTGATTAAAGCCTTACTGAGGTTGTGTCACAGAAACATGCTTTTAATCAGTTTAAACCTCGACATTTTGTGAGCCTGGTTGTATAATTTGCTGGATTCCATCTGAAACTATTGTGGGGGGAAAAAAAACTGTCTTCACAGTTGAGGTTTTGCTTAAATTGAAACTATTTTCTTTATCCCTGATGTTTGGTTTTTGCAGGAGTGAAGTCAAAAGCTCTAAAAGGATTATGTTAAATCCAGTCTCCAACCTGAAACAGATGAATGTTTATGGCGCAAGGCAGGCTTTTAGGTTATTCCAGATTTCTACTAAATCCATCCATCCATGCCCTCACAGTCTGTTTTTTTTTTTTTTTTTTTTTTTTTGAGCTTATTTCGTATTCAAAATCTGACCACTGTGGCAACGTCTGCTGTAAAATGAAAGGGACATTTTTGGATTGCATGTCAAAATAAGCAAAACACGGAGGGAGAACCAATTTTGACATGAAAATGGTGCAGGAGGCCTTTGTCCCAGATTCTAACCGGGGAAAACTTCGACTTGGCCGTAAAGTCATCCGTCACAAAGAGGACAGGGCTGAGCTGTTGCTCCTTTAAGCTCAGGAGACAGCACCGACGGTCGCACTTCTGAACTGTAGATAGAGATATTCCCAGATGAGGCCTGGACAGGCCGAACCCCCAAATGATGAATTAGGCCATTCACCTCTCCTGAATCCACACAGGCCTCTGTGTATTTTGTCACATGAAAAACACAGTGTTGCCTCTTGTGCCCTCGGCTCAAGTATGTAAAAACAGAGGAAATAGCTGAAAGAAAAGGTGTCATTTTTCTTCATCTGAAAGCGTGGATGTATGTGTCTACGCCTCCAAGAGATGAAGGGGGGGAGTAAGAGTGCCTACATGCGTGAGAAGCACATGGAGGGAAAGTAGGAGCGCAAAGGGGGAAAGAGAAACTGGCCTCTAATTCGCTGATCTCAGCTGATTACATTTTCCCGTCCAGACGGTAGACATTCCTCCAACCTGTGGCCACAGCCATCGGGCCCCTCGGTTTTAACTCTGCAGCAGAATAGCAGGAGAGCTAAACACGACGGGGCTACACAGGCCACAGAAGCAGGTGGGCGTCAGGGGTGAGACTGGTCGCTGAAACCCCGTCACAGACGGAGGATTTCATCGCTAAGCGCGTCAGATTTTCTCCAAAACATCAAAAAGACCAAGGAGTGGTGGGGTTGGAGGGGGGGGGCAGCAACAATAGCTCCCTTGTGGTCTCTGTCTGTTTGGATGTCCGTGAAAAACACAACAGTTGTGCCTCAAAGAGTTAAACATCAGATGCGTTTTCTGCCGTAATTGCAGTGTTGGAATGTGATCCGACTGAGGCGATGAGAGCGCGGCCATCGTTCCCCCGGGCCGGGACAGACCGGCTCGTCACACCCTTGGCAACTTTTTCAGAAATGAGCGAGTTTACCAGGAAGAGTGAAAGGAACAACACGTTCAAGCATTGTTGTGTCATTAGTCCAAATTAAAAGGTGGTTGGAGAGAAACACAAAAACAAAGGGCTGTGCTTGGAGTAGAAACTGCGTTTAAAAAATCTTTTTTTTCTATCTGTAGTTGTGACTAAAGAGACCTAGTCAGGATCAGTCCAATAACTAAAATATGTTAATTTAAAATGACAGACTAAACCTGGATACATGCTGTAATGGTTGGAACTATGAATTTAGTTCAGATAAAAGACAGACAACGACCCACAAGTCCACCCCTGAGTCGCTCAAAGCAATTTGAGGATTTGGAGTGGCCTAGTCAATGTCTGTTGCAGCATCTTAAAAAGGACATTTGGGATTGAGAACCAAAAGACATGGCTATTCTGCAAAGAAGAGGAAATGTGACTTTCCACCGCTGGATAAGTCTTTATGGCAGTTTTGCTGTCATGGGTGGAAAACCTGTTAATGGGTCAATTAGTATTAATTAGTTTGTGAATCTCTTTGATTGGAGTATGATGCTTTGCTTTTTGAGGTCTTTCAGCCAGCTTCATGTTATCAGGGAGGTTCTGCTTCAGTGGTTTTTGATTCTGCAGGTCAGACAGTAATCAGGCCTGAACAACAGCTGAAAATGTGAGACAGTGAGGCTCAGTTAACTCACGATTTACCAGAAGCACAAATGCTTTTTCATGGAGGAGCAGCTTCAGCTTGGTGTGGAAAGTTTTCTTAATTATTTGTAAAATGTTTTTTTTACTCAGGTTCATGCAATGAGCCGAGATTACTTTTTACTAAAGTTAATGTGAATGTATGTCCAACAGAAGGAAGGAAGAAAGGAAGGAAGGAAGGAAGGAAGGAAGGAAGGAAGGAAGGAATTGAGGGAGGGAAAGAGGAGAAGGAGAATGGAAGGAGGAATTGAGGGAGGGAGGGAGGGAGGAGAAGGAGAAAGGAACAAGGAAGGAAGGAAGGGACGCAATAAGGAAGGGAAGGAAGGGAGGGAGGAAGGAGTGGAAGGCGAAAGGAACAAGGAAGGAAGGAGGGGAAGGTGAAAGGAACAAGAAAGGAAGGAAGGAAGGAAGGAAGGAAGGAACGAACGAACGAACGAAGGAAGGAACAAAGGAAGGAAGGAAAGGAGGAAGGGAGCGAGGGAGGGAATAAGGAAGGGAAGGAAGGGAATGAGGAAGGGGGAAGGCAAAAGGAACAAAGAAGGAAGGGATGAAGGAATGAAGGAAGGAAGGGAGGGGGAGGAAGGAGGGGAAGGAGAAAGGAACAAAGAAGGAAGGAAGGGAGGGAGGAAGGAGGGGAAGGAGAAAGGAACAAGGAAGGAAGGAAGGAAGTAAGGAAGGGAGAAAGGGAGGGAGGAAGGAGGGGAAGGCGAAAGGAACAAAGAAGGAAGGAAGGAAGAAGGAAGGAATGAGGAAGGAAGGAAGGAAGGGAAGGCAGGAGAAGGAAGGAAAGGAAGGAATGAAAGGAAGAGAAGGAATTGAGGGGAGGAAAGATGGAGAAGGCGAGATGGAAGGAGGAAGAATTGAGGGAGGGAGGGAGGAGAAGGAGAAAGGAACAAGGAAGGAAGGAAGGAAGGAAGGGACGCAATAAGGAAGGGAAGGAAGGGAGGGAGGAAGGAGTGGAAGGTGAAAGGAACAAGAAAGGAAGGAAGGAAGGAAGGAAGGAAGGAAGGAACAAACGAAGGAAGGAAGGAAGGAAGGAAGGAAGGAAGGAAGGAAGGAAGGAAGGAACGAACGAACGAAGGAAGGAAAGGAGGAAGGGAACGAGGGAGGGAATAAGGAAGGGAAGGAAGGGAATGAGGAAGGGAAGGAAGGGAATGAGGAAGGGGGAAGGCAAAAGGAACAAAGAAGGAAGGAATGAAGGAAGGAAGGGAGGGGGAGGAAGGAGGGGAAGGAGAAAGGAACAAAGAAGGAAGGAAGGGAGGGAGGAAGGAGGGGAAGGAGAAAGGAACAAGGAAGGAAGGAAGGAAGGAAGGAAGGAAGGGAGAAGGGGAGGGAGGAAGGAGGGAAAGGCGAAAGGAACAAGGAAGGAAGGAAGGAAGGAAGGAAGGAAGGAAGGAAGGAAGGAAGGAAGGAAGGAAGGAAGGAAGGAAGGAAGGAAGGAAGGAAGGAAGGAAGGAAGGAAGGAAGGAAGGAATGGACACAAGTACAGAAGGACACAGAAGGACACTGTACTTCTGTACTTGGGACACAAGTACAGAAGGAGGAACTAAGGAAGGAAGTACAGAAGGTCATATCGCTAGGAAGGAAGGAGAACACAATGACGCAAGGAAAGGAGGATGAAAGGATGGAAGGAAAACAAAAGGAAGGAAATAAGAACAGATAGAAGGAAGGAATGACAAAGAAGGAAGATCAGGGTCAAATAAAAAGTAGCATTGGCTTGATGAAGGAGGGTAGGACAGGGCAAGAACAATGGGTATAAAGAATGAGGGAAGGACACAAACAAGGAAGGAGAAAATAAAAGAAGGAGGGTTACAGAAAAGGACAGAAGGAGACGTATAACAGAGTAAACAAATACAAATGGTATTTTAAACTCTTATTTACTTTCCAGACTTCGTAGGAACCCTTAAATATATTTCATAATCTGAAACGTTTAAACGTGGCAGAAAAAAAGTAACAAAAAAACAAAAAGGCCTTTTCTTCAGCCTGATACATTCATACAATGAGATCCAATGGAGGTTTTTAATCATGACACCTGAAGGATGCAGACGAGCAAAGGCCAGGGATGCTCTACTAAAAAACACTTTAAATGCTTTATCTACAGTTTATCAGGTTCTCTATACTTGATGCTTGGTGCGTAAATAGTGAGACTCAAAGCTGAGATCAAATTAGATATTTTAGATTGTGCACTTTCATACAATAGCTATTTAATCTTTTCTCACATTTTGTGTAACAGACTCATTTGTTTTCACTTTAAATAAACATGAATTAAGCCTCATTAATGAGCTTTTAAACGATTTGTTGTAAACTAATATTTTACATAACAACCTGGCTTTTTATCAGGGGTGTGTAGACCTTTGAGATCGACTCCACAGTACTTAATGTGAAAAGATTGAATGCCCCCCCCCCCCCTCCATTGAATAAATGTATTCAAATTAAAGGTTAGACTTTTTTAAATTACTTTTTTAGGAAGGAAGGAAGTAATTTTACACAATTACTTTTTTTATCCTGCAAAGTTACTTTACTATCCTGCAAAGTTACTTTATATCCTGCTAAGATACTTTTTATCCTGCAAAGTTACTTTATATCCTGCTAAGATACTTTTTATCCTGCAAAGTTACTTTATATCCTGCAAAGTTATTTTATTATCCTGCAAAGTTACTTTATTCTGGAATCCACTGCAATTCACTGAAATTCTTAAGCTGTAAGCAAATGAAATTTCATTCTGTACGCACTCTGTGCATACAAAATGACAATAAAGTTTGTCTAAGTCTAAGTCTAAAAAAAAAGGTCTGCATGAGATCATGAAATTACAACGAAAAAAGAACGTTTTAGGGCTTATTACACACCTTTACCAGCTCTAGGTTTAAAAAAAAAAAAAAGGTTGTGGAGGCAGCCGTGTGTTTAAAAGGAAACTTTAACAATGGTTGTGGGTTTTAAATTTCAATTACACTTTGACGAGAAACCTTTAGCTGTGAGCTGATTGGGAGGAAGGGAAAGGAAAACGCAGATAAAAAGGACATCAAGTCACCCTGCGTACCTCATAATTGTACTTCTGCACAATTGTAAATCCACTAAACGTCCATATCCTTAACCAGCTGCAGACACACACACACAAACTCAGTCAAAACACAGAGCCAACCTCAACAACAGTGTCACATTTTCCGCCATGAGGGCCACAAAGGTCGGAGGAACACTGTCGGCCCTTCGGCTCCCTTCCCCCCGCCGTTCTTTGCTGCCTGGCGAGCTGTACATTTACTATCAACAGGAAACATCTTTCACAGCAAAGGAAGTGTTACTCTCTAATTGGCCTGATGTGATTCAGTGACCTGGCCGCTCTCAGCCAATGGGACGGGCGTTATTTTAAGAGGCGGTATAAAAGGGGAAGGGAGCCCTTCCAGAAAGCTTAGACGGCACAAAGTTCTCACACGGACTGCACGGCGTGCACCCGGCTCAACTTCTGCAAAGCTGAGGCCGTACATAGATGTATTACTAAGCACATCTGGTTTCATTGTTGTTTCATGGATCCCATAACACATCATGAAACCACAGTCTAAGCAAAAGGAGATGGGGGGGAAACCCAGAGTGCAGAAAAAAAAAAAAAAAAAAAAAAAAAACCTGCCCTGGTTATGATCTTTCTGACTTTGTGCGTTTTGAGCACATTTTCTGAGGTAAGGATCCATAAATGTTGAATATATAGAAATGTAAATCACACAACGGCGAGCGGGCGTCTGAAACAGAAAGGAAATCCCCTCTGAGAAACATGTGCAGACATTTTTTTTCCCCCTCACAATCAGAGCGGTTACTGTACCTCCTCATTTCCCACTTATGTCATTTTTTACTCTGCACATTCCAAAAAGGTGATTGTTCTTCCTCACTTCTCCTTCTTTTGTGACTCTGTCTGTGTGACTGTGTGTATGTGACTGCATGAGGTATGAGAGCAGAGCCAAAAATATCACAAACGCAGTAGGGTGACATTAGGGAGCGCGGCCTGGCGACGGGGACGCTCTGACGGAGTTCCCTGATTAGCACGTTACCACGCCGAGACAAAGGGCCCCTGAATCACAGGAAACGAGAACAATCAAAGAGACGGAGCACATTCCAAGAAAAGCAGCGCGCCGCAGAAACACAACACGATCCGGGAACGCCGCTCCGTCTCATTATCTGATGGACGCCTCGGTTGAGGAAATCGAGACGCGTTATTAGGAGAGAGTCACTCCAAGGACGGAGCAAATAGCCGAAATCTTAAATCGTACCATCTTTGATCTCAGAGCGTTTTTTCCTGCCGATGGTTGGAAATTTAAAGCGGAGGATGTGTCAGAGCTGTATTTGGATAACAATTGACTGTAATTATAACTTCCATACAGTTTCCCTGACAGGTATTTTTAATACTCAAAAGTGTGGGGTCCCCTTCCCCTCAAAATACACCAGCAGGCCCACACAGGTTGTCCCTGATCCATTCGCTGTCGAACCTGGACTCAGGAAATAACTAACGCTTTACCATCCCTCCAAAATGGCAGCTCTGTTTCCGCAGCTCTGGTTTTGCTGGATTAGAACAATTCCCCACCAGCCCGTAATTTGTGGGATTCTCATAACAGGACACGCCCTGCCATACATTTCCACCATAACCCAGCTCTGTCCCCCCTTGATGAGGATATTTCAGGACGAAAGCTCTCGGCAGACGACCCCCCCCCCCGTCCTGTGTTTTTTCGAGGCCGCTTCGGGTGAAGGCTATCCTGGGTGATCGGCTAGGTGCTGAACACTCCTCAATTGTCCAGCAGCAGATAACATCAGGGTTGAATGCAAAAAAAAAAATAAAAACCTCAATGTGGCTTCACAAATTCTAGGTCAAGGGGAGATGAAGGGAGTCTATTTTGAGCATAATGTGCTGTTTATCTCTGTGTGTAAAACCAGTGGAGAACCTCTTCCCCCACAAGTCAGGCCCATTTCTCCAGCTTGTGGCCTGTGTGGCTACCTATGCGACGCAGATGCTAGATTATCTGTTTGCTCTTTTCCTGACTCGGCCTTCTGTCAGATATTTGCAAAACTGGGTGAAACAGAGAGAGATTTACGCACACGCACTTGATGAAGAGAGAGACTGGGTGTTTTCAGAAACAAATCAATTTGTTTTATCTTGTATTGTTTCAAAACACAAGCGCGAACCTCAATGCAATTTTATCGGGGCCGTAAGTTAGAGGCCAAGACAAAGTAATGCAGTAGAGGGGGACATCAAAAGGAAAACGGCATGCTCCTTTTCTCTAACGGCGCTAAAAAAGAAATTATTAAAAAATTCAGTGAAACCTGTTCTCTAATTTCTTTCTCAGTATACATCCAGCTGTTCTGGGAAGGCCTCGGGGGAGTTTTCAGAGAATATTAGAGAACAAAGAGCTTCGTGAAGGACCAAGGAAGAGAGCAAACAGGTCAGGGAGAGAAAGGTGTGGAGATGTTTAAAGCTGGGTGAGGTTAGAAAACAGCATCCCAAGTTTTGAACTTCTCATTTACTGGGACAGAGAAGCATTAATGGAAGACGTAGCTTAGAAGGACCTATGGTAACTCTGTAGGAGCTGCAGAACTCCTCAGCTCAGGTGGTAGAGTCTGTTAACATGACAGCTATTGAACGCGTAACCTAAAACGTGGTCTGGATGGAAGGAAAGCCACAGAAATGTCCTGAAATGTTCCAAAAAAAGACATCAAAGATGGTTCTCTGGCCTGGTGAGACCAAAATTGAACATGCAAAATGTTATGTGGGGTCAGAAAATTATCAATGATCACTGTGCCCGCTATGAAACATGGTGCTGGCAGCAGGATAGTGTGGGGATGAAGAGATATTCAAAGTTGACCAGAAAATGGTTGGCAGGACTCCAAAAGTCTTGAGGCTGGAGCCGAGGTTCACCTTGCAGCAGGACAACAAGTGCAAACACACAGTCAGGGCTGCAGTGGTCTATGTGTGTGTTGGGTCATCTGCGTATCGGGTCGAGACTTGATAAAAACCTGGTCACAGACACTCTCCATCCAGTCTGACTGAGTTTAAGCTGTTTCGTCAGGAAGAATCGGCAAAGATTTCAAACTCTGTATCATTTTCCTTCCTCTTCACGACTGTTGCATTACTTTGTGTTGGTCCATCGAGACAAAATCTGAATAAAGCACAGAGAAGCTGGCATTTGTAAGGTGACAGAAGGTGAAAATGTTTTGCCAGGCGCTGTAGTTCAGATCTAATATGCCGATCGGGCAATCTCAGGAGAGATTAGCACAAAAAATCTCTCTGTTGTCGACCTAAGAATGAGCAAAAAAGAAATTTATGTACAACACTCCTCTCTGGGTTCTCTCCGAGACACGTGTTACATACACAACTGGAATGCATGTGTTCCTGTTAATCTCTGATATGAAAGGCAACATTGGAAACGGGGAAGAATGTGGTATCTGTGCTGGCAGCCTGTGTGAGGTCCATCAGAGCCCAAGAAGAGACAGATACTGAGATCAAGAAGCGAAGTAAACACAGATCTCACATGTTACCATTTAAAGCTGAGCAGGAAGGGATTCAGCACAACCTCAATATGGTGAAAAAAATAAATACATGGGTTTCCAGCTCATATTAATAAACAGAGATGCTTAAAAGTACATGGCTACCCAAAATAATAATTTTTTAATCCAATTCTGCACATGCACAGAGGGAGCCGTGCTGGCACACTTTCATAGCTGCACACATAAACACGTAAACACAAGTATATGAATGTTTTTTTTTTTGTTTTGTTTTTTGCCTCTCTTGCAAAACATTTACCTACAACCTTTGTTGTTTGCAGCCCAGAAAGGTGCACCCACCGCATCGAGCAGAGAGGAACCGTGATTGTTCACTGCAAACATGCAAGCCACCTCAGCTTGCGTTAACCCACAACACACAAGCGCAGCAGCTTGCACACACAAAACACACACTTCAGGAAACTATGGCCAAACTGTGAGAAGATTCACTGTTCGAAAAACAGGAAGTGGTTACCAGCTGCAGTAAACCAGAGTACACCTCAGTAATACTCATTCTGACATATACGCTTTGGCAGCCCTGCGATATCTGACTGTTTTAAAAAACGCCGGAGCAGAACGAGAAAAATAAATAGAAAAATAAAAACCTGTCCCACTGTTCTCCTTTCATTTTTTTTCTTCTGAAGATTTTTGCAAGAAAAACAAATGTATATATTTACACGGGTGCATTCTTTGGAGATTATCGTTATGCTGGAATGCAGTTTGCCAGGGACTTAAATTCGTAGGCCTACACACACACACATGCATGCGGGGTCTTTGTCGGGAGGCATCTCTATACCTTTAACAAAAGAATGTCTGAATTGCCCTAAAAAAAAAAGCTGGCCAGGTAGATTAGCGGAGGCTTTTCTCCCAGCGCGACAGCTCTGCCCGGGGTTAAACGCGCCAGCTGCATCTGAGAATGTCGCAGACGCATTTTTGGATCAAGTGTGTTTATCCTCTTCAGCCGGGCCCCAGGTTGAAGTACACAACCCGCGCCGCCGCCGCAGCCGAGGAGCGTCCGAGCACGGTGACAGCTTTGGGGGCCTTTGACGAAAAAAAAAAAAAAAAAAGGAACAAATTATTGGAGCCGGGAGTCGTTATCTATCTGAGCGGTTGGGCAAAAAAAGGGACAAAGCAGGAGACGGGTCTCGTTAACGGGACAGGTTCTGACAGCTCAGCTGAACTGCAAACAAGATGGAGCCGATAAGCGCTGGAGGCAGAGCTCAGGTGAGTTTTAGATGGTCAGTCAAGGTTGAGAGGGTGGAGACCTCAGGCTTTTAAGAGGTCATGGACTCAGCCACTTTAACCCCTTAACCCTTAAAGAAACCTCAGAGAACTAAGTGGTCTCAAACTCAGGTTTCCCCCCCCCTACTTTGTCGCAGCACGTCGTTGCTAAGTGGTGACTTTGTGCTTTACTCACTACTGACTGTGACGGTGCGGGATGATCGTATATTTTGAGAGAAGTTGGCGGATGAATAAGCGGCTCTGTCATAAAGTAAAGCAAGAAGCACTTATGTCAACAGTCCCTCCCTGCAGTACTTTCCTCAATCGATCACGGCACACATGAACCCGGCCTTGACACGCTGAATCAAGAATGCAACGATGCTAGGAGTGGATTTTGTGTTTGTCACCTTGTCATAATTACATCACAAGATCAACAAGAACGCTCCCGCAGAAGATCGTAAAGGGATCTGAAAAGGGTAACTGGATGGTTTCCAATACCCTCTTTCTAGGACGAGCTACAGGAACAGGGCTCTGAACGTTTGTCAGAGACTCCTCACAACCTCTCCAGGAACTTTCTGAACGGCCGCCACCAGAAAAACAGCACCGCAACATCAGAGGCAGAACCACTGCAGTGCTGCACAGCTTCCTGCCTCAACCTCCGTCAACATTGCAATACACCAGAGCATGGTTCACTGGGATCTTATGTGATAGAACAACACAAATTAGCACACAGTAGCCAAGTGGAAGGGAACTGAAGATTTCACACAAATATCTGAAAGGGTTATCTAAAAATAAGTAAAATGTTATTAAAGTTAGTGTACTTACCCTTGATTTGAGCAGGTAAAAAAGATGATCTGCCAATGGAATGAGTATTTTGACCCTTAAAATAAGATAATTAGACATCCTGCACTTGAAATAAGATGATTGAGATGAATTGTTCCTATATTAAGTGCAAAAATCTTATTACATTGGCAAATCATCTTATTTTCCTGCTCAAATCAAGGACAAATACACACATTTTAAGAAAACTTTACTTATTTCTAGTTCCGTTTTTGCAGTGCACACACACACTCAAGCCTAAGGGCAATTTAGAATACCAAATTACCCTAACAGGTCATGTTTTTTGGACTTTTTGGACTGTGGGGGGGGGCAGAGTACACGGAGAGAACCCACTTAGAGAGAACATGCAAACTCCATGCAGAAAGAAAGACTCCAGGCTGGGATTTGAACCCAGGGCCTTCTTGCTTCAAGGCAACGATGAAGTACCGTACAGCCTCTCTGCCACATTAACATGTTTGACTTTTGTTCTTTATGCCAGCAGATGTTCAGGTTTATATATAGTGTTTTGTTTTTTGTTTTTTTGGGTGGGGGGAGGCGGGGTTGTACCACTTGTAGTAAGATTTTAATTTCTTGCCGAGAATTTCTCCTCCTATACTTTCTGTGTGCCTCAGATGTCTTGTGCTAAAACTCAAAATAAGACTGACGTTTCTTTCCACCATGGGCCTTTCTCCACCAAACCCAGATTCTGCTACCTGAGGTGTGGATCTCCAGAGCTCCTCCAGAGTTATCACGGGCCTGTATACTATGATTAACGCCCTCCG
Organism: Fundulus heteroclitus; assembly: GCF_011125445.2. NCBI lineage: Eukaryota > Metazoa > Chordata > Actinopteri > Cyprinodontiformes > Fundulidae > Fundulus > Fundulus heteroclitus. The sequence continues at coordinate 25,452,451 of NC_046366.1, read as the reverse complement.
TTCCTCAGCCCTGCCTCGGTTTGGAGTTCTGCCAAACGATTTCCATTTCCAGATGATGGAGTCCATCATAAAAGCCTGGGATACTGATTTAGTACCTGATCCTGCTTTTAACTTCTCCGTGCCTTTACTGTTGATCTGTCTGCAGTGTTCCTGGTCTTCATGGTGCTGTTTGTCATCCAACGTCATCTGAGAGCCACTAATGTCTTCAGAGAACAGCTGGAGTCGTCCTCCGATCGGTTCCCATCGATCCTGCTACTGTGACTATCGATCGGCTGATTAGTTGACTCCAGAAGGCATTTTTTGGGGTCCGAGCTAGCTGAATACAAATGAAAACCATACTTTTCAGATTTATGTGTAAAACTTTCTTAAAGCCATGATTCGTTTTTATTCCACTTCCCATTTATGCAGGTCTTTGTGTTGGCTAGTCACACAATATCCCAACACAATAAATTGAAGTCTGTGGCTCTGATGTGAAAAGAAATGAAAAGTTTTACGGGGTAGCAATACTTTGTAAAGCAATTTATACGTTTTCTTTATTTTTGTTTTGATCTGCGTATTTAACACTTCTTCATAATGACACATTATAGATGCTCTGTTGCGTTGTACGCTGGTATACAGAGAAATGACAACAGATTTGAGTTAATCTTCAGTCCTCAACTATGATAAGAAGCAGCCAGGTCTGTTTTTTACCTCCGTAAGTGGCAAATAAATTAGAGCCTGATCACTGGTGGGCCCCTCTTTTTGAAGCAAGAGAAGAGGCACAGATCTTACAAGAGATATGGGTTATTAAAAGGCCTGCAGGGAGGAGGTGGGGAAGTTTGAAGTTAACCAGTTGGGTGAGACCCCTAAGCTATTACGGTCTGGTAATTATGCTCCAGTTGAAGTGTTAAATAGGTCAGCAACCTGCTGCTTATTGAAGCCAGGTGGGCTGAATAAATCAATTAGGCACACAGCCCCGTGGAAATCATTTTTGACTCACTTCTTTCTTTTGGGGGAATTTGTAAAACTATCTTCGAGTTCACGTTTGCAACCGTACGGGTATTTTCAGTTCTGCTACGGTAGTAAAACACGACCAATATTTAAAATAGATGAAAATTATCCAACTGTAAACGACTTTTGCGACGTTTTTTAAATCAGGTCCTATCGATGGATTTGCACTCAGCCACAAAAGAAACTGCTGAAAGTTGAGAGGAAACCAAAATGCGGTCGGCAAACCACTCTCCCCGTTGAGGTAGCACACTTCACACATCATGAACTGAATGTTTTGCAATTGTGTGGACTCACTTTTTTTTTGCATCGTGGATCCACCTGGTTAGCTGACAAACCACACTACAAACACCAATTCCTGTCATCTGGCTAAGAATGAAACAGGGACACATCAAAATATGAATTCTGCGCGTGCCATAACGGTGGTACACACCGGATCTCGTTTTTTTTGACAACCACAGGTTGTTATCTCTTCTGTCCTTTAGCAGCCAAACCCAAAAATCTAAATTACTCAGTTGTAGATCCACCCTCATCACCTAAACACTCCCTTTAACTGATTTAACTGTAAGCAAGACGTTGTTATCTGGAACAAGCAGCAATCAGGGTTCAATTAGCAATCTGTTGGTTTGATACCCCCCATATAAGGTCATTTTCCAGCCGGCATTAAACGTTTAAAGCTCTGTAAGTCATAAAGAAGTCGTAAGTGTTGATGTTTTTTTTTGAGAAAGCATCTTCGGAGGAACCAGTTTGACCCCAGAAAAGGCCAGAATGATGAGTTATTGATTGTTAGTTATAGGATGACATCCGAGTGCCTCTGTGATGTAGCAGGTTAAGTCTTCCTCCTTGATATGGACGATTCAGGTTTGAATCCCAATTGCATCAGGTACAGCTTCTGGTGTAAAAACTCCAGCAGCTAACACGGTCAGTGTCTAAGAAATCTCTCTATTTTGTATCTTTGAGCAAAAAAAAAAAAAGCCAAACTAACATGAGATTTGGATTTTGCAATCAAAGTCAAAGAGATCTTGAGAACTGGTTTTACTCACATAGACCCTTAATCCTTTTTAAAATTCTCATGATATCATTCGCTCGATATCCTTACATCTTGAATTCCTTCAAATGATTGCACGTTTGCGACCAGATTGCTTACAGATCACTTTTGGTTTGCAGTTTCTATCAATCAAATTCAGAGGACGGTATGAGACAAAACAAGACTCCACAGCTCAACATAGAAGTATCAGAGTCAGAAAGTCAGAGTCTTCCTAACTTTAACTTTCTAGAATGAGTCAAGCGCAACATTTTTGTTTGATTTATGTCGTGGAGCTTCAAATAAGAGGCCTTGCTCTCGCATCATTTTCCACACCTCATGTAATATCTGCAGTTCTCAGTTCGAAGTCATCAAAGTTTAAGCGGAGGTCAGTCACTCCTCAGGTAATGTCATCAAACAAGGCCTCAAGGGTGGAGATGAACCGGCCATGGTTTGACCTTTTGTCCCAGTAAAGGCTTTTCTTTATCCAGCTGCTGAATCAGGTCTTTTTTCTCACACACATAGCCAGTGTAAAGCAGGGGAAATATGTATTAAAGATGCTGACATTTCTTTTTTTTTAGTGGCTACATTACTATTGATATCAAACTGGATGTTGCTGACAGTAATCCCCAGATACTCAGAAATCAACACAGATTAGTCTCTAAAGTATGTTCAATGAAGTAGAATGACACAAGGAATAAGCATTGAGCACATGATGAAAAGAAGCTGCACTGCAAAAAAGTACTGGGAAACCAAGAAAATGTGCCAGGATTAATCAGTGTGAATCCATATCAGCTAGTTTAGTCCCAATTGATTGACAATAATAAAAACATTTCTTGTCAACAAGGTACCACAGAAGAAGCCCCTCATTATAGGTAGCAGCAAAGATCCCTCTCTCAAGGCCTCTCAAGCAACCTTATTATTCCAAAACATGCTAATAGCACTGGTTACAGGCATATTTCTATACTTCTGAAAGTTCCAGTGAGCACCGTTTGGGCCAGACGTGAGAAAAAAAAAACATAATTTCAAGAATAATCAGCCACACCAAGGCTCTCTTCATAAGATTTTTAATAGAGGAGTAATCTGAATAATGAGAAGAGTTGTCCAATAGACCTTAACCACTTAATGGTAGCTTTAGAAAGACCTGGAATTAGCAGGTAAAAGTTTCCATGAAAACAACAAATAATCCACTCCACCACTGCTAAAGCTTGTTTAAAGTTTGCAGGATTCAGACACGACAATAAAGTTTGGACATGAGAACATAATGGGGTGGGGCAATTTTTCCACATATGGCACAATTAGACCTGATGTACTTTTTAGGTAAAATGTACTGGAAAATTCTTTATTAGAAGCCAAAGATAAAACTAATTACTTTTTGAGCAAGCCACTAATCTTAAACTCATAACCAGGGAAACTAGTTCTTGGTTTTAGTGAAATAAAATAGCGGTCAATCACCCTACTGGCCATCTGGCTCAAAATGGAAAGAACTAAACAAGTTCTTGAAGGTTTTGAAGGCAGTCTGTGTGAAAAAAAAATGGGTTTAATTCAAACCTGACATCTTGAAGAATAGAGTTTGCTCCCTAAGAGTTGAGATATGGGATTATAACTCGCTGCAGAACCACTTCTGAATACTGTGAATGCTTTGAGAAAACCCTGCCGGATTTGTCCCCATAGCAATGTCTTTAACAACAGCTATTTTGGTATTGTTCAAAACCAATATAAAGTTTGTTGGCAAGCACTGTAACAGCAAAAAATATAAAAAAATTATGAGCATTTTTATAAGCCTTTTCTACACTCTTTATTTGTGTAATTCCAGTTTTATCACACATGGTTTATTTATGGGCTAGGATACGGGGAATAGATAAAGCGTGAGGAAAATCATTGACATATTGAGAATAAAGTATATCTGTTGTACACCTTGTAAATAAAACTGTATTCCCCACTTTGCGTTACTTACAGAACCAGCAAATAACTTTGAAATTAAAGGTACGGCAACCTTTTAGCTCTGGTCTACAACCGGTCCCAAACGATGACAAACTCCAGTTCCAGGATAAAATGATTTCACTTATTGTACATAAAGAATTACAGAATGTCGAGCTGATGAGTAACAACAGCAATTTTTGTTGGTTGTAACCATGATCTAATACACATAGTGATGCAGATGTGATGTGGCCGTGTCACATACACCAATAGTTTTACCACTCAGTAGCATCTCACCTGACTTTTTGACCTAAGTGACGCTTTAGCTGATAAAATGTCACTGCCTCCCCCAGCATTGTAAACGTGATGACGGACAGTCATGAGATAGTTCCAGTCTTTTCACCATCACACTGTAAATTACGAGCACTCACATTCCCTCATATTCATCCTGCTGCTCATGAGCATTCAGCTATAAGTGTGTCACACTTTTAGAGCCTTAACTGTAGCCTTTACCTGTTCCTTCCTTTAGCGACCTACAATGCATATTCATTCAAGCAGAACCAATATCCAGTCTCTGAAAGAGAGAGTTCCTTTGAAAACAGCAGAACGAGCAGAAGCAATGGTAACCAGGTGTAAGGGAGGAAATACCTGGGAGCATTCCTTGCTCCGGGAATGTTTTTATTAGCCTTTTTACAAATGTCGCCATTTTGAGGTGTGTACACTATAAAGTGCAATGCAGGCTGGATCACTCAATCAAGCGGAGCGTGGCTTCAATGGGGAACCTGTGTTAAAGCAGGGGTTATGTTATTTGAACAGCTGGCACAGTTTAGTTCGGCATGTTCAAATGCGAACAGGTCTGGAGCCGTGGTACCACATGATGGGGGGAAAAAAATATGCAGGCCTCCCTCGGTTTTCAGCAGGAAAGACTTTATACTGAATGATCCTTAGCAAATAAGTTAGGATCCAGCAGATGAGTGAACCTGCTGACACTGGAGGAGCTTGAAATGAGTGCAGACAGGACGGAAAGGCACAAGGAATTTGCACAACAGAATATTGGGTACATGAATTTACTTTTTTAAAAATGGTTATTAGCAGGGAGACTGAGTCCCTTCGTCATTTTTGTACCATGATGCTGCTGTCTATTTGCACTAAAAAGTCAAGGAAAAACACCCACGCCTCCCCAGCGACAGTCACTGCCTCACCCATATGCATGGCAGGGAGTTCCCAGTCCAGCAAGTTCTGGGTCTTTTCTGGGGTAATTTTCTAAGAATTGCCCCCAAAACCTTGAATAAAGAGGTTCCCAAGATCAGATGCGAAAAACACTTCTTTCCTAAATTGAGGAGCAGTAGGTCTACTAGTTACCCTGCCTCTAAGGCTGACGTCAGGACGACGAACACGGTAAATTTTCACAAACGATTAAGAAAAAAGAGGACGCAGCACCACTGAAAATACTGCAGTAGGTATGCCAGGCCCATTGGAGGCCCATTGAAACATGCAAAAAAAAACACCGGACATGTGCATTCGACTCATGTGGAGTAAACACAGCAACATGGCAGCAAATCAGACACAAATATCTACTCGTGTTTATCGTGCTCTTTTTGTGGGGCTACACGCTGTGTAGAGCGGGCTTGTTAGAATGAATGCAGCACAGGTCGGTGCCATCTTTGTTGTTATTTGTGAGATTTGTGACATGCAAAGTCACCAGAATGCGGCTACACAAGGAAACATGACACTACCATTTTGAAATGTATCCACTCTGGGACCAGTTTTTTTTTTAAAAACGGAATCCCAAAACACCGGATCCATGTGGATGCACACCCTAAACGACAAAATAGCTTTGCAGATACGCCTAATTATGTTTCTGTAAGGATGGGGCCAAAGTCTGAGTAGAACAAGCCTATGAAGGAAGCTAATTTAAGCTGCTTGTTTCTCTGTGGAACAAAATACAATGTCATATCCCCATTTTAATGTCACAGACTTTGCCTGCTATCCCACCACCGAGGGACTTTGCTAACTAATATTAGCCAGACGTGTAATAACAGTAGCTTATATTTATAGGAACTTTATGAACTCACAGCCTGTAGCTACACTTTCACCAACAAGTTAGACAGAAAGCTACTGTAGGTGTGACAACTTTAATAAGATACCACTAATAAACTAGTCTGAAATAAATACACAATTCCTTTTAGTAGCTAGCATCAAGGCTGTGCGTGGCAATCATTTTCAGTTACCAGGTCAAAAATATCAAATTTCAAATATCTAGGACTTCATGGTTGCATGCAGTAGATTTTTCTTCCTTTCATTTTGGAAATTATGATTTGGAGTATACTGCAACTAAGGCTAACCATAGCTAGAAGCTAGCTTAACTCAGTTTAGCTCAGTTTAGCACAGCTTACTTTTAGCAGTTGCACTGAAAATGCATTGTAGTCTAGCGCGACTTTGGTATGCAAGTATAATGCTTCGTTCCATTTACGTTGGAACTCAGAACTGGCCAGTCTGAGATTATGTTAGCTCCAACGTTTTGTGTTCCAGTTTCCTTCTCGTCAGACAGTAGGAAAAAAAAAACACTTCGCACATTTAGCCGTTGCTAAATGCACAAATGTAGCCACTCTGAATCTCAGCATGCGTTTTAAAGTCACATTTTATTGCAAAAGACATCCCAGCTTGTGAACACTGAAAAGTAGTACATGTACGAATGACTAAATGATACATAAATAGTAGACACCTGCAAAAAAACAGTCAGAATATGAAGTTTTCTTCAATGCTGTTGTGAGTTGCAGCCATCATGAATGCAAATGTCGGATATGGTCCTGTTGCACCGTTGACTTTCCATCTCGTAATTTCCAATTTAAGGGCCGTTCCATCTGAAATTTCCGACTCAGGACGTTAGAAATTCTGACTAATGAGGACGAATGGAACGCAGCATAAGGCAGGATAAACAGCTGCTCTCAGTTAGTAGTTATTTTATATACGGTTATGCTAACTGTCTTTTAGCAGTTGCAATGAAAAGGCAGGGTAATTTAGCTGGTAATTTAGCAGCCAGCTTAGATTAGTTTAGTTTAATTTATTTACTTTTAGCAGATGCACTGAAAAATAGGTCAGAATCTTAATCTGGCAAAAAAAAACGTATTGTTTAGAAATAATTTAAAATATAATCAACGATGTGCCTGCAAAGCGCTGTTTCTGTTTTCTGAATAAGGAGCTAAGTTTTAAAAGTTCCACCAGTGTTAGCAGTAATTGGCAAAATTTTAGCAAATTTCTGCATTTCGCAACAAAATGGTAACAATTACCTCTAATGTTCACCAAGAGTGTTGTGTATTTTTATCCTGAATAACATGTTTTACTGAACAATTAAACGTTTGTCCAACGCTTGTAACTTGTAATGCACATCAAACCTGGCCAGCACCTTGAATTCTCATGGATCCTAACAGCAATCTGAAAAAGTTCCAGTTGCCCATTTCAAGGCTTTAAGAGCTCACTCATTCTCATTTGTCAAACAAAAAGTTCCTTTTCTTGGCACTTTGGGTAGAAGAAAACAACCTTTTCACTTGCCTCAACTTGTGTGTATGTGTGTGGTGTGACGAGTGGGACCACTGATTCCTGGTGTTAACAGCTAATAAATCAGGCCCCATCCCCTCAGTCCTCCACTGGCTCAATTATATCCACATGTAGCCGTTATTCCTGCCATGTTAGCTGTAGTGTGCTGCATATTTTTAAAAGGTGGGTTTCCATAACACTTGCTAAAAGCTATGCTGGTTGTCGAAACACATGTTTGGGTTCTGTGGAAGCCAGACTCTGGCTGTTTTAAAGCACAAATGCTGTGGAACATAGCAGGAGCCAGGGCTGTTTTCAGAAGTACAACCACTGGTATGTTTGTGGAGGCAGTAAAAAGGTTTATTATACGGAGAAAGTCCCTAACAAAGGCTAGGTAGATACTTCTGAAAGAGCGATACAGTATTGAATGGTTTTCACTAACAGACAAGGGCCTGAGCAGATGTGCTTAGCTAGAATTGAGTTACTCAAATCTCATCTTTAATTAAAAAAAAATAAAAATCTAAAACCTTGTCAGAGAATTAGTTGTCCTGATAAATGGTCTCTCGCAAGAATTTAGACCCAAAGTGTAGTATAAGCGCATCTTGATTGATTAGAAAATAATATATTTTCGCTAATCAGTTTAAAAAGTGAAACTCATTTACTATACAGATAAATTGCACACAAAGTGATATATTTCTAAAGCATTAATTTCTGCCGATTTTGTCTTACAGCTTTTAAAAACCCAAAATTCAAGTGCTCTCAAAATAAAATAACATAGGACTAATAAAATAAGGATTATTAATACAGAAAGGTTTTGTCATGGTCTGGTATTCATGTGAATGAATACCAGACCCTACAGAGGGCAGACAGTTCCGCATTAAAGTACTTTTTTATTGTTGCATTTAATATTACAATTTTCTGACTTAACTTTGCCCTTGCATTGGCTATAAGCCATAATCATTACAATAAATAGCAATAATTGTTTGAAATATATAATTTTGCGTGTAATGAATCTATAGGAGTTTCACTATTAGAATTGAATCACTAAAATAAATGAACTTTTCGACTGAGTCAAAGCCACCAAATACCTTTTAGTGTTATATATGGGGTTGATTAGATGTGAAATATTTGTGATGAATGGAATAAAAGCTAATGGATAATACCAAAACATTCTAAACAAGGCACTGTTATTTAAAAAAGCAGTAAAATCAGTTTCTATACTGACCCTCTACAGCAACTGAAGAAAAACCACAAGCTGAACTGCTCCTTCTGCGACCTCCACTATCATCTAGTTTACCAGAAAAACGCAAAGAATTAAATATTGTCCTGAGACCCATTATTTCTCTGTGTTTTTGCAGTTATTTTCCAAATACTGGAGGCTCTGTTTGGCGAACTTTTGTGAGATTTCTGCTTCTTTTGGGTACATTCCCCAGAAATACAGCGCTGAAAGCTGCCAGCACCTACAGATATGTGTCCACGAAGGTCCGTGTGCTGTTTTTCTAACAAATAGTTGAGGGTTTCTGAAACTAGAGTAGGACTGGAGCCAACTCTGTGTCATTCCTTTGGCGCGTGCCAACTTTTTACTAAACATTTCTACCACCGTTTTTTTTTTTTTTTTTTTTTTTTCCAGCAGGAGAGAGGAGGAAGAGAGTGGGGGAGGTTGTGGTGGTTGGAGAGCCTCAATGCTATCATTCTTTGATTCTGTTTGAATCTGGCTGCATGTGAGCAGGAAAAGGAGCCGAACGTGCTTCCTGAATGTTTCGAGGGGGGAAAGCGCTGTAATAAGGGGTGGGCGGTTAAAAATAACCGGGCTATATAAGCCCAGAGCAGGATCTCAGTCAGCCTGAAACTCGCACTGGCTCTTGTTCAGTCAGGATGTCCAGCAGGTCCGCCGCTGCCTCTCTCTCACGAGGTTTTTCCACGTACGTCGGAGAACATGAGGCTGTGCTGATGTGTCCGACGTGATGAAGCACTTGCTGAACTGACACAGACATGATGCATGCCAGTGTTCATTACATTAATTTAAGCAGTCCAATGTAAAAGTGACAACCTGAGGTTTCATCATGGAGAACATGAGTGTGTTTGCATGATGAAACATCCCAACCCTTTGGAGCAAGTACTCGGAGGAAAATGCCCATCTTTGAGAATATATATATATATATATATATATATTAGAATTTAAAACATTTACAGATTTGTTAAAAAGTATTGGCCTCCTTTTACATATTTCTTCTGAAAATAAGAACAACTAATTTTTCTCAGATAACTTGAGCAAATATGAGTTTTTAAAGGATTTCATTCATTAATTGACAAAAACCTGTTAGAACCAACCTGAACCTTTGTGAAAAAGTAATTGCCCCCTTAACGTGGCTGTACCACCACTGGCAGCAGCAGCAGCAATCCCTGAGTTTGTGAGCACTGGTAATTAGGCTTTTACATCACTGTGGAGGACTATTGGTCATTCTTCTTTGCTAAATATTTTAAACTTTGCTACATTGGAGGGTTTTTGAGAATGTCTGAGTCCTTGCCACAACATCTCAATTAGATTTAAGTCCAGACGTTGACTAGGCCTCTCCAATACCTTCATTTGGCTTTTTTTTGACCCAAGGTGGACTTTTTTGTTGCGTTTTCAGGTCTTTGTCCTGCTGCACAAACTCAGGGGAGTTTGCTTGTAAGGTCACAAGCTGATGGCTGGACATTTTTTTCTTCGGATTAAGAGCATTATTTATTACCCCATCAGTCATGGTATGTGGTATGAATCAAAGCAACATCCCACTACCATCAGCTAAATTCAAGTCAAATACAAGGGGACAGATACCTTCCAGAAAGATCAGCTTATGCTTCACCAGTTCACAGAATATTTTTCCAAAACCTTGAAATCATCAAGATTATGTTTTTTTTTTAATCAAATAAGAGACAGGTCTTTGTGTTCTTTTTGGTGGGCTGCAGTTCTGGCCTTCAAACTCTCACATGCCATTTTTGCCTAGTCTTCTTTCTAATGTGGAGTCATGAACACTGACCTTAATGGGACAAATGAAGCCTGCAGAGCAACAAGATGTTCTTCTGGGGTCTTGTGTAACATCCTGCATGGACCGTCGATGTGCCAATGGGGGACATTTGGGAGGCCGGGCACTCCGGGGAAGCCCTATGTCAAATTCTCAGACAGAGTCTGTTTTAAAGATTTCCTGATATTACAGGAATGATAGTAGTCTAGTAGTCTAGGTGTGGCTTGTAAAACTCTTCTTAAAAATCTGGTTGAATAAAGTTAATTCACGATTTGGGGGGATTGCTGCTTCACCTATGACCAGGTTGATTTGGATAGCTTTTTTTCCCTTTAACAGATCAAATCAACATTTGAAAAAACTATTTTTGTATTTACTCATATTATCTTTGTACAATATTAAAATTTGTTTGATCATCTGAAACGTTCAAGTGTGACAAAAAATAATAACACAGCCTAGTATTTGTTGTCATAATTCAATCAGATTTTAACATTTCTGATTCATTAAATGTTTCCACTCTTCCTTAACCATTGATTGATTGAGCTACAGCACTTCTGTTCCAATTCCTGGAAAGCCACTCTGCAGTTCTGGCTTGTGTGGGCATTTTTAAAGTGAAATCTTGAAATAATTATGCTCAAAAACAGAAGTAGATAACCTCTGACATTAGTTTTCAAGGTTTTCACAGAACTGTTGTTTTTATTTTAAGGTCAAGTGAATCCAAAAGAAAAGAGGATTATTTGGATTACTTGCCACCAACTCTACAATTCGCTGATAAGCCGGTTTACTCTAAAAGCGTGTCCGAAGCAACAATACAATGCAGATTTGATAGTTGTGAAACAGTACGGGTTACCCAATGGAAAAAAATGTTGTGCAAATGTCAGTTCAGGGGAAGGATTCTACGAATTTTCTCTGGAAGCGTTGCTCATCTTAATATAAGTGTTGCGTTTCGCTCTGTGATTCACATAAGGGACTGCAGGTTGGTGGACCAAAGAATGGACATAAGGTCAAGAATCTGGAGAGGACACTGCTGAATCCTCACCATGTCCTAGGTGTCTGTCTAGTTTCTGATCTTCAACCTTCCTCTGAGGGCGCATTCTTATACAGGGACCAAGTTTTTAATGTAGTGCTTACGGATCTCTCTGTGTGAACCCACCACTGACAACATGTTTTAAATAAGGCTGCTGCACTCACAAGGCTGTCCCACCCATCTTAAGTCTGAGGCCCTGACTGCTTAAATAAAATTATCTCACCGCTCATGAACATTTATTCACAGGAAGTGACGGCACAGGGTGAAATACAAACCTGTCTCAGAAAAAAACGTCATTTGAATTACTGAGAGCTCCCACTCGAAATGCCAAGTTTTTCTTTTTTTTTTTCTCTCATCTGAGCTGTGCCCGCAGTCTGTGTGGAGTTTCCCACAACCGCTGTTCAGTTTTCTCATCAAGAGCATGTGAAGAAGGGAACAAGCTATAGGCATGTGAAGATTAATTTACCACTTACAGAGTTTGTCTGTTTTCGTTCTTCATAACACTATGATGTTTCAAATTGTCAATCAAATTGTTAACGAAAGGAGTACATAAAACAGTTTTGAAATGGCAATTTAATTTTCAAAGAAAGAAACCTATTAAAACCAATGTGGTTTAAAAAATATAATTCTGCCCCTTAGTAAACAATGACTTGACTTAATCAAACATATTTAGGCCTCGTCGCTGTCAAACCTGAAGAAACAGCTAAACAGGAGGTTGTGGAGAGGCCTAGTCAAAGTCCAGACTTAAATATATTTTGTGGTCCGGGAGCATGATCTTATTTAGGTTATGTAGGTTTAAACTTCTACATTTCGGCTGAATTACAGCAATTGAGCAAAGACGAGAGGGTCAAAGTTTCTACACACGCTCTACTGGTACGTTGATGGAATAATGAAGGAAAACATCTTTGAAATTTTTCTCCAAAAATTAGTACCAATATGGCTGAACCTTGGATAAAATTGGGTGTTCCAACATGAAAAAGACACAAGAAGAACATTATTAGTGTGGGTGTATGTATACATTTAAGGCAGGCAAGTGCAGCGCTAGGCAACACTAGGCAACCACCATCATCATGCCTTCCAGACAAACAAGAAGAAATTATATTGATACTCTTGACCAACGCGCAAGAGAGCAATACGTACATCCACAAAATCGCTGCATAGTGAAAACTGCACGGTGGGAACATCCTTTTACCAACATGAAATAACCACTGCAATCTGGGTAAAAAATTAAACAAAAACAAATGCTAGTAAACTTAGTCAGCCGTTTCTAAAGAGACTCTGCCTGCCAACATGGCGGTCATGTTGCCCGGATGTATTTTGAGCTCCTTTCATAATGATCTGTTATAGGACTTTGTCACTTTTGTGCAAATAAGCTGTAGCTAGCTAGCTGCGCCCCTCCTAACTCAATGTTTACACTGGCATTTATACGAACTTCATACAACCGTACCTTTTTGATCCTGAGTCAGTCCGAAGAAGCAGAAGAGGAGCCTCCTGCACAACCAGCATGGCAGCAGGAAGCATTTTCTAAATGAGAAGTTTCTAAATTAACATAGTGCTATCAGTAGCCTATTATTAGCGTTAGCTTTATGTTAAATGACAAATCATATTCATGCCGAAACTCTGTTGTACGACACATACAGCAAGACCAACCAGTGAAGATGGCTCTTTTTTTGTTTGTTTGTTTGTCTTGTGTGCTTGGACTTTTTCTAGAAGCAGTAGAGACCCAAAGAGAAATAAAAAAACATGCAAAAAGTGAATTTTGCATAGAAGGTCCCCTTTAAGGAACTCTTTGAAAACATATCTGATCTAATTTTTTTGAGGGAAAAAAAACAAATCATACTGGATATTCATGCTTATATGGAATGGGTAATCTGTTAGGAACAAAAGGATAACGCTTAATTTAATGAAAACGAAAATGAGCAACCCAGTGGGGGCTTAATCTGAAGTCATAGGGAAAGTGAAACTGAAAAACTGATGCAGCATGCTAGTCCAATTCGCTGATATGTCATTCCAGGAACTCAAAATGTTGCTCTGTAGTTTTTATGGCCCCCACTTGCCTGCATGCATGCCTGACAACGTTGGAGCATGCTCCATAGGAGAGGATGGAGGGTGTCCTTAGGTATCTGCTACCAAATCCTGACCAGGACGTCACTGAGCTGGTTGTCAGTCTGAGGTGCAACTTGGCGGAGTCGGGTGGACCTAAACACGATGTCCCAGAGATGCTCTATTGGATTTAGTTCAGGGGAGTATGGAGGCCAGTCAATGGTAACAATTCCCTCATCCTCCAGGAACTGCCCGCATGCTCTTGTCACATGAGGCCGGACATTATAATGCACCAGGAGGTACACAGGGGGCTATCGTCAGTTTGTCTGTCCCTCCATGGATATGCCTCCCCACACCAACACTGACCCACCACCAAAACCTTCCCAGTCCCTTTTCAGGTCTGTGAAACTTGTTCTCGTCTGTGAAAAGAACAGGGCGCGAGTGCTGATCCTGCCATTTCCAGTGTTCTTTGGCAAACGCAAGCCAAGCTCCAGATTGCCAGGCAGTGAGATCAGGACCTACCAGAGGATGCAGGTTCCCTCAGGCCACCTGCATGGAGTCTGTTTCTAATTGTTTGCTCAGAGACATTCACACCACCGGCCCGCTGGAGGTCACTTTGTATAGCTCTGGCAGTACTCATCCTGTTCCTTCTTGCACAAGGGAGCAGATTCTGGTCCTGCGGTTGGAATGAATATCTCTTACGGCCCCGTCCAGCTCTCCTACAGTAACCGGCTCTCTCCTCGTCCATGTGCAACCTCAGTGAGTCCAGGTATTGCCTCATACTACCAGTAGTAACATTAACCCTGAGCAAAGCTACAGAAAACTAAAAAAAAAAACAATGAATAGGGAAATTGTGGCCTCTGGCTGCAAAGCCATTCCTGTTCTCATTGTTGCCCCTTCAGTCCACCTGTAGTTGATTTCATTAACACCAAATCAGCCGACACTAATTAACAACTCCCTCTGCTGCTGAACTGACCAGATCAATAATCTGCAAGTGGAACTGACTCAATAATATGCTCTGATTAAAAAGTGTCTTTAGCAGTGTATATTGTACAATTAGTCCACTCTGGAAAATATTCAAATAATTGAAATGCATCACTAAAAGCCAAAAATGAGTTTGACGTCTACATCACTGATGACTGCACTTAAACTTCTGACCAGTTTAAAATTTCCCCTGAACCATGGCAAGGTAGTTGAACAATAGTGTTAAAGTTATTCTGATGGTTTTAGCTGATGGAGGAGACACTGGCACACACCGAACAAAAATGTCTAACTTAGCCCATAAAAACAAAACGACAAAAAAAAAACATCTAAAATATTGCTCAAGGATCTTTGAGTAAAGAAGATCTGGGTTGGTTAATAAAACAAGATGACAGCAAGAGTTCAGCAAAGGATTAAGTTCCCTAAACTGGAACTTGAGAGCCTTTTGATGCATTAAAGGTAGTTGTGTAAAAAGGGAAGTGAGAGTGCTCACTCTCACTAGTAGCAAAACAGAGGAGGGTTGTGGCAAAAAAAACCAAGGGTCAGACTCAGCGGTCAGGGGTTCGACCATCAGGCCAGCCAAAAAAAAAAAAAAAAAAAACGTTTCCTGTCAGACCATACTGGACTCTGACTGTGTGACGCACTTTCCACTGAACGCTCAGTGCAGATCATGCATCAGGATGTGGAAACCTCACAGCTGCACGCACAGTTTGGAGACGGTGCTGGACATGGCAGGTTGATGATAGGTGATGGTGTCCGTCACGCAGATCTGAGGCACAACGAGGCGAGCCCGGGTCATCAGCGCCTTCACGTCTGTGCAGCGTTAGCTTCAGCCCAGGCAAGGGGCCACGGCTCTTAGGAGAAAGTCGATTTTGTTTCGCTTTATGGGGCCGGCTCTTTCACTTCCTCTCAGATGGGGTTTTAAAATCTTTAAATAGTAACTTTTAATTCTTTCTTTAACAAATAAAGAAATCATCTCAACGATTTTAAAATTATCCCACAGCTAATTACAGTTATGTGAAAAAAAAAAGATCAGGCCACCATGGCAGCCTCTGTGTTACTATAGTTTTAATTTTTTGGACATACTGTAATAACTTTATTGTCCCTTTTTGTACATTTCAGTGTCATCTTCTCCCCTGCGTTTAACCTCTCCCTTGGGGATCAGGGGGCTGCCACTGTGGGGCGCCTGGGGAGCTTTCTGGGACTAAGTGTCTTGCTCAGGGACCCAGAGTGTCAGTGGGGTTCAAACCAGGGAACTTGCAGCCTTGCCAGAACATAAGCGCCCTGCTCTAATCGCCAGGCCACCACTCTCTAGTGTATTTAACATATAGATATTTAATATTAAAATTAATAATACTGAGAAAATTAAGTGACACAACTGACAAAATATATATATTTTTGCACGTCTTCTGCTATTTTGAAAAGGAATAGATTTGAATAAACCTCTATTTATTCCCACTTTAAAAGCTTAAATCACACACAGATGTATCACACCAGGTGTCCTTTTTTTTTTTAGAACATCATTCCTCAGCATTTTGTAGGAGTTTTGCCCCATTTAACTCCCACAGACATTTAGTTTGGTTTGCTTCTGCCAGTTAAAGAGAGAGAGAAGTGAGAGTGGACACTGTTGTAAGATCCAGGGAGATGTCTGAGGTTTTCCGAAAAGACGATAGTAGCAGCTTATGAGTCTGGTGTAGGATTTAAAGAAGCTTCAAAAGAAACAAAATCAGCCACTTTATAAAAAAACGTTTAACACAAAACACCCAAGTCTGGATGTCCAAGCAAGTTCACACTTGGAACAGACAGCAAGATGCTAAAAGTCTCCAAAATCCCTGAAATGTCCTTATAGGACCTAAAGCAGGCTCTTGTAACTGCCTGTTTGAAAATGAATGCCTTTTTTTCAATGGAGGTGAACAACTTCTGCTCTCTAAGAGAAAAATAGAGGGCAAAAAATAGGAGTGGGGAAAAATGTTCATTGGACAGATGTAACAAAAAACATTTTTTGAGCATTCAAGAGAAAAAAAAAATCATACCCACTGTGAAGCATGGATGTGAAAGTTTGGTATATATTGCAGCACCTGGCCAGACTGATGTCAGAGACTGGTAGATGGCTCACTGACATTATTCCAGCGAAAAAGTGAAGAACTATAAATTAAGGGGTGAAGCGTTTTTTCTTCATATAATTTGTTAGACCAGAAAAAAAGGTTCATTTTCACTGTGTGGGGGCAGTTACATCACTCTCTGTACCAGCGATGGAAAGTTTTGGTTAAGCCACCTCTTCACAAAGACATTAATATATTTCCCATGATTTGAAATATATTTATTTTAACACCAGTGGAGGCAGCTGGCTGTACTGATATTAATTTTCTCTGACACTGCTGAAGAACAACATTCCCACAGAATGATGCCGCCAACACCGTTTCGTGTGTTGCAGCTTCACAAACGCTCTCTTTAAGTCAATCTCCTGGAAAGGCCA
Organism: Fundulus heteroclitus; assembly: GCF_011125445.2. Classification (NCBI taxonomy): domain Eukaryota; kingdom Metazoa; phylum Chordata; class Actinopteri; order Cyprinodontiformes; family Fundulidae; genus Fundulus; species Fundulus heteroclitus. The sequence goes on along the minus strand of NC_046366.1, from coordinate 25,435,457 downwards.
GAGATATTTAATGGAAAAGTAACACCTGAGCAGGGGATAAAGGTGACGATCGGCTTTGTTTGTACTGTTCAAAATAAATTAAAGAAACACTTTAAGGAGAGGGGGGGGGGGAATCATGCTGGATACCCACACCGATATGAAATAGGTAATGTGTTAGGAACAAAAGGATGCCACATCATTTGATGAAAAGAATCAACCCACAGAGAGCTTAATCCGAAGTCATTGAGAAAGTGAAACTGAAAAGCTGCCTACAGTAGTCCAATTTGATGAAATGGCGTTGCCAACAATGCCTTGCTGAACAGCAGTCAAAAAAAAAAACGAGGAGGGGGGGTATCTGTGGCCTTCAGCAGCAAAACAATTATAGGATCGCCTCAATTGCTCCTTGAATGCACCTGTTATTAATTTCATTACAACCAAAACAGCTGACACCAATTAACAACCCCATGCATATATATATATATATATATATATATATATATATATATATATATATATATATATATATATATATATATATATATATATATATATGCATGTATGTTGAGGCCGAAATATTTCAGATGGTCCTCAGAACAAAGAGACAAAAAAAGGTCGTACAGTAGGCCACTAAGCGGTTTTCCCCGCTGACGAAGCAACTCTGCCAGCCTCTTCCTCGTTAGAAACCAGATTCCTCAGCAGAAAGCGCAACAGGCGCAGCGAGCGGGCGGCTCATCGTTGTGATGCAAATCTGGCCCCAGTCGACGCTGCGCGGCCCCTTCTACAATGGCCGCTGCGCCATTTACACCTGAATGAGGCGCTATACCTTGAACCGTGTTTACGTCCCCCGAGTGATGGTGGCGTGAAGAAAAAAAAAGGGCCACAGAAACCCGTTTGAGACGATCCTGGCGCCTGTTTGGACAAGCCTGCTGCGACGGAACAAAAAGCCATCTTCCATTAATGATAATGAGGCGAGAGCCAGACGCGCCAAGCAGGTGGATGCGGCGGAGGAATGCTGCTCAAGTCACCACACACGCTATTAAAACCGATTTTTTTTTCTTCAGAAAACTAATTGTTAGTCCTTAAAATAGCCCACCAACATTGGGTAATAATTTTCTTATCTAAGAGTTTCAGGAGAAGCAGGAAGTTAAACGATTGAGACACACTCAGCTAAATTAAATTCTAATTATTGAGATTATTTGCCCACCTGGTTTGTCCTTTCATGAATAAAAGAAAAGAAAAAAGCAAACTAACACATCGTTTGCGATTGACACTTAACGCATTCTTGAAATTATAATGGGTTAATTGTTTTAAATTGATTCTAACAAGGTGGGACTTCAAAGCTTTTCCCTGCGTTAGGAAGCTTGGCTTGCAATAACTGTAGCATTACCACTGTGGATAAAGTGGCAACAAATGTAATTCCCGCACCTACATAGAAAATGTCTTAACAACAAGGCTTTTTACAGTTAATAACGTTTGCTAAATTGATATGGTCATTGCTAATACAACCTGAGCTTGAGAAACGACGATGTCTGATGTCTGAATGAGCTTTGGTTGAAGTCTGATCAAAATGTTATTTTACCATCAGTGAGCTTTACATGTGGAAACTTACATCTTCAATTAAAATGGAAATACTTTCAAAGGATTAATTAAATTTTAATCTTAATTTTTCTTGTTTTTGACTATAAAAAAGAAAACACACAAAAAAAAACTTGCCATTGAGGCAAACTGTAGCGTTTGATGGAGTGGAAGTTTGATAGTGTCTAATTAGTCCTTTTTGAGACTGAAAGCAACTTTGGACTGGGTGCGATCAGCAGGCAGAAACGTTGGGTCATCTGCCAGGAGTGGTTATTGCAGAACCAGGTCACCCTTGAAAGAGAGATTATTAATCTCAATGGTGACTTTCCTGGTTAAAGGTTTAATACTACAAAACTATCAGAAAAAAAGATGCCGACGATTGATGCAGCTGTAAGAGCCAGTAGACCGTCCTGCAATCCAAGGCCAACCAGATCTACAAGGTTGGCGTTATTTAACCTCTTTCCTTTTTGCACCTCCGCTGGATGTTGCTGATTTACTCAGCTCCATCGCAAACACATACGGAGACGCCTTGTTGAGCGGGGAATCGCAGGTCGATGTCGCCGCCATATTGGAGGTGGCAGAGTGGGGAAATTCGGAGATGTCTTATTCATGTGCTGCCTGGATTTGTACCAAAATGACAAACCAGATCTACATGTGAGAACGAACATATACTTAAGATTGTATTTATTCATTATAATGTCTTGATGTTTTTGTGATTATACACAAAATGCTTTGTTCACTGACTAAAAGAACAAAAATGAAGTGAAAACTGAATTTTATATAATAAGCCAACAGGGCATAATAAATGTAATAGTTTTTAAAAAAAAAAAAAATAAAACCAGAGTAAGCTACTAGTGTGACTGGGCCCGTTTAGGCATTAAAAAAAATAGTTTATTATAATTGAAATAATCTGAAGGGATTGCTGACAGGTTTGACTTTAACGTTAGCGCTGTAGATGCAGATACAAACAAAAACTTTCTCAACAACACTAATATAACAGTTTCTGAACATTATTTTTTTTACACACTAATAGTGCTGGATTAGGATTCAAACAGGGCTGCAGAGTGGTGCACTATTGTCTCGCAGCAACAAAAAGTCCTGGGTCTCTCCGAACTGGGGTCTCCCTGTGCAGGCATGGGTCTCCCTCTGGGTACTCCGGCTTCCTCCTGCAGACCATTTCATTTATAATTAAAGCACAGTTTATTTAAAAAAAAAAATGGGTGAACCAATGCGAAAAGAGAAAAAAAAAATAAAACCACTGGATGGGAAATCATTTTAATATCTTAAGATTTATTTACTTCTATTATAGTGCAAACGTTTGTGCACCATTGTGTAAATTCAGAAACAGCACATACTTAAGGTCAGATTCAATAAAACGTAATGAGTGAGCACCTGAACGCCTCATTCTTTGAGTGGTAATGATTACACGAACAACTGACAGCTTCTAAATGAAGCTGTTACTGCGGCTTGTCCCGCGGCGGTTTCTGTCATCAGACTCGTTCTTGGGACGTGCGTTACGTAACAATCTAAGGTTGCTATACAGGCTGAGTTGTGTGTTTGTCCTCAACTTTTTTCAAACAGTACACTTCAGGTGGAGGGGTGTGGGGAGGAGGAGGGTGTGGGGAGGAGGAGGAGGAGAAGGAGGAGGAGGAGGAGGCCCTCTGCCTGCGTCATCCTGCGCCTTATAGGCTCCTGCGCCGTGCCTGTTACAGCACTCTAAGCCCAGCGACCTGCAGCTTTATATAGAGCTAAATTTACCAAAACTCTACGTTGTTTCCTGAGCTCTCACAATTGGCCAGGCGATCTGTGCTCGTAGAGTTATAAGGTCGGGGAGGACCTCCTACCACTTTTAAACTGGTGTTTGACGCGCAGCTGAGGAGAGATAGAGAGAGAGGCAGACAGGGGAGAACCGTGAAAGCACTTGAAACTCTGGCGCGGCTGCCGCTCCGCTCAACTCGGACCGAGACAGCTCGTTGTGTTTGTTAGTTCGCCCCCCCCCCAAAAAAACGATGGCCTTGTCAGGAGTGATGCTGCCCTCATTTTCGACGTTCTCTAACCAAAGAGAAAAAAACTGGGAAAATGTAAGTTTCTCACTCACCTCGCAGGATGCTCGGGCTGCTTGAAATACTTTTCCTTGGGAAGCAAGGAAAAGCTACGTTTTGTCTGTGCAAAATTAATTTCTAATGTCGAATATTATTGTTTGTTTTCAGAGGTGGAAAGGAGAGATGGACAAGCTCGCACCTACGAGTTGCTCCATGCTTGAACTGGTACAGAGCCTGGACAGCCAGAGCAAGAAGGACGAGGAGGATCTGAGCAATTACTTGGACCTGGATTTTATTCTCTCCAACACGACGGGACTAGACAGCGCGGTGGAATACGTCGGCGCGGCCGATGCCGGCATGTACACGGCAAGCGGGAACTCCGTGCCGCAGTTCCCCGCCGAGGACCACCGCTCCCCGCCTCCTCCCTACGGCGCCAGCCTCATGACGGAGCTGCTCCGCTCCGACGCGCCCGGCGGCTACAGCGTGACGCGCAACCCCGGCGTTCAGGGGAGATTTTACGTCAACGCGTCGCAGTTCCCCCGTCCGGAGAACATCAAGATCGAGCCGGCCATGGACAGTTACGGCCCCGTTCTGGGCATGGTCCCCCAGAGCTGCAGCAGAATCAAGCAAGAGGGCAACGTGTCGTGCATGATGTCCTTCGAGCAGCCCCGGGTGGCCATCTCCCCGCGGGCGGCCAGCAGCATGACCCCGCCGCTGAGCCCCGACGACCAGCAAGCCACGGACTGCCAGGCGCAGCTGTGCTTCCAGCAGAAATACCACCCGGCCGCGTCCTTCCAGCACCACCCGCAGGCTCCGCAGATGCAGATGCCCTACCACGCTCCGCACCCGGGCTTCGGGATGTACGACGAGGGTCTCGCCCTGCAGCCCGCCGGCGCGCAGAGGGTGATGCTCACCCCTCCCTCGTCCCCGCTGGAGCTCCTCGAGTCCAAGCCCAAGAGAGGGAGACGTACGTGGCCGCGGAAGCGCACGGCGACGCACACCTGCACGTTCGCCGGCTGCGGGAAAACCTACACCAAGAGCTCACACCTGAAGGCACATCTGCGAACTCACACCGGTACGTTTCCTCTCCTCCGTTCCATCATCACTCCACGACTTTCCGTGCGCCATGGCGCATGATGTTCCAAACTTTAAAAAAAACACCTACTAACTCTGCCTTTTTTCCCCCCTTTTTCCTCGCAGGTGAGAAGCCATACCACTGCAGCTGGGAAGGTTGCGGGTGGAAGTTCGCCCGCTCCGACGAGCTGACCCGTCATTTTCGTAAACACACCGGACACAGACCCTTCCAGTGCCACCTGTGCGAGCGCGCCTTCTCCAGGTCTGACCATTTGGCGCTCCACATGAAGAGACACATGTGAAGGAGCTCACCAAAGGACTTGAGGGTGTTCACAAAAAAGGGGGGGATGTATTATTTTGTATTGTGATTCAGTTGTATTTTTATTTAAAATGCTCTCCATGTGGCCAAATTCTGTTTATATATATATATATATATATATAATATTGACTTAAAAAAAAACGTTTTAGTGTATGTTTTTTTTTTTAAATAATGTAGCTGGTACTACTTTGGTTGTATAAAGAAAGCTTTGGAAAAGCTTTGTTTGCTTAAGAGCAGGCAGACCAAGAAGGGGCTGGCCCTGTATATACTACTCTTCTTTGACAGAACTGGAACGCTGTGTTTGACACAAAAAGTGCCTTTCTATGACTGTGCTACTGTAAAACTCTTTGTAACAGAACGACGTGGCCAAAAAAAAAAAGAAAATATATATTAAAAAAAATGTAAATGTTCTTGTTGACAGGGGTAAAATGCACATACAGTTGCCTAGCAAGCGCAGAGACAATGTTTTATTTAAACTGCCTCATGTGTCTGAACTGCCTTCTGACCTGCCTTCGCCTATTTGGAGTTTCTTTTCCTCTCTCCGTGTGAAACTCTTGGGATCCAGCCCCTCTGTACACTATCAGGGCTTGATGTCCTGTGCATTATTTTTTACTTAAATTTATATAAATAAGTACATGGATTTTTTTTATACTGTAAAGAAAATGTGTATTTATTGTAAATATTAAAAAGAACAGATTTGAAAACAAAAAAAAAACAACTAATCGTGTTACTGGTGAACTTCGTGATCCCCTTTATTCATTTCAGACACCTTGCTCGTTTTTGATTGGAAACCACATCCACCCACTCGATAAGGTTTCACAAGTGTGCTTGAATTTATGTGCACCCGGCATGGCGGCAGGGCTATCCGCACCAGAAAATGCGTCCCCGGCGTCAGGAGATGCTGACTGCTGAAACCTTTGAGGGGAACTCGATTTCCAGTGATGCTGTGCAGCTGCAAGACAGAGAAGGGTAGCCGCTTGTGGGCTTAGCCTATAAATACAAACACTCCATTTTCATAATTACAGAGTGAGGCCAGGAGCCGTCTGGACAGAGGGGCACAGCAAGCCCTCATCAGGGAGCCCTTAGACTCCCTTTCAGATGGGTAGAAATTATAGTAGGACATCAAAGCGCCTTAATACTACAATTACACACAGTCACTCTGCACTGCAGTTTCAAAGTATCCAGGTCCGTCGCTTTATATCATACATACGGTGTCAGGGAGCATTTGTATCTCCTGCATGAAGGACTGCATTGAGAGCACGTATCAAAGCCAGATGGCAGCTGTGAAAAGATAGACGGGGCTGCTTTCAGGAACGTTTTTTTTTAAAACCCTGTCCACAGGACACGGCCCGGGAGAAGGCCAGAACGCCGGCTTTTTTGCCCGTCTTGCCCCCCAAAAGCAAGCGTTTCAAACAAGCGGTATTTGACTTAAAATGTTTCCACCTGACGTATAAGAATTTACAATATCTCTCTTTTTTTTTCTTTTTTTTTAAAAAAAGGGGAAGCATATACTGAGTCGAAAATATCTACACTGAAAGATGCAAATGTTTCACTCTCATTTCACTTTTTTTTTTGTTCCAATATCGTCTCATTAACTCATAAATAGAGTCAAAATATGTCTCAGATGGATTGTAACTAGCAGGGAGTAAATAAAAGCGATTTCTTTAGACCATCTCGCTGTGGTGTCAGTGCCGCTGTTTGACGAACCTCCAACACTACACGGAAAAAGAGACACTCACCCATCATGGGTTTGGATAGCCTATCAAATTGGGACTTTTCTAAAAATGTTAAACTTTCCATCCCCCAAGGTGAACTGGTTACATCACAACCCTGAGTTTAAAAAAAAAAACTAGACCTGGGTGCAGACGCTTGCATTTATTGAGGATTCTCTCTAATCGCCATCAGGTCAAAGTCATATTTGCAGGGCTAAGTGTCCTCACTAATATTTGGTTAACTGGCCCTTACTGCCTGCACAGTGGTCCTGTTGTTAGCACTGTGGCCTTGCAGCAAGAAGGCCCTTGGTTTGAACCCCAGCCAGAGTCTTTTTTGCATGTTTTTCCCAGCGCATGTGTGGGTTCTCTCTGGGTACTCTGGCTTCTTCCCACAATCCCAAAAATATGCAAAAAAATATAGGTTAAAAGGTCCAAATTTCCCTTAAATATGAGAGTTTGTGCACGGTTTGTCTTGTGTGTCTCCCTCCTGGCTGGCAACCTGTCCAAGGTTTTATCCTAAGGTCACGCTCGCTCAGTGGTCACTACAGACAGGTACCAGCAGCACAGAGAAGTGGGTTGGATTTCTCTCACCAAGTAGTAGAGGAACTACCATGCCTGATGGTCTTTGCGGTGTTTTTAGGGTGAACGACTAACCTCGACTGCTGCAAACGTTGTGTTTGTTCTGGAGGGCCAAATAGAAAATACAAAGCTGGTTCAAAGTTGCGAACCAGCTTTGTATTTTCAAAATCTTTTGAAGTTATATGCTGCATTATCATACCGGAATAATAATAATAATCTGTACAACAAATCATCAAAAGCCTCATAACAACATGACATTCACGCCATGTGGATGTATGTAAACTTGTGTGTCGGTGAAGATTCTCAGTCATCCAGGACACAATCAGTCCAAAAAAGGTTTAAAAATAAAGCAGCTGGACTTCCGTTCTATTCTGAATAGAAGTCCAGCTGTTTTTTATTGTTATTTTTTAACCTTTTTTGGAATGTAAACTTTTGACCCAAGCTGCTATCAGCGTAAAAGCAGTTTTACTATTTTTGCGAAAGTACATGGGGTATAAACAACAAAATAATATGTATAACACAGAGTATTCTAATATGAAGCCACAGCTGATTTTAAAAAGTTTCAAGAACAGAAAACTGAAAGAGTGCATCCCCCAAAAAATGAGCTGTATATAACAGATCTGGTTGATTTGAGGTCAGCATGAAGGTAGTTCTCCTACTTAAATTTGTCCAAATATAAGCGAGTGTTTATGGACATATTTGATTCTGAATGCATAATCTTGACTCTGTGCGGATTAAAGAAACTTTACAATAACTTCCAACTTAAAAGGTATAGTGGACGACCTTTTACATCTTCGAGTTCCAGGGGGATCACCTCACCTATTGGTTGTCCCACAAGCCAAAAACCCTTTAAGTTGTAGTTTCACCCCAAAGAAAATGCTTTAAATGCATCTTTAAAAGACCATAATCGATCATTTGTTAATATTCTATAAAATGTTTCCGTCCAAACGTGCACCTTTCTCACACCTGACTGTGCTTATAAACAGCTGAAGAAATGCTGTTGATCCAGGAAATGTCATAAGTCAACTTTATTTAGGATCAAAGTTGTTACAGTTTTCAGAAAAATCAAAACTCAAGATAGTTGATTTTTAATAATTACATAAATACATTGCAATATTACAGCTTTAGTGTTGATATGTAGATAATTAAGGCGTCGTCACATGCTGTACATGTCCTGTAGGGAATATACAGTACATTCATTATGTGCCTGATAGACCTGATTAGGGTTGGAGAGCAGTAAGAACGCATTTGAAAAACTGTCTTCCACATACAGACAAATCATGACATAAAAAAAAAGGTTGATTTTACTCATAAACGAGAAGCAAAAAGTAGTGACAACAATCCCGGTGCGTCTTTAGTAATGCGAAGCATAGCAGAAGTAAAATGTAACAGCGTCAGTATAAACATCGTGGGTTTACACGTTTCCATTTTATAGAGGCTTTTAGTTGTATGGGAGTGCAAGTTCACCACAACAAACCAACCGGCGTTAAAACCATCAGACAAACGCGAGCTGCTCACATCTGAGTCATAACTGAAGGAAAGACCCCGATGATCCTCACTGGCCTTCATCAGGTTTCAGGTCATCTTTAATTCACGCACCCTAATGCCACAAATAGTGGACACGAATCCTTAAATAATTAAAAACATGTGTAACAACAAGAAAAAAAAAAAGAAAAAAAGAAGAGGATCATACCTCTGATGATCTGACCAAGTCCTATAAGACACTTTTAGATTCCAATGACTTGCCTAATCCAAAACGTGCATTTAACTGTAATTTAATCATAAAGCATGGAGCGTCTAAAAAGGTTTCTTTCACCATCTGGTGCTGGACAAGCTCAGTCGCAGACCAACAGAGTGGCTGACGTGTTCTGTTTGACTTCATATTTAAAGTTTTCTGCCTAACTCGTGGTTATGGAAAACAGACTTCAAAATGCATTTTACTTCATGCACCACACGTTCTTTGACTTCATACATAAACTGTAAAATATTCCCCAAATGGCTCTGCTTCGACTAATTTGACTCGCATGGCCCGTTGTACTAACCCAGGAAAAGAGCCATATGGATGTGATATTTAAAATGCTAAGAATGTCTTTGTCGTCATAATATCAGAGAAACGTCCTGCGGTGTTTATGTTGCGGAGCATTATGGTTAGTAGTTAGATAAAATGTCTGCGAACGGCTCCAGTCTGTGAGACTACAATGAGATAAATACATCTTCCTCTCGGCTCCCCCCGCTGAGTGCAGCCTCAGACAACTGCGCAGAGATTACTGGAGAAGTGCGCCAAGATGAAGATGATGACAGAGGTGGGAAGATGAGAGCAGGGGTAAAGTGTGTTGAGTCTGTGCTACAAGTGCCTTTTTAATGCTGGCAGAGGTGCTTCCCCCTCCTGTAATCAGCTGTTTAAGGTAAACAGGCTAACAAGCACAAGGTGGGCGGTCATTGGGAGTAGAAGGAGTTTACTAAAAGCGCCTGGTGCACAGACACATTAAAGTCCAAGTTGTTAGTTTGTGATGCAGCCCTGGATCATGTTGATTATTTTTGAGCTTTAGCTGTTTTCAAGGTTTCAAGTTAGCAATAGAAAATATCACATTGGATTTGACAAATAAGAAATACAACCGGCTCTGAAGGTTAGGTCAGAAATAATAAGTGGGGTGGTGGTTTCGTCAGAATCTCAGAAATCCGATTTTTCCATGGTCACTGAATGCACCTTATGTAGCTAGAGTCAGTTTGAGCTGACGACTCTCATCAATTTGGATGCTGTAACTGGTGGAAAAACACTCCAAGTTAACTTCTTCAGTAATGGGGAGTTGAGTCAGAAGAAGCACGGAGATGCAGAAAGATATCTAGAAGGAAATCCTATTTTTCTATGTCGTGAGCCTCATTCAGGCTGCAAGACGGCGAGCGAAAGCAAGACTTTTCATCGCATAACCCGAAGCCCGAAAGGAGTACAGCCTAGTTGGTATGGAGCGTTACTGAGTAAAAGAACACCCAGTCGTTACCTGAAATGATGCTTAATATCAAATCAGAGGAAGCACAGCAATGCAACAACATTTTCAAAGAGGAAAATTATTTAGTTTGATGCATTGAGACACGCATGCGGTTAATTAAGGGAGACATTTAGCATATAGCTGTACGCCTGTGATATTGAATATGTTGGATCTGGAAATGCTGGTAACATTTAAGACCTGTTTCAGTTACGGTAAGGGATCTCCAATCTCTGGGCATTACACGCTGAGACTGTTGTTTTAGTTGTTAAGACCGTTTTAAATGGCAGCGCTGCAATCATTTAGTTTTTATCTTAAATTAAATATAAAACCATGTTTAGCTCTCTCAAACATACATCATCACGCCGGCTCTACTCCCTGTACGCGTTACTCGATAGCTGCTTAGGGGACGAAGGGTAGAAAAATATAACTTTAGTGCATAAGGACGTAAGGAAGAGCATTCATACTTCTTAATCAGTATTGGTAGGTCAAAGGTTTACAAAAACTGGAAATCTGCCACAATATTCTGATTGGTGCAGGTCTAAAGTTAATGACACTTTGTGCCCGTGGTCGGGGGGTGTCTTCAACGGGACTGCGGAGCGATTGGGAAGCTCCCATAGTTACTTGATATTCACAAAAACAGAGACATAGTGAGGGCTGCATCTTGCAAGAGAAGGATATTTGTGTAACTGTCTGGTCAAAGTTGTAGTCTTGTTTTAACTCGAGCGGCAAATTTTATGTCATCGTTGACCCAGAATGCTTAATGTACATAAAGAGACCGTGGGTATTGTAGCTCATGATTATAGGTAACATGTTGAATGTAATTACGACTCCCTTAAAGTTTACAAAACCATCAGGTTTGAAAGGTCAGCAGAAAGAGGTGCAGTTCAGCGGTCTGCCATATATTTCTGGTGTGGAGCTTAAATGAAGTCTGAATTCCTGCTGCTCACAGCCGGCGTTTGGAAGCTGTACCTTAAAGGGGTTTTTTAAATTTAGAGTCATTTCATGCGAGTCCAGTCATAACAGAAAGAAACACTGGTCTCTTACACAACTTGGTAACAGAGGGCATGAGCCTGTAAACGGAAGAGTTCGGGTGGACAGAAAGTGGACAGAAAGCTGCAGTCAGGCGTTGGAAATGTCAGCCTTGCTGAGAGCGATGGCCAGCTCCAGATCCTGCTGCTCCTGCAACCGCAGCCTCCTCAGCCTCTCCTGCTCCTCGCGCTCGCTCTCCCTCTTGGCCCACTCCAGCTGCTGGTTCTCACTTCCAAACTGGAGCAGACAAACAAACATTAGATTTGGGAAATCAAAAAAAAAAAAAAAAGGAAGAGAAAAAGGAATGTGGTTGTGGCTTGAGGCTCAAATGTCAACACAGAAACAGACAAATCACTGGACAAAAGCAGATGTTTCTAAACAGGCAGAAAGTCAAAAACAATGCTGGACGGGTGTAAAATGCTCAGGAGCAAATGGCAGTAGACTCAAACAATTAAGGCTTATGACCATCAAACCTTTCCATTTTGTCACGTTACTACAAAAAAAATGCTTTTTGTGTGATAGACCAACACAAAGTAGAATGAAAAATGAAATACGATGCAAATAAAAATCTGAAAAGTGTGGCGTTTCTCCTTTTTTCACATGCAAAATGCTGCATGGCGTGGAAATTAGGACCCTTCGTCTGGACACCCCTATCTGCATAACCGGCTACAAACTGTTGTGCTTCAGACAAGATTTTGTTTATTGTGGATTTATTTTTAACACATTTTGCTCCTCCACTGCGTTTATGCGGATCAAAGTGTTGTCGGTCCGCACAAACGTCTCTTTTCTCTCTCCTGCGTTCGTTGTCTTCTTGCTCTTCTTCCTTCTTTATTTCTATGGCAGCGTTGCCACACCACTCACTGGCGTGGCATAGGTATTACAACACCTATTAAGGCTTCTCTGGCTTGGTGCAGTTTCATCTTTATGCTCAAACTATGCGTATACAGTATTCATCTCCATCTGGATGTGGTCTAATACGACGCATTATCTTGAAAACGCCAGCCGACTGGTTAAAATAAAATAAATATTTCCCTTTATAGTCCCACACAGGAGAAATCTGTCTGTGTTTAACTCTTCCTTTAGGGAGCAGTGTGCTGCCACACGGGGGCTTGGTCAAGGGTCTTGCTCAGGGACCCAGAATAATAAATAAAATTTCAGACAGGCAACCTTTGAGTCCTCTCCAAGATGCAAATGCCTGGCTTGCTAAACCACTAGGCCCCAACTCCCACTCTATGACCGCAGCAGCATCTTGATGTGGAAATGCATTTTTTTTTTCAGCAGGGACTGAGGAGTAAGCTAAGATAGATGGAGCTAAATTCAGGGAGAAGCAAAAGATTTGACACATGGCACGTTCAACTTCACGCCGGATCTTACACATAAAACCAGAGCTGCAACAGAAAAGTCCAAACCAAAGCATACTCAAGTGTTAGTAATGGCCTGGTCAAAGTCCAGACCTGAATTCACTTCATAATACGTGACACTCTTCATTCAATCTGACTGAGCTTGATCCATCTCACTAGATGGATTTCATTCTGCAGAGCTCCACGCATCAGTGTATCAACCCTCCAGACCACTAAGGTCTTCTGGCTCTAGTCTACTCCACATACCTAGAACCAGAACTAAACATGGAGAAGCAGCATTTAGTTCCTATGCTCCGCTTATCTGGAACAAACTTCCAGAAAACTGTAAAAGTGCGGAAAGCCTGAGTTCTTTTAAATCAAGATTAAAAACACATCTGTTTAAAATTGCCTTTGACTGTTCTAGTTAAACAGTTTTACTGTTTTTAATGTTCTTTTTTGTTACTACATTCTATCCCTACTTGCTTTTATTCTATTTTCTATCTACATTTTATTATTTTGGTATATCTTAATCATGTAAAGCACTTTGTATTGTCTTGTACTGAATTGTGCTATATAAATAAATTTGCCTTGCCTTGCCTTGCCTTGCATCCATCTGGGATCGCTCCATTGGAGATGTATTTCAGAAGGAGGGGCTTATCAAAAATCCTTGCATATGATTGGATAAACCACTTGTCCGTCATCTTTACTGACGTGCTACTTCAACCACTCACATCGAAACCAACCCTTGATGCCGACGACAGCGACGTAGGGAAAACCAAAACAGAACAGCCGTCATCATGGATATACCGTATATGTCGATAAAAGACCGATGTCGGCATTCTTTTAAAGGAATTTTTTGCACCATAAGGCGCATTAACTATTCTTCCCATATCACTCCGCCCCTCCGCGGACACACATACTACCTAAGCGGGAGAGCCATCAGTCTCTGTCGGGAGGACGGTCTTTTTTTTGTTTGTTTTTTTAAGTACAGTATCGCAGACGTTTCAACACAGCAAAATCATTTTCATCACCAACTTAGCAAAGCCTTCAGGGTGACTTTTCAGCTGCGACGAACATGATCCAGTCAGCAGGAAACCACAGACTGTCTGGCCGAGTATTAACGCAGCCGCAGCGGTCGTAACGCTGCAGTCTTCCCGGCCAGGCTCGCCTGTCAGCGGGTCTCTGCCGCTCCTGACAAATTCAAGCACTATTATAATCGGCTCATAATCCCGATGAACTGACCGCACAGATGAAGTTTGGAGGTTTAAACTTTTGAGTGGCAATGGAAAAGGGGCTATTGTCTTCGAGCCGCCATTGTTTTCTGAATCCAAACAGTCGCTTCTCTGATACGTTACATCTACGTAAATCCCGCCCGGCGATCCTGATTGGCTGGTCCATTTTATGTGGTGTTGAAATCCCTCCCAGTGGCAGCGAGTCCAGATGGATGTGAGGAGCCGTGTGGAGCTACATCCATCCGGCGAGAGTCAGGTTAAAAATTTCTATCAATAGATGTAAAAACCTGGTAGAGACAAACCCCCAAGACTTGCAGTTGTAAAAGGAGCAAAAGGAGATTCCATAAATTATTGACTCAGTTTGACTCCACACTGTTGAGATTTTTATTTGTAATAAATTTGAAAACAATAGGCCTTTCTCCTCTGTCACAACTATGCCTATCCCATAATCAATAAAAATGTGAATAAAATACATTAAAACTTGTGGCTGTAACGTGACAAAATGTAGAAAAGTCAAGGGCCATTAAAGGTTTTGCATGGCAGTGTATATACCTTGCATAAAAAAGCAAAACAAAGCTAAACTAGAAGCTTACAGCAACGTAATTCTTTTTTTTTTTTTTTTTTACAAAGCAAGGCAACAGTAAAGGCGAGTTGGTCACATTTTGCTTTGCTGCCTAAAAGGATACTTAAAAGAAAATAATTGAGCTCATTGCGGATTTGCTATATTCAGACTATGCGCTGCGAACAAGTTCCACACATGCAAAGATTGACCGCCACACCTTTTTTTTTTCAGTCTTACCTTCACAACTTCAGACCCTGGCAGAGAAACAAAGCAAATCACAATGCAAAGCTCCTTATAAATAAAAAACAAACAAACTACAAATCCCAATCATGCAGGCACAAAATAAATGTACGTCATGTAAAAATACACAAAAAAGCTGCCATGCATCGTCTCGCCACCTCAGTGCATGCCCAGCTGTTGTGGAAAAAAACAAAAAAAAAGCGGAAGACAGGTTACAAAGATATTTTACTCAGCTGTGCTCAGCTCCGAGGCATGTCATGCTTTGACAGCAAATAAGCCTTCATCTTACACTTCTTGTGCTAGATGACTGAGAAAATGCTCTTCAAGCACACCCGAGCAGACACGTCTAGCAGCCTGGTGGCGGCGAGGTTTGCAAATCCTCACGTTCTGCACACATGCAAGCCCGCTTTGCCAAGAAGGGCGACGCAAAAACATATACGACTGGATAGAGACGAAGTTCCGGGACCGTCTGAGTCTGTCATGCAAATATTTGACATCCTTGTAACCCAACTGTGAGGAAAAGCTCTCAAATGTTGTTAGTCAACAGCCAGTAAACACGTTCGCTCTGCGAGGTAACGAAACAAAACGAGGCCCGGTGTCACTAGATGACACCTCGCAGCCGTCGGCTCTGCGGCTCATGCAGACGACGAAGCTTGGTCCAGAAAACAAAACTTAAAATAAATAAATAACTGAGAGCGGACTGCACTTACAGAACCAAAATCTGCAAAACCCACAGGACAGTCTTTGGATTCTTTTCTCGACTGTGTTGCAATAAAAGAGTCTCTACCGACACTCTGCAGCAGCTCTGACGCACTCGGGCCGAGCAGATCTACTGGAGGAGATAAACATTTAAATGAATAAATACCAATAGCAGCTTTCCTTCTCATTAGAGCTCCCTTGGGAAAATACGCTCACACTTAAAAAAAAAAGGAGAATGTGTAATAGCGGGCCCACTGAATTTTCACAGGAAGCGTAAAGGTTTGGGCCCGCGGCGTTCAGAATCGTCACCCTGGGGAAAGCGATAATGGTTCAAAAAAAAAAAAAAAGGTGTTAACCACATTTTTTGAGTAAAGCTCACTGATGCATTGATGCCTCAGTGTGCACCGTGTTGCTTTTCTGGAACATATGATTGTAAAAAAAAAAAAAAAAAAAAAACAGACACACCCTTTCATACTGTAAGCTGAGAACACATTTCCAATAATCGCTTTTGACTGGTTCCCATTGTCTTTTGCACACGGTCACAGCAAACCCCCTGAGGGCTTAAGTATAATATGTAGGAAAACTAACCAAATATTTGCCTAATTAAATCCCTATTACAAAACCAAATTTGTGTCTGAAGTTGTAAACAAATGTTGCAGCAACACGAGCGCAGACAAACAGCTAAACTGCAGCCTCTCACAGGACCAGGATTAGTTGTGCAACTGTTTCTGCGATGCAGATATTGAGAGCAGCCCACAAATTTAGGAGTGGGCTTCTCACTTCCCTTTTACACGAGAGGCACGCCGCGAGAACGAGCTCGCTGGCAAACCGTGGCTCGTCTCAAACCCGCTCTGAGTGGTGAAGCAAAGGGGAACACCAGCTTTCTCAGGCTGCGGCTTCTGCTTAAAGAATAAGTGCAAGGTCACATCGGAAGGGCATGGCCTGGGAATGGGTTGTAGGTGTTGTGTGACTCAAGATGAACTCAAAAAGCAAGATAAACACACGGGCTCTGTGTGCAGGAGGAAAAAAATAGAAAGAAGTAGCACTCGCTATCAAGACAATTTTGACTTAACTGATATTGGTTATTATGGTGAAGGGGGGGGTGGGGAGAGAAAAGAAAAGAAAAGAAAAATCAAAAACATATGTCCTATTAATATCAGCTGCGATGGGAACCGGTCAAATGGAGGTTCACATGTGCTGTGACCCCATACTACTTTCATATCTCTGCCAACAGCTTTCCTGTTGACAATATCATAAGAAGTAACAACTATCTCTGCAATCTCATACCTTGCTGAGGAAGTTGTTTTTCTTGCATATAATCAGGCTGTAAAACACCTTTTAGCCAGAAAACCAGAGTTTTGTATAGGTTTTTTTGCCATCTTCTTTTATTTTCCACCCCCATCTTTAGTTGCTGTAACATAATATCACACTGAAATTTTTTTGAAAAGTCTACCTTATAATTTTAGTACATTTATTCAATGGGGGGAAAACTGTTTTCAACAAAATGTGCTGTCTAATGTAACTATAGCATTTCTTTATTAATAATTTTCCTGTTTTCAAGCTTACCTACTTTCACCTACGTCAACTGATTTCAACAAGTAATCTATTAAAACATTCAGCTCGTTCAGAACTTTTTGCTTTCCAATGAAAATGAACAGAGAAGCCTTAAAATTCTGCAAAAAGTTTGCTCTGTGACAGCTTAGTAATTGTGCCTAAATTAAGCTAGAACCTTCCTTAAATGTTTAAACGAGAATCAATCAATCACTCCCTAGCTATTAAACACCTTTGTACTTCAATTGAAGTCGAGCTATAAAAATCTTGATGATCGAGGACAAGGGGCAGTTTTTGCCCGTGATTAAAAACATTTTCAAATACAATTTCTAAATATAAGAATGAATTAATTGACTATTTACCTTGCCATCCCGCACAGTGAGGGAGATAAAAAAAGCATCTTTAAAACGTACTGCTAGTGAAACAAGAGGCTACTCTTTGCTGCAGTTCTCACTATAAAATCCTATGTAAAGGCTAACTAGTTGTTTGGGAGTCATGCTTAAAAAAAAATAAAAATCACTTTCTGTGCTACCACCACAAACGTAACCATGTGGAGGTTGCTAAAATCTACAGTACATTAGGACTATGGGCTTCGATCAGATGAAACCTTATTGAGCCTTTCAGCAACAAAGATGCCAGCTGGGTTTGAAACAAAGAAAACATGAATGAGTGGAGCCTCTTAGTCGATGTTAAGTACGATGGAGGATCTGTGATGCTGTGGGCCTGTCTCTCCTCCAAAAGCCTTAGGAACCAGGTTAGCGTGCATGGCATCAGGAACTGTCTTTTAAGACCCCTTATGATCTCAATCTAAGACCTTCATGAATAATGAGAACAGAATAATTTACAAGTTAGCATAATCAAGTTAAATATTGTCTGTCAAAGGTGTGACATGTGCCTAATTTCAGTGCCTTGGTAAAGCCTACAGTACCCTGCATAACTGTTGTTGACAAACAGTTTTAGCTACTGAATTTCAAGCCTTTAAATCCACTTTCCCATACAAAACGAGCTGCTTGTTTAGAACAGTTTTAGGACCAGTACATTTTCACAGGGATCAAGTCAGCCTGACTCTGGTGATAAGTTCATTTCAGCCGTGATTATTGCTTTCCATCATCATGCCACTGCAAAAACAGAACTAAAAATAAGTCAGGTTTTCTTGAACTTAGAGTATGTGTCCTTGATTTGAGCAGGTAAATAAGATGATCTGCCAATGGAATGAGTATTTTGACCCCTAGAATAAGATAATTAGATATATTGCACTTAAAATAAGATGATGGAGGTGAGTTGTTCCTATTTTAATTGCAGAAATCTTATTCCATTGGCAAATCATCTTATTTGCCTGCTCAAATCAAGGACAAAGGATCATTTCAAGAAAATTCGAATTATTTTTAGTTTCATTTTTGCAGTTTAGATGCAGCTACTTCCACTTTTCTTTGAGGTAAAAAAAAAACATCTTTTTAAAATCTAGGACTATAACACATGAAGAAGAACAAAACACTAATACAATGCCCACTAAATAGAGAATAGTTTTCAATACAGAAAATAAATGATTTACAAGAATTTTCCATTTTATGCAACAAAGCATATGTCCCTGACCTTTCTTACAGCTGCTGGGTTAATATTTACAGACTGAAAACGACGGGAGTTTTAGTTTTGATTGATACGAAGGAAACCACGGGGTCGTTTATTAAAGAAATAAACAATGTTGACATAAGCAGCGAGGAATGGATAACCATTCATTTTTAAGACATAACTTGATGTATTTTAAGCTCAAAGAACAGAAAACCTTGTCATTATTAAGACTTTTTAAGGATGCACCAACCATCTATAAATGTCAGGGGAGGGCTGTTGTCTTACTGGCAAAACGGGGATGCACAAAGTATTAAACGCAGGAGTGTCAAGAAAATTGTTTGCATCATTGTATTTTGACAACCTGAAGCAAGTGACAAATCGAAAATGAATGAAAAGCACTAATCTGTTAATATCACATTAGGCCGCAAATGTGAACACACACAAAGACGGGTATTTAAAATGAAGGATTACCATAGGGAGGGGCAGGACGGTTAGGCACATTTTTCTTTGATGGAGGGTCAGGCTTCTGCTCGTGTGAGGAATGGCAAAAAAAAAAAAAAAAAAAAGAGAACAGAAAGGAAAACAGTCAACAATTTCACAAAATTATGAACGCAGCAGATTTAAAAAAAAAGGCAGAGATTGGTCAAGGTGAAAGTAAAGGCTGAAACGTTCAAACTTAAGCGGAAAACCCGGTTTTATGGTGCGAGTGATTCATGGCTACCAGAGCTTACCTTTGGCATGTGACTGAAGTCAGCAAATCCTCCGGCCTTGCCTCCGAAGGAACTGCTTCCAAAGGGGTCGCCTTTTCCAAACAGATCTGCAACAAAAGTTTATTTAAAAAGGCATCTGGAGCATTTGGTTACAGACACACAAAGAGCCAGAAATTGTAACAAGGTTTGGCCCCAAAACCACACGGCAAAATTATCTCCGCTTTTTGCTTATTCTGAGGGGTTTAGGGGGATGGGGGGGTCGCTGTGCGCTATTTTCAGAGCCTAGAATGGACCATGACCGTTTAATTTTCCATGAGATTTTCTGCGAAGACCTGTAAAGCGGTGGTTTTTGTTCTAACCTGACGCATGCATCTGATCAGCTAATTAAAGGCGTCAGCTGGCGTGCCGTTGACCAGAACCGAGCCTGTGTTGTTTTCAACCCACTTAATTTAAAGAAAACAGCAACAAACTGCAGATGGTAGGAGGGGGGGGGGGGGAACAAAACAGTGTAACACAATACAATGTGTTGTGTGTATGTGCCTAAACCACAAAAGAGCCCATTCACGTGCAGCGTGCAGTGTTTTCCTTTACGCGCGGTAACTCGGCTCAGGTCTACAGTCGCCTCTGTGTTCCTCAGAAGCAGCAGCGGTGCGCACAGAGCGTCGACCGGCAGCTGCCACCCTACTTTAAACGACTTCCGCAGCCAACGAGGCCCCGGCACTTCAATGGCTGCAGATATAAAGGCAAGGACAGAGGCAGGAGAGCGCCTCGTAAAAGGAGTGGCAGTGTGATCTAGTAGTGAAGGAGCAGCAGTCACGGAGGTTCTGTGTTTTGCTTGGCTCCTGCACGCCTCCTGTTTTTCCAGGGTGAGGGGGGGTGAGGGGGTATTTTTCAGTTGGCCAGCAGTTAAATGCGTAGGTGCTCGGCTAAAAATAACCTGAGACCAGAGGAAAAACCGAAGCCACAGAGGGTAAAAATTGTTTGCCCCCTTATGCCCCGCCGTCCAAAAATAAAACCTGACTCTAACACGTCACCCTGAGCGGTTGAGAAGGACTCTTTGAGAGGGACGTGATCACAACGGCGCTCTCTCAGGACCAGGGGTCCGTTAATAGAGTCACGTCTCTGGGAAAGAAAGCGAAGAAAAAGCGACTTCTTTGAGCAAAGGGATAAACGTGTTGTTTCGTTTACTTGAAAAAGTGATGTGGCCTGATGTCACTGTGTACATTACTGCGTCGTCACCTCTTCGTATTACCCTCCAGCTAAATTACGGAGTCTTTCAAAAACAGTCAAACCACTTCAAGCTTCTCCACATTTTGTCTCTTTACGAACACAAACTTCTATGTATTTTACATTTTATGTGACAGACCAACACAACCAGTCAAGTGGAAAAATATATTTAAATTAGGGCTGGGCAACGATTAAAATATTTAATCGCGATTAATCGCACTGATTAATCGCGATTAATCGCGATTAATCGCATTGTATTTACAAACTCCAAGAATGAATTCAAAAGTAGTGTAAAGAGCACTTTTATTTTAATGTTCTGCTGCCATATGAACAAAAGTGTTGTAACATTTGTAGCACTTATTTTATACTGGATATTTTCAACCCATCTATTGAATTTAGTGCACTAGTTGATCTTTTCTTCATAAGAGAACAAGCACTGCAGCCAAAATATGGCCTTTTTTGACCTGCTGTATATTAGCCAGTCCCTAAGCTTGATGTATCATGAAACTGTTGACCTTTTGGGTTTTGATTTTATTATTACAATTTAATAATAATAATAATAATAATAATGTTATGTTCAGTGTTTTTTGCTAATCCACCTCTTATATATTTCAATCCTTATGTAATTTTGTCTGTGTTGTGTGCACCTGCCTGTTGCTTTAATCCTATAAATTTCCCCGTCGTGGGATAACAAAAGGATTAGCTAATGTTATCTTATCTTAAATAACACTTTTTAATATATGTACTAGGTTCTTTCAAGGTCTTAATTACATGTTATGTGTGGGCTCCAGTAACATCCATCCATCCATCCATCCATCCATCCACTGATCTACCTGGATGTTCCCTGGAGGACTGAAACGCCTCAGTCAGAGACGTCAGTCTGTGGGTCTGTCGGGGCAATGAGAGAAGTTTCGTCTCCTCTCTCCGTTTCTGGGGCTCGACGTTTTCATGTTTTTTCACGTGCTTAGATAAATTTGTTGTGTTTCCACTTAAATGAACCGGCTTTTTACAAAACATACAGCTTGATTTCATTTACGGTATTAAAATAAAGCCGAACGGTGCTACTTCCTCTGTTCATGTTTTTTCGCTGCTGCGTTCTCTCTCAGCTGTTTGTGTATTAAGTTTGTGTGAGAGCTGAGTGCGCGGGCCAGGCTGAGCCTGCGTGCTGATTGGCTGGCGCCGCTGAGCCATGTACGAGAGGGGAGGGGGAGTGAGAGAGTGCTGCCGTGAGAGCGCGCTGCAGTCAGCGCGCCTGCTGACTGACACTGACTGAAAGCATGTGAGCAACATGCTTAATGCGCGATAAAATAAATATCGCCGTTAATAGTCTAATGAATTAACGCGAAATTAACGCGTTAACTTGCCCAGCCCTAATTTAAATATATAGTTTTTGGGGGTTTTTTTCCAAATAAATTGAAACTCATTTTCAGCTTCTTTACTTTGATACCCCTAAATTAAACCCAGACTAAATAATTCCCATTAGAAGTCACCTAGTTAGTAAATACAGGACTGTCTCAGAAAATTTGAATATTGTGATAAAGTTCTTTATTTTCTGTAATGCCATTAAAAAACATGAAATGTCATACATTCTGGATTCATTACAAATCAACTGAAATATCGCTGATTATGGCGTACAGCTGAAGAAAACTCAAAAATCCTATCTCAAAATATTAGAATATTTCCTCAGACCAAGTAAAAAAGTAAAAATTATAACAGCAAAACAAAATCAAACATTTGAAAATGTCCATTAATGCACTCAGTGCTTGGTTGGGAATCCTTTTGCACAGATTACTGCATCAATGCGGCGTGGCATGGAGGCAATCAGCCTGTGGCATTGCTGAGGTGTTATGGATGCCCAGGATGCTTCAATAGCGGCCTTTAGCTCATTTGCATTGTTGGGTCTGGTGTCTTTCAGCTTCTTCTTCACAATTCCCCACAAATTCTCTATGGGGTTCAGGTCAGGGGAATTGGCAGGCCAATCAAGGACAGTAATGCCATGGTCAGTACACCAGTTACTGTGAGAATCTTATGTCGTCTCTTAACCACTACCATACTTGTGATTTAGTTTACTGAACCAAGCTGAGTGTTTTTCAAGGCTCAGGAAACCCTGCAGTGTTTCGAGTTAATTAGACGTTTCATGTGATTAGTTGAATAGCCTACTAGTATACTTTTTCACCATATTCTAATATTTTGAGATAGGATTTTTGGGTTTCTTCAGCTGTACGCCATAATCAGCGATATTAAAACAATAAAAGGCTTGCGATATTTCAGTTGATTTGTAATGAATCCAGAATGTATGACATTTCATGTTTTTTAATGGCATTACAGAAAATAAAGAACTTTATCACAATATTCTAATTTTCTGAGACAGTCCTGTAGAGTCCACCGGTGTAATTTAATCTCAGTACTAATCCAGATGTTCTGTGAAGGCCTGAAGGGATAACCTTGCCTCCAACCTGACTTCTCGCGGTATTTGTGCGTTTACAAACAAACGAGAATATATCTTGTACCGCTCCGGCTTCGACCGCTTGTGTCTGAACCAAAAACGGTTCGGGCCAATCGGGTTGCAGTCTTGTGGTTTAAGGCGCGACACACCAGCTGTGACAAAGAGCCGACGGCCAGACCAACGTAAACATGGCAGCGCAGGAGGACGCAGGCGTAGCTGCTGCTATCACGTCCGTTTAATCAGAACCCACAATTTCTTCTTTCAAAGAACAGCAAGAAGTTCCCTGACCAGCTTACCTTGTGGTTTCTCATGACAGTGCTGCTTACGTTTTAATTTGAGACCGTGATTGGCTAAAACCAACCTTTGGTATGCGGGCACAAGGTGTCGGTTCGCCCAATCGGCTCGGAGCGTTCTGCTGAATGTCCCTCATTTCATCAAAGCGACTGAACAGGAGCAGAACCAGACTGATAATGTGCAGAGATCTAAAGCTGAGGTGGAAGAATCTCTACATTAAATATAAGGTTTCTGTTGTGCTCTCCACAAATTTTCCCTTTATGAAATAGTAGCAATGAGGAAGTAATTGCTAAATGAAAACCATTTGAAGTGTCATAAGCAGTTTGTCATGAGCTCCATAGGGAAAGGGCAAATATGCAGAAGAAGCTGCTTTTGTAAGACGACAAGCGAAACTCGAGCACTGAACAAAACCCTGAACAAAGTGTCCCCCAGTGTAAAATGTGGTAGTGGCAGCATCATGCTGTTTCTGGCAGGGACAGGGAGCTGGTCGGAGATGATGAGAACATGGATACAGGGCAAAACAGGAAGAGAACCTGTTAAAGGCTGCAGAGGCCATGAGACCGGTGGAGGTTTATGTCTCAGCAGAGCAACACCACCAAACATACAGCCAGAGTTACGATGTGACGGTTTAGATCAAAGCTGATAAATGCATAAAACTAAAGTGGGAACGGCACCTTAAACATGCTGCGTCACAAGCAAATATTTTAATGCACAAAGGAAACGTGAAGGACGACGCATGCAAGCTGCTAACGTGTTAGAGCCGCCTACCTGAATCCTTTGTTTTAAGGTTGTTTGATTTGAACGGGTCAGAATTCCCAAAGGCGCTTGGCTAAAAGATAAAAAAAAAAATACAATGAGAAAGAGAATAATACTTGCATTTATGAACAATGAGAACCTTAAAGAAAAAATGATTTTATTTTAACCTACACAAAGCTCTACTCAAAGGGAAGCTGCATTTAAAGGGAACAGCGATTAGGACTCCAACTGAACACAAGAAACAAAAAAAGGATCCTACCTTGGCTGGTGGTGTGGGTTTTCTACTGAAAGGCTCTGCAGAGCCAAACAGGTCTGTCTTGTTGGTTCTCTTAAAAAAGTCCTCAGATGAGGTCCCCTTGAAGGGATCGTTTTCTTTGAAAGGATCTTCTCCAAATGGATCTAAAAAGAAAAAGCAAAAAAAGCAAATGGATCAGCAATTTGCTTTCAGGCAAATCAAAAATAAAATCATTGCATGAAAGCAGGAAAAATATTTTTTGTTATAAAGCCATAAATAAAAAAAAACAAAATGATTCTCCTGACCTTTCAAAAGGTCCGACTTGAACGGGTCTTCTACTTGGAAGGGGTCTGCTGGGAGCTCCTTTTTACTGCTGCTATTGAACATGGCTATCCTCGACTTAAAAGAGTCATCCTGATGAACACAAAGAAATGCGTTTGTTCACCAACGCAGAGACAAACGTGTGAAAACATACAGCATCAACGCAACAAAAATATTTAAATAACAGCAACATCCAGTGGTGGAGATACAGCCTGAGCTTCGAAAGTGAATAAATATGTTTTATTTTTTTATTACTACATGTGTCTGGATTAATTTCTTTATGTATTTAACGGAATATCAAGAACTCAAAATTGATATAAGAATTTGGTTGATAGAGATGAAACAATAACACTTCCATAAAGAACTAAACTGTTTTATTTTATTTATTTAATCTTTATTTAAGGAGGCCTGCCAAACTTAAACTCCTTTGGACTCATCACCGTAGATAATTCATTAAAATACTCTGGGAAATATGAAGAATCTGATGATTTCTGTAATGGCTACAAAGATTTTTCCATAACTTTTCACATGGCAGTTTTATTCAAACTTAAATAAAACAAAAATTTATAAAAAAAAAAAAGTATGTCATTTTACATTTTTTATTGTTTTATTAGGAATGCCCGTCTCATTTTCTATCAGAGACAAACTTGTGGGTTGAATAAAAATAAGTTAAAGTCTAAATCTTCCAAAAAAATATCAATAATCTAAAAAAAAAAAAAAAACTTAAATATACGTATATGTTTTTCAAATACCAAGAATTTAATTAGATCAAACAACAGTAGTTTAAAGGGGTAAATAAAAATAAACAGGCCATTAAAAGAGTATCTCAATAAAGAGCAAAATAAATCAAAGTTTCCTTTAACGATATTTTAAGCAAATTTTTTCACAAAATACAGCGGAAGAAGATTAAATAACACTTGCCGCACATTGTGGAAAAAAAATGTTTGTGGTAAATTATGTGAAATGTGAAAAAATATCTGAGTCTGCATGGTGGCTAATAGCAGTAAAGAAAGTCCAGAGTTCTGAATAAACTTTTATTTTATGTAGCAGGGAGAAAATAATTGCATATTTCTCGGTGTCTTACCGCACTTCTGAAACCTCCGTTCTCCCTTTCGGCGACACCCTCGCTCAGATCCGGCAGGTTGCTGAAGTTTCCCCCGTTGATCTCTCTCAAAGCGCTGTTGTACTGCTCAATGGTTTGGGTCAGCTCCTTTTGGGTGTCCTGGATCAGCGACAGCTTAATGCGAGCCTAGAAACACAAGCGTAGAAAACAAACTAAAGCTCTTTCTTTTCTTCAGACAATCTCCTTCTTGACAAGTATTGGGTTTTCACTTTCATTTAAAACATATTTACAGTGAGACTTGGCATTTAGAGACTTATCTGCATAGTCATCAACTCTGACACGTCTAACCCAGGAAAGAGGACCGTATGAACTCTTCTGCAAACTAAAACTGAAGTGTTGGTTAGTGGTTTAACTGATAAGAGAAATGACCTTAACCGCTACGGTGCAATGTTTTCATGCTGTGTACCAAAAAGCAGGCGAAATATGATGGTTAAACAACTGTGTTAAAGAAAGAACTTCCCACGTTATAAAAACATTTCAGTTAAAATACACTGAATCAAGGCACCATATTTCTGACATGATCTCTAATGGCCTAAAAAGATGCAACGCATGCAACAGCTCCGGTCCTCGGTGGTTTGCCTGACCTGGTTGATCTCGTCCTGCGTGGTTTTCAGCGAATTGACGATGCCGTCCAGCTGAACGCGACCGGAGACCAGCCTCTGCTCCAGCTGGGCCTCTTCCTCCTGCAGCCGACTCAAGTCCGCCCTGGTGCGACTCAGTTCATCTTCCTGGCTGCGGACGTTGGTCTCCTGAGAGCGGACCTGGCTTTGCAAAGAAGAAATCTAGAGAGCGGACGCAAAAAAAGAAGATGAAGTTAATACATTTTAATAGGGTGGGGGGGGGGGGGGGCTTTATTTTGTACCTCTACAGATTAGAGCCTTTAATTACAATTTATTTAGGCAATTGCATACAATGGAAATTATAAATATTTAAGAAATACCTATAATAACCTGCTGCATGTATATTATATGCTCAAATAAGACATATGTCAACATTTATAGTTTTAAGGCATGCGTGCTGTTGTAAAAGTGCCATCTTTGACCTGTTGCGTCTCCTCCTGACACTTCTGCTTCAGGTCATTGAGTATTGCCTCCAGCTTGGAGCGCTGCTGGTCCATCTCCTCCAGACGTCCCTGAGCGTCCTGCTTCTGGGACTCCAGGCTGTGCAGGCTGCTGCTCTCCCTGTCCAGGTCCAACTGCATGTTCTAAAGGGTCCATCAAAAGACACAGCGCGCATCTATTAAACGTCAGAACGGTTTATTTTAATGATTATAACTTACTTCTCAGGAAATTAGAACACTACATAAGCCCAATTAAAAAAAAATCATATTTTTATTACAGAAATGTTATTTTATGGACGACACAATTGTGAGGAAGACTGCTGACTTGTGAGGTGTCCAGGTGGCAACCAATAGCCTTTAACAAGGATGGCACAAAAGATCCAGAGTCTGGCATCAAAGCAAAATAATGGAAAGTTGAGTGGAGGGAAGCTTCAGAGCACTCTGTGCTTCCTTTATGGAGAAGCTAACAGGCTCATTTTCTAGCAACTCTTGGCATTTGCCCAACCTGCCAAAGGTACCTGGTACCTTGTTAAATGTCCGTGGCAATAAAGTCTATGACTGCAACTGATTGGTCGTCAATGTTGCCTTACCTAAACCTTACATGGAGTCACTGTAGTATCTTCAGGAGAACCACGGGATCCAAGCATGTAGAGAAGCTGGAGGATCCCATCAATTAGGACTGCACAGTACCAGCAATACGTGTAATAACAATAATACTGCAGAATACTGTAGTGAAAACATCTACTATTACCCCTGTTTTTATGAATCTTGTCTTTCTTTTCCTTGATCAAAATGCCCCCGTTTACTCTTTGTGAGCTTTAGAAAATGATACATCTAGTGTGGGCATCAAGGGCAGTGACAGTCCATCCAACAGGCAAAATATATCATTTGCATGCACAGTTAGAAAATATAATACCCTACTAAATATTGCATCCAAACACTCCGTTGTGCTTATGATGTTGCACACCTTAATGTGATTTGCAGCAGTGCAGATTCCTCCTGACTGACTGCATGCCGTGCTGCATCAGCGCAGCGGTTCATGCAAAAGGAGACCCGACCAATGAGTGCTTACGGTCTACAGCACATAGATACACTCTGAAGAAGGCTAACATTTCAAAATATTTCAAAATTAATTTTAATTTTGTGAGAAAATTAATTATGTTTTTTTTTTCATGAGCTGTAAGTCAAAATCACCAAAGTTAATAGAAAAGTTAATAGAACAAAGACCTGGAATAGATCAGTGTGTGTCAAATCTACATATGAATTTGCCGTTTTGAATTATATTACTAAAATTAACGTTTTCAGAGATCTCCCAATCCATAGTGAGGAATCTGTAAATATTTTTGCTTCAACTTACCTGAACATCGCTGTTTTTTTGTCTAATGGTTTCCTCCTTTTCCCTAATCTCTTGCTCCAGGAAAAACTTCTCTCTACCAATGACAAGATCGAGAGGCACACAAGGATTAAAACTTCTACATGTATGTCTGGGTTGAAATGTTTTTTTGCAACTTGTGTTTTCAACAAATTTGGCAAAAAAAAAAAAAAAAAAAAAAAAGGCAGTAGTTGCTGGCATTAAAATCTGACTGGAAAGGAGGAACGTATTACACAACGCAACCAAGATTTACAAATAATGACACTTCTACCACCGCTTATCATCATTGCAAAAAAAAAAAAACAACAACCTCAAAACATGATTCAATTTTCTTAGAAATTAGCTTTAGCAACAAAAAAAAAGGTGGTGCATAACTTGATCTGCAACACGTCTTTACTTCAACCTTCCCTGGTTTTTCCTCAGAGGAAGACAATCAAAGCGACTCTCCGGCTACTCGGGGTGCCGGTGCTCACCTCTGCAGCTGCGCTATTTCCTGGCTGAGGTCATCCAGCTCTTTGTTGCCTGTGAGCTCCACTGACCCAACGGAGCTGCCGCTGTCCTGAGGGGAGCGACATTAAGGCACACGTTTAAAAAATGAAAAGCGGGAGGGGGCGAGGGAGGGCATAAAACAAAAACAGCAGAGATGACGAGGTGGGCAACAGCAGGAGGGGAAAAGCGCACTGGATGACACCAAAGTGATTAAAGACACGAAGGAATGATTCTGATACACGTGTGTGTGTGTGTGTGTGGGGGGGGGGGGGGGGGGGGGGGGGGGGGGGGGCAAGAAGTACAGAGGAGACGTGAGCAGAATAAAGGCGGAGAGAGGAGCTCCCTGCTGGTATTTCTAAGAAAACAAAAGTCATAGGAAGGAAACAGAAACATATCTCTCAGCTTGGTGGGGGGAGAGAGGAAGACAATACATGAATGATGAGAAATGCCTGCAGACTCCTGCATGGGGCCGACCATCAGCATCGATGCATCATAACCAATTTATAACTATTTCACACTGTTCTGGGACATGTTTAAGGATCTTTACTGAGAAGGTGCTGAGGTTTGCTGCACCAGGCTGCTAAACCTTTTCCTTGCTTATAAAACACATTCAGCTGTTTAGAAATATTTCTAGCCAGGGGGAGACGGGGGACAGTCATGGCAAGGAAACCAAACTAGGTATTTACTCAAGTGCTTTGGTTTAAGTTTGTGTATCAAAATGAAACCAATGCATCAATTTTGAAAAAAACTGAGAAAACCTAAAAAACAATAAATGATGTTGATTTAGGAGCAGCAGGAATATTTTCTGGTTTAAATAAAAGCAGTTGGATCATGTTTGTGTTGATATTGTGATATCATCATTACTCAAGGTCGCCATACTGTGAAACTCTCATGCTGGTCCATGTCTCACACAGACAAACACAATTTAAACACTTCAGTTTATACCTTAGCAGAAAAAAATTAAAAAATTCAGGGCTCCCCTGAAAATCTCCATTTATAAGTGCCCAAAGGAGAGGAGCGAAGCAAACCTTAAATGCCTTATCTATAATGACACCTTGGCATCAAACAATAAAAACAAACACATTTTGCAGTTAAGCCTATTGATTGTAGCTTATTGAATAGCATATTTTTGTTTGTTATTGTGCTCCATTAATGCATCAATTTTGTTTGAAAGATGTAGCCCAATTAAAAGTGAACACACAAAAAACACAAGTTATTTAATGAGAAACTCTTTGATTTTACAACTAATCTATTCTGTGTAAACAGTCAAAAGTTTAAAAAACTGTGTTGAAAGCAATGAAAAAGTCAGACAGTTTAAACAACAACAACAAAACAAGGCTTTACTACCAAGAAAGACTTGCTAAAGAATCACCAGCTGGTCTAACAGGTCAGCCTCAAAGCGCAGCCATTTGTTCTTATTCTCACACTCAGGGCACAACATGCGACGGAGCAACAGCGCCACCTGGTGGCAGCACACACACAAATACTCACTCTGCGCATACTAGCTGTGGAAACCAGGTCTGGTCTCCCAGAAGGAAGAATCCCCATATAGCTCTGATAGACAGGATAGAAAAGGGCTCAAAGCATTAGACCGTCATGCATTGGAGAACAAGGAAGCAGAGCTCAGCATTTAAAACTACGAAACAGAGGCGCACAAAAGTATTCATCCCCTTCCAACTTTTCTTTCCTGTCAATGTTATATGCTGCAACCACAAACTTCAATGAATTTCGAGCTTTTATGTAACAAACCAACACAAAGTCATGACTAGTCATGTAGGGGAATGAAAGTGATGCTCATCAGACGTTTTCTACAAACCAAATCTAAAAAGTGTGGCACACATCTTTATTTAACACCTCTGGCTTAATTGTTTTGTGGAACCCCTCTTGACTGTGACTGCAAGCTGTGCTCATCAGAGAGCGACATTTCCGCCAATTCTTATAACAGCTAAAGCCCAGTCAGGTTTAATGTCCGGAGAGTGATTTTAATTTGATTAAAATTTGACTTATTTCTGGACCATAACACAAAGACTGACAGGGTCTACACTATTCCCATATACCTCTAGCTGTATGCTTGGGCTAGTTGTCCTGCTGGACGTGGAACATCTTTAAGGATTGCCACGTATTTAGCTCCATCCATCTTCCTATCAACTCTGATAAGTTCCAGTGTCCTTGCTGAAGAAAAGGATCCCCACAGGATTACGCCGCCACCACCACCAGACATTTTCTGATCAGCTGTGGCTCCATTACAAAACTTGGAGCAAACTTTAAAATTGATTTTTAGCGTCAGTTTTCCATAAATGTGACATGCACAGCTACTCTGTGAGAAAATCTGTGCTGTTAACAGACCTGAGCTCTTATCACTTGGCTGCTTCTCTGGACGATGCTCTAGTTGTCAGCTCTGTCAGTTAGGAAAACTTGTTTGGAATTCGGTTTTATGACCCAGTCCTATTTTATAACCTAACCCTGTCTCAACAGCTTCCTCCCTGACCTTCCTGCTGATCCTCAGTCTTCATGAGGCTCTTCATTCGTTCACCAACATTCAGTAACGAACTTCAAAGACACCCAGGTGAAAATAGACACATGTGAACTTCGATTATTAATTAGGAGGCACCCGAAGGTAGTTCTTCAGCCAGGATTTAATACTGGGGTATCAGAGTAAAGGGGGCTACATACTGCACGCTAAATATTTTATACACGTCCCTTTTTTCCTCTTTACAGCTTGTGTCGGCCTATCACACAGAATCCCTGCAAAATACAATGAGGTTTGTGGTTGTTATGGGACAAACTGTGAACAAAACGTAGGAAAACTTATGCGAGGTACCCCTGCAGCGGAGAAGCAGAAGCGGTTTGCGTAGAGTATTTCTAAAGAAGCAGCGACTTAGGCTACGTTCACACTGCAAGAGACCCAATTCAGATTTTTTTGCCCATATGCGACCTGGATCTGATCTTTTTATGACAGTCTGAAAAGCACAGATCAGATTTTTCCAAATGCAACCCAGGCCGCTTGGATATGTGGTCCTGAATCCGATACGTATCTGACTTTTTCAAATGCGACCTGTGTCTGTACGAACAGGTCTGTTCATCACTGATAATCGACAAACGTCACTAATCTGCGTCCTGCTATGCAGAAGCGGGAAGAAAAACGACACTTTTGGACAGCAATGAGGAGAGCAGTCAGTGGAGAAAAAGCTCCAGTTAAAAATGAAATTAAAGATCGCAAAATGAACGCCAGCATTATAATCCATGTTGAGGACGTCATCGCGTCTTCAACTGCGCATGCGGGACACTTAAGGTGTATGAATTCAGTTCACACAGGAGATCACATACAAGTCGCATATATTTGGAAATATGAACGACTACGCAAAAAAAAAAAAAAAAAATAAATCAGATTTCACAAAAAAAATCAGAACTGAGCATTAAGGGCTGCAGTGTGAACGTAGCCTTAGTCAATTTGTTGACACAGATCGCTGAACTTGAACAAACTACTCATAATTGCTTTTGCAGAGCCTCAGTTGAAAAGATGGCAAGCGTCTTGGTAAGAAACTGACGTGAGAAGAGCTTAGAAAGACGGAGTCAGGACTCACCAGGCCCATTGCTGATGCTGCAGTCCTCTCTGACGGGGGGATCATGTCTGACGTGAGATTAGAGGGAGGGTCGACGCCTTTAGTCACCTTCTGTTGGATGAAATGCATGGCCAGTGCAAACTGCTCTGGGGTCAGCTTGCCTGTCTGTTTTGTGTCAGCGAGTCCCCTGTGGAAAGGAAGAAAGTTTTTCCCCTTAAAAGAGAAAAACGCTGCTAATCTTTTATGAGAATTAATACCAGCATAACTCAAGTGATTAGGACGGTGCTTAAGATGAACAAACTGCAGGATTAATTCTATTCAAAAGGCCGTGATATTGTGTGCAATTAATAAGGTGATGGAGGGGTGTCTGAAAATATAGGTAGACGCTATATCTAAATCCTGCTAAAAAGGGGACAACAGCACCACCTGCTGTTTGGTCTGCACCTGGAGTCAGTATGAGTAGCAAGGGATTATGGGCAACCCACAGAGCAACAGCTTCATGGCATCGAGGTAACGTAGCTATGAATGTCTGGACGAATAATATCAACAAACTCCTGAAAGAGTACAAAACTTAATTTGACTGTATTTTGTCTTCAATATTGGTGGCTTTATATTATTTTTTGCCATATTTTCAGCTATTTCAGCAGGCTCCCTGCTACATGTAATTGACGGTGGCGCCCCGCCACGCCAAAATAAAAGCCGCCACACCTTCAGAATTATTATTTTTTTTAAATATATGTCAAAACAATGTAAAGCATATGAGCTATACAGCACCATTTCTATGCTGGTGACATTCAGCTCTATAGTTATTTTAAGCCAACTGAATATTTTTAGTTGTCCTGCTTGATAAACTGTGTTGATGATATTAAACAGTGGCTCTGTGACAACTAATTGCAGGTAAACGCTGATAAGACGGAAACACGAATCATTGCACCTGAGAACCATTTAACAGAAATTAAGAAATGTCTGGTTGTATTGGCCTCTTCTGTCAAATCAAACCTCAGAAAACGT
The DNA here is from genome assembly GCF_011125445.2 of Fundulus heteroclitus. NCBI lineage: Eukaryota > Metazoa > Chordata > Actinopteri > Cyprinodontiformes > Fundulidae > Fundulus > Fundulus heteroclitus. The sequence goes on along the minus strand of NC_046366.1, from coordinate 25,402,361 downwards.
GGCATAATGTTTGATTCTGCCATGTCACTAGAGTGTCATTTATGCAGATTAACCAGCTAAGAAATATTTCTAAGCTTCGAACTTTGGTGTCAAAGGCTGAATTAGAGATGATTATTCATGCTTTTATTTCATGTTCTCTTGACTATTTTAACAGCCTTTTTATATGTTTGAATAAGAAAGATCTTCTGATGTTAGTGCAGAATGCTGCTTTTAGAGCTGTGGCCCCCAGACTGTGGAATGTGTTGCCTTTATCTTTACGCTGTCTTGACTTTATTTTGAAAAACCAACCTTGCCTGCTGATTCCAGCGATGCTGCAAAGCTGCTAGTGGCTACTGTGCTGTGCTGCTCTCAGGAGGGAAGGAAAACTAGAGACGACAGTCCAGTGTTGTCTATTTAGCTTCTTAGTTGCTATATTTAGCAATTTTTCAGACCCCACAAGCGACTTTCTTTGAAAAAGCGACTAGCAACAAGTTTAGTGACTTTTTCCTGTGTTACGGACAACTTTACGTGAAAGTTGCCATTAACACAGAAAAGATTTACTGAGAATTTGCACATTCCTACTTCCCTCAGCGCTGTCTCGCAGGCACACCACCGCTGCTGCTGCCTGGTCCTGAAAGCCTCGCATGCAGTCAGAGCAAAGCAGCGGTGGGACCCACAGCAAAATTAATCATACATGCACAAAATGCTGTAGTAAACATGAGCGGGTAATAAACATGAAGTAAGTTTTTAAAGCAATAATTTTTAAAGTAGTCCATTTTGTCTTTGAAACTGTTGCACTAAAATTATTCCCTGAATTCGATTCACCTTCAATCACGCATACACCTTATTCACTTTGTGTGCCTCTGATAACTGCCTTTTTTGTACAATTTGTTTTATGTAGTGTGGATTCAGGTAATGTATTAAAATTCCTAAATCATGTCATCAAGGTCATTTATTGCTCCAAACAAATGTAATCACTTTTTTGTCTTTGAAAAAGCTTCTTATTCCTACAGCCTGGGTAACAAATGCACAAACAAATATGCAAATCAGACAATGACGCCATCTACCACCCTGCCAAAAAAACAAAACAAAAAAAAAACACCACCACAGTTTAGAAAAATCCTAGAGAAAACCCTGTTTAGGTCTCTGTATTTTATTGTTGATGAGGTTCATGGTTAGCTCAAAGAAACATGCCGTCTGTGCTGTAAGGGCAGGAAGTGAACATTTTAGTTTCATCGTTTGTTTTGATTTAAAATGTATACTTTTTTTATTTTTTTATTGTGGAACAGCTTTTAGTGGCTTTTCCTTTGTAATTTTTTCCAAGGGGTATAAAATGATTTCTTAGCTGTTGTCCATTTGGTCAGACGCAGACATGTTTATCTTGTGGGAACGCACAGCAAGGGGTAGAGTAAATGTGGATTTGACCCCCACTGTATGAACACACTTAAATTAACGTTCTACACTTCTTTAGTGCGAGACTATGCTACCAAAGTAAAATATTACTTTATTTTACGGCCTCTTGAACATCTTTACCAGGGAGCACTTACAAATGTATGTGTTTACGTGCCACAAAACTGTGTAAGGTAAAATTTGACATCCTTGAGAAGCAAATATGCAGCTACTCTGTACCTTATGCAGATAATACAACACTTTTCACTTTGATACCGTTTTTTTTTTTGCAATTCCTTTCAACGTGGAAATGGCATCTAAATTTGAAATGCATTTCGGTGTGTAGTTTTTTTTTTTCTTAAGCCACTGCAAACATCTGAAAAAAAAAAAAACCTTTTACATTGAACTGAGCGGTGGTCTCACCATATCTGCGCCAGCATTGTCTGGGAGAGGTTGGACTGCATGAAGATCTCGATGATCTCTGTGCCTGAGATGAAGCCGTCGCCATCAGTGTCTGTTGTCTTGAAAAGCTCCTTGTATTTCTCTCTGTCGGCCACCGGTACCACCCAATTCACCGCAGCCTGGTGGGAACAAAAGACAACAAAAACTATGAAAACATGCTCTTAATCTTCAGCTAGGACCGTACGGTAACATATGCTCAGTTTGCCCATGCAACGTGCACTGATTTATAGCACCCTGTAAAAGGATTTAAAACCCCTTGAAATTTTTCCGTTGCTTTGTTGACCGGACAGCTATTAGTCAGGCGCTAATACAGAGGAGTAACAAGAAGAACGCTAACCACAGGAAGTCCTGTTTACAGTGACAATCCACACGAGGGACACAGCAAACACGTGGAAGAAGGTAGAATGGTCAGATAAGGCCAAAATTCTACTTTTTGGGATTTTCCCTCAGCAGCATCAAGTCTACAGTTTAATTGAATAGACTGTCTATGGCACGACCAGAAAAGTGATATTTGTGGAGGTTTACTCAAGTGAAAACATTGAAGTTTGTGGCTGTATGTGAAAAAAAGTGCAAACATTCAAAGGGTACTTTTGTTAGGCTTTTTATGTTGTTTTTAATTCAACTCAAAACTGGACCAATTTTTCATATCCTATAAGCAAAAACTAGAATCACAAACTAGCAATAGGCTACTACATAAAGGACAGTGTCTCACAGTGTCTTTACACTTCAGTTTGTTTGTAGGATGTAAATTTAATTAAGAAAGAGGAAAAAAAACATCCAATAAGACAGAAGATGGTTTGGTAGGTTTGAAGCCCTCTGTAGCCAAAGTCTATTTGTCCAAAAGTGTTTATTTGAAGTTATATTTCAACGTCAGGTGTATCTAGACTGAAAGATTTAAAACTGTTTACGACGGTGATATCACCGTCAAACATTTTTTAGGATTCTAACCTCACAACCTATCCTAATCATTATTACACATGTTTGTGACGAATCATCTCCAGTTCGATAAAAACCTGCCAGTACAACTACATTTACTTTCATTTAATGTAGTTCCTTTCAAGGAAACCCGTTTCTCTAAAAGTCACGGGTGAAAAAAATCCCTGCAGGAGAAACAAACTGTCCCTCATACAATGCCCTCAACAATGTGGTAAAACAAGTCTTACTGTTAGCAACAGTAAGGTTAATACATGACACACTAGTCCCTCCACGGTCAGAACCTGTAACACTTACTCAGGGAGGAGCCAATAGGATAATAAGGAAGATTTTTCCAACTGAATCAAGTTTTTGCCTAAGCTTAGCTGAACAAACCAATGCATCGAGTAAAGCATCAATTTAAACCCAATTTATCCACATATGAAAAGCAAAAATAAATAATGTCCAAATATAGGGAGCAAAATTAGGTACAAGTCAAGAGCAGACTTTTCATGTCTAAACTCTTTAATTGTTCTTTAGAAAGACCCAATGTAAAGCTTTCAGATATAGATAGATAGATAGATAGATAGATAGATAGATAGATAGATAGATAGATAGATAGATAGATAGATAGATAGATAGATAGATAGATAGATAGATAGATAGATAGATAGATAGATAGATAGATAGATAGATAGATAGATAGATAGATAGATAGATAGATAGATAGATAGATAGATAGATAGATAATTCTCTTTGAATTATCAGTTCAAGTGTTTCTGATGCACTAAGAATGATAAGACTGATACACAAACAAGCTAACGTACCGCTGGAGCGGATGCTGGGCTGGATTTAAAGGAGTGTTTTGGAGACAGGTTGACAGCACTGGGGTTGAGGGGAGTAATGCCACCCATGGCAGAAGCAGCGCTCGCCACAGGAGGAGTGGCGCTTCTCAACGAAGGAGAGCTCCGCAGAGTCTCTTTGAGAGCAGCCGGACCGGATCCGAGGCCGGACAAGGCGGGCAGCACGGCCACGGCGCCTGGAAGCGCAGGCGCAGATTTCTTTCTTTTGGAAGGTGGGATAAGAGAAGAAGGTAGGCTGCTTGGGACAGGCTCCTTCTCCATGGTACGGTATACCAGATGCATAGCCTGGAACATGGTAAACATAAACATCATTACAAATTTATACATGTTAAAGGGAACTGTGGAAGATCCAAAAGACCCAGGCATACCACTATGAATTCTTCTTTGTCCAAATGTCCATCTTTGTCCACATCACTAAGGTCCCAAATCTATTGTTAAACAAAAAAAAAATGCTCAAGATCTGATTGCTTTGAAACTTTAAACAACCACACAGCGCTATTTACTGCGTATAATACCTTTCCCAACACATCCAGAGGTAGCTTGGAGTTTATCAAAACAGGTCGGACCTTGTCACCGGAGAGGAGACCATTCACAGGGGACAGACTTTCAAAAATTGCCTCGAATTTCCCTTTTTCATCAGGCTAGAGGAGAATATAAAAGCATTTAGATGACAAACGTTTTCATTCATTCTTTTTGAGAGTATTCTCAAAGGTCTGTTTTGGCTCACCCTAATTGCCCAGTCAGATGCTGTTGATGATGCAGTTAATAACGGGCTGGCAGTGTCTCTCTGTAAAAGATGAAATATAAGATAAGAAGCGTAGAATTATCCATTTCAATAGGAGGAAAAAAAACTGTAAGAGCTTTAAGATTTGGGAGCTTACTGGTTTGAAGATACATAAAGGTTTTGAAAAGTCGTAGCTTATAAACTGCTATATGTTTTAGCCTAGGTTTCTAGAGCCCTTTTATAGGATGTCAGAGAAAGTGACAGAATGATCTGAGTTTGTTTCCAGTTGTTGTATAGACTAATAGACTATCACCTGCTGCTTTGCACTAGCTACCACGCTTTTTCCTCTTAAAAAAAAATACAAATTCAGTTGTCCAGAAACACTTTGTGTCACCAGCAGTCATTGCCATGCCACCAATCACTTTGGTTAAAGTAGCTCTGGCTTAAACTACAGCTGACAAGCTACAAGCAGAATGTCTCCCGAGCAGACTACCCTAGTAATAACCAGCTAATAACTATAATACAGTAAAAATATGACACAGGAATTATTAAACCTTGTGGTTATCAGTTTACCCATTTGTAATAAAAGCAATTTCATCATGTTATAGGGTTTTCTTTACAGTTTTTTCTTTTATTCAAATACTGTGACATCCTGAATCAGTCGTTATTATAATGTGATAATCTCATACCGGCCCAATGCTTATTTACTTTTTAGAGACAATAAAGTCCACAGATGTTTGTTTTTTTATCCTCCCACCGAGCGCAGAAGTATTTTTCCCATTCAATTCAAAGACAACACTGCTAAAGTTTTACACTCACAAATTTTGGTGCAGGTACATTCTTGTTGAGGCTGTTAAGGCTGATATCATTTCCACCCTGCGCTGACGCCACCAGTCTCAGGGCGATGAAGAAACCCTACAAAGTGGGAAATAAGCAAATATTTTCTGCACACATCAGCATTCTACAAGCAACATTACGGGAAGAATCGAGACTTACCCTCTTATCCAAATAGCCTTTTCTATCAGAATCTGCCAAATCCCATATCTAAAAGTAAGAAAAATAAAATAGATGGTTAGATAGAATTTATCGAGTACATTTTGGGTAAAGACATAGATAAGTTCATGACCCACTTTTCCAAGCGTGCTGTCTGATAATCCAGACTTTTTAAGAAACTGAGCAGCATCGCCTGCAGATATTTTGCCTGTGTTTGCTGGATCAAGCTGTAAAAAAAAAAAAAACATTAAAACAAATCAAAAATCCACAACTGTTTTCATTACCTAATGTCAGATTGCTGATTTAACTTGGTGACCATCAAAAGTGGGACAGGGAAACTCTTACCTGTCTGTAATAATGTTCATAGGCTGCATTTCCATTTGACAACTGAACAAAAACAAAAAGGATAACACATAAAGGTGTCAACGGTCAAACAGGAGCTATAACATCTACAGATGTTCAAAATATACAAGGTGCGTATTACAAAGTCAGCAAAAATATTGAACACGTAATTAGGTAGAAATAAATGAGTATTAGAAAACAGCTTTACTTTACATTTAGTTACGTTTAATTTTCGACCAAGCGTACACTTTACCCCCCTCAACTGTACCTAGCTAACTATGTTTACTCAGTGGATAACGAAAACTCGCCAATTCGGTTTAACTGACACGTACTTAACACAGCTCATGACGTCATGATGAGAAAAGCGAACACAATAAAACGTCCCTGACCCTTAACATTCACGGCCATTAAACATTTAACACTTTTTTTTATCTTGTTTGACGTTGTTACCTGACTGAGAGTCATGAGCGCCGCCATATTTCCTGGTGTGTTCAGTGAACGCGCACCGCGCACACGCCCATGAGGGGCACGAGCTGCTTCAGGACACCAGAGGGGGGCGCACTTCCGGGAACGTGACGTCATCCACATAGCGGAAGGGTGGAAGGCAAAGCAGGTGTAACGAGGGGGCTTTCTTCGGCTGATGAAATAGACCACTACCCACTATAACAAGCCAGTTTAGGTCCACGTCAACTCTAAATGCTGACGTGTCTTTGAATACTGTGAATCTAGGGTGCTTTACAACACTGTAAGAAAAATATGTTAATGCAAGTAGGTCTCTAATCCACAGTTTCTTTATCGATACAGTTCTAAAGGTTTATTTCACTGTTTTGTTAAATAACGTGGCCCATATTTGACCACTGCTAGGTTAAATTCCAAAAAATACTACAGGTATAATTGGACTATGTTAAAAAAAAAAATAATTTCTAATACTAGTATAAAAACATCAATGTTTCTTTTAAGGTCTTAATATTTCTAACAATTTACATAATCAAAAGGTTTTTCTCAGAATGGACTTTATCACAGGATTGAGTCTGCGTTAGGTTATCTGTGGGGACGGGGATGCTGATAGGGGGCTTACCTGGGGTGGCATTCATGCAACAACTGCCACTGAATAAAACAAATAACACTGATTATCTCGTTGTCATGGGACGTAATATTAGGCAGAAAATTAACATTTCGTCCTCAACGTTGATGTGAAGATGGAAACATGGGCAAGCTGAAGGATTTTAATTTGTTTGACTGAGGGAATTTATGGGTAGACACAAAATGAGAGCACCTTCAAAGATGCTGCTCTTGTGGCGTACTCCTTGTCTACAGAAGTCAGCGTGTAAGTGGTTTCAGGAAGGAACATGGGTGATGGGGCGAGGAAACAAAACTTGGCTCGTGTTTTTCTGTCCTACAGACAAGCTTTTGTAGCTCGACAAAGTGCAGGTAATGGGTGCATGCAACAATAACCTTTAATTATAACCCATATGAATCAATGAAATCATCTGAAAACTGCATTTTAGTGTAACAAAAGAGAAGAAATCTATACAGAAAATAATAACAGACACATTAAGTTTAAAGTCTGCTGACAAAAGCCTTCCTTAAACCAGATTTTTACACAACTTTAAATATGTTTATCAACCATTTACAAATGTAACAAGATAGATGACAATGGAAGTACAATATGCTAATGTGCAAAAAAAAAAAAAGGCACAAAGATCAGTGATTCAGAATCATTTTTATTTGCCAATTTTCATCTGTGGGTACAATCAAACATATTGCAATTGTTTTTAAAAGATTTGTTTCTGACTGTGTTTCTGGAATATCTCTGCTTATAAGGGGCTAGGAAGTCCCCTTCATTCTTCCCCTTCTCAACAGAAAGAACTCGAATATGGACATACTAGGACGCTCTATCCTTCATAAATATAAAGGTTCAGGTCAAAGAATGAGGGGAGAAATGGGATGCAGCTGCCTGGTGACTTTCTTCTGTTAAGTTGTCCCTAGATTTGTGAGCTGCAGTTTCATTTTGGCGACTATTTGGCCGTTCCCGACTATAAATACTCGTTCCAATACTATAAATATGTCTCCGTCCCTATCGAGAAAACTTGATTGTCAGACTGTACAAAAACAAATATATCAAATTGCAAATGTGTCTATTTAGAGCTAGAACTATTTAAAATTGAAAGTAAAATCTGAAAAGCATGTCTGTGCAGGTGAATATTTTTGAAATGGAGCTTATTATGAAATGCAGGGTAACATTTTGACATGACCTAAAATGGGACACCTACAATATTTCCATTTCTAAATATCATACTTTTCCAGAATCAAAGTTTCTAGATTTTTTCCACATATGGCTGCAATGACATAGATATATTGTCTGTTTATACTCCCCCGACTAACAAGGAAGGCAAGACAAGTTTATTTGTAAAGCGCATTTCAGTAACAAGGCAATTCAAAGTGTACATGAACAGTAAGAAAAGAAAACATCACATAAGAAAGCACATTGCAGTTGAATACTAACAGACTGTCCTTAAATGTTGGTAAAAAATATACACAAAAGGCTTTGTATATATTGTACAAGTCATTGATTGTACCATGTCTGACTTATTGTTTGGAAGTGTGTAGTGCCTGTAAAACATATATGGATTCTATCTGGCGCTTACAGAAAAGAGCTGTGAGAATTATTAGTGGAAGTGGATATAGGGATCATACAAATCCCCTATATATACAGTAAAATGTATTGAAAAATAATGAGTTGGTTGAAATTTGTATTTTAAAATGTATGTATAAAGCCCATAAGAAAATGTTGCCAAACAGCATTGCAACCAGATTTATTAAAAGGGAAAGTAAATATAATTTTAAAGGAACTGAGCTCCTCAAATAAATATATAATAGATGTAGAACTTAATAAATAAAAATGTATTAGTTTGTGGAACGATCTTGACAGGGAGGTGAAGCACTCTAATTGTTTTTTTTTGTTGTTGTTGTTTATAAAAGAAATTTGAAAATTAGTGTTAGTGTTATATTACTGATTAAGATACTGTTTTATGTGTCTTGGTGTTTTGGGTGGGTATCCTCCGTGTGTTACCTAGGTACCTCTGAGTTGATGATTTCTATTTTTGCTTTTTGTGATTAGGGGCAAACATTATTAGTTTATACTCCCTTTAACTCCTTTTCATTCATAATTGTATTTCTTTTTACCTTCTGTCAAGGATTGTTGTTTCTTTTTTTATGACTAAAATCAAAAATTAAATGGAAAATGAGAAAAGGTTGGAGGTTTAGCTCTGAGTTCATCATTACACCCTGATTTGGGGTCTGATCAGTGGTAACCAGCTAATGCAGCTGAAGCTGTGTGCTGACTTTTGATCACTCCGTTGGTTCTAAAAATTACTATTTCAGTTTTGTTTTTATTCAACTGTAGAAAATCTTCCCTGATCATTATGAAGAAGGTGTTTATTTGTTGAAACACAGCTTTTTCAATAATCCTTTTAATAAAAGGGAAGTTTGAGATGGCCTGTAGTTCTGCAGTGGTAGTTTGTCCAAATTGTTCTTTTTCAACAGTGGTTTGATAGCATTTGTTTTTAAGAACTGGGGCAAAACACCTGACAGAAGGGCCATGTTTATTATTATAAATCAGACACTATGACAGGCAAAACTTTCTTAAAGAAAGCTGTAGGTAGAACATCAAGGCAGCAGGAGGAGGAACTTATTTGCTGTACGATTTCTTCTAAGCTTTTGTAATTTTGTGGCAGAATTGTGACATTATGTCAAAATCAGTTCTAGTTGGAGACAGCTTTGGTACTGAACGTGATATAGGTGTCCAGACTGCCCCTGTAATATTCTGGATGTTCTGGCCCTGGTGGAGGGGAGCTCAGATGCCACAGTGACAGGAAGACACAGGAAATAACAGCGCTGAAGCTGGCTTCCGAGACAAATTTTGAGATCTGGATAAAATTAGGACTCAATAATTCAGGTTTATATAACAATCCTTCAAAGTTTAGCTTGTGATCAACAATCTCTTTATTTTTAGAAAACTCAAAAGAAAAAAAAAGAATTTCAATGCCAGTAAAAAAAAAAGAAAAAAATTATATTTGAAGAACCTTATGGCTTAGTTTTAGACTCTGAAGTTTGGATCCAAGGGCTAAACAAATCCAAAACAACAAAAAACTAAATAACATAATTGTGAAATTGTCCTTTTTGAAATCTTAAAATATCTTTTTGTAACTCAAAAATCAACCACTTGGACAAGCTCCTGTGTTAAGATATGAAAGCACAAAAGGTTGTTTAAATATGAATGAATGGCAGCAGCGCCTCCTCTTCCAGAAATTATTTTACCTGTTAGATACAAGTCTGGAGACTCGAACTGTTTTCCATCTTCACTTTTTTATTTTTCCATACTTACACAGACTTTCTTTTTAAATCAAATTCCATATGTTTCAAGGCTGGGTATAAACCCTGGTATAAATAGTAATTAAAGGACAGAAGCACCCACACACCCTGTATAAAGCACAAATTGCTATTTGCAAATAATTTAAGACTCTTTAAGGTATTTTTTTAAACACCTTAGTGGTTCCTTAAAAATTAGGCTAAACCGTAACAAATTGCGCCTCAGAGGATTGTGGACATGAGCAGACAAACAGCATGACAACAAAGAAACACAGTAACATACAAAGAATGGCACAACTGAAACCTACCAAGACCCAATAAACCGTTTCTGTGGTGAAGCATGGCGGTGGCAGCATCATGCTGTGGGGAACATTTTATTCAGCAGAGCAGGCAAAACTGGCGAGAGCTGATTGGGGAGATGGATGGAGACAGATGCAGGAAGAAAACCTACCTGAGATACGAATAGAGCACACAGCAGGGCTATATACACAGAGCTACACTGACAGGTCTTAGATTGATGGGTATTCTTGGATTTAGGATGGCCTAGTCAAAGTCTGGACCTGAATCCAGCTGAGCACCTAGGGCAAGACTTTGCCGTTTCCAATGGTGCTCCATCCAATGCGAGTCTTGAGTTAGTTGGCTCTACAAAGTGTTGACTGAGAAGAGCTGAATAATGGATGTGAAGCAAATTTTAAATATGTACAATTATGCTTATTTGATTCTTTCACAAAAAAAAAAAAAGCCAGTAACTTGGAAGCTCACAGTTTTAAGATATCAAAAGGGTGTTTACATGCCCTTTGCAGAGCATTAATTCCCTCCCTGCATCCTGAACCAGGAATTTTGAAGCTTTCTCGTGCTGTAGCCGAAGTTCAGAAGTGTCTTTACAACATAGAGGCTTCATGTGGATACCCCAGTGCTAGAAAAGTTAGCAAATCTACAAAAGAGGAAATAAAACAAACTCAGGCTTAGTTCGCATGAAATTTTAAATCCAATTTATGTGAATAAGCTTCTTTGGAGCCCGCTACAATTTTACTATATCTGTAAAATTAAGAGTTGGCTGATTTCCACTTGATAAAGTTGTGAGTTTATGCGCCGTAAATAAATATAAAGGAGACAGAAAAATTATCATTCTTTTAATAAAACCTTTGGCATCAATCACATTCTGTCCGGTAAAACCTGTGAGTGTGTTACCCTTGTGTGAGCAGCAGCGACACAGAAGCATGTTAGTCCAGACTGTCAGGATCAAACTGCACATCCCATTACGCTTTCATGGAAACATGTTGAATTAAAATAATAATAATAAAAAAAAAAAAAAAGTTGTTGAGAAATAAAAATGTACTCGCAGGACTTAGTTTTATGATTTCGTTCAGCCTTCAAGAACGAAGAGCGAAAAGAAGTTACAGTCAGTGCCATAGAAACAACCAAAAATAAATTATTATTTTTTTCCTACTTTTTGATTAAGTTTGAAACTGACACGTCTCATCTCATAACACAGCTTTAGGTGAACTTTTGATTAACGCTGAAAACTAGCCACCCAGGAAACCCTAACAGAAACTGAGATGGCTCCAGAAAAAAATCATGAAAAAACAGCAGATGTCAGTGCCGACCGAACGCGTCGTTAACAAAATGAGGAATGGAGTTTTTGTTGGTCAGAAACCACTGAATCATTTCAGCACTTCAAGGGAAACATGGAAAAAAAAAAAAAAAAAGAAATAAAGACACCAAGTCCCTCATCACCCACTCACACAACAGCCCGCCCCCCCCAATGTTTTCTACTTCAAACCCCAAAGTTGGGTCATGTCGTGATCTCAGGGAACAGGATGCACAGCAGCCACAACACCCCTGGGAACGACAGGACAGTTTCTGTGGGAGGCGAGGGGGGGGGGGGGGGGGGGGGGGGGGGGTTAAAACATTTAGATAAACCTCTTTTCGCTACACCTCAGAGCTCGTCTTTAAGATTTGCGTCGTCTTCGTCGTCGTTTTCTGTAAGCGGCTCCTCCTCCGTGTCTTCGTCGTCAGCGTCATCACCCTCCACGTCGTCGTCTTCGTCGTCATCTTCATCCCCCTCGGTGGCTTGTTCTTTGTTCTTCTCCTCTTCCTCTTTTCGTTTGACCTCGTCCTGCTCCTGCTTCATCGTCTTCTCTGGTTCCTGAGGAGGAGGAGGTTGCAACAATCAAGCGACACCTTGTTAGGTCAAATGTCACAAGTACCTTTTCCTCCCCTAAATTATTACAATTTTCTCTTCATCACAGGCTGGCATATTTATTACTATTGTTATATTTTCTAATTTGAATCATTATACTTTTTATTTCTTTAAAGATACTTCTATCATTTGTGTATTTTTTGTAACTCCCTCTCAATCATTTTTCAAGTTACTATAAATGTATTTTTTTATTATTATTAATACTACCACCATAATTCCCCATTATTACTGTCATATTTTTTTATTACCTTTTATTTTTTCATGAAACATTTTTAATATCAAGACTGTTATGTGGTTGTTGAATAACTACATATTTTATATGTGTTATTGTTTATTACAGAGATATACTTATTTCTACTATTTTTTGTTTATATTTAGAGATAATTAAAACCGTTACCTCTGTTATCATTTTTTTAATCACTAATGTTATGTTAAGATCAAATCAGGAGTTGAATTTTCCAGGTATAGGAATTATTACACAGCCAAAAGGGAAGCCAAAAAAATAAGTAAAATTTCCTTGAAATGATTGCATTTGTCCTTTCATTTAAGCAGGCAATTTGAAATGATCTGCCAAGGGAATAAGATTTTTGCACTTAAATAGGAACATCTCAGTCATCTTATTTTAAGTGCATTATATCTAATTATGTTATTCTAGGGGGTCAAAATACTCATTCCACTTATTTATCTGCTCAAATCAAGGACAAATCCACTCATTTTAGGAAACATTTTCTTACTTTTAGTTCCCTTTTTGCAGTTTCACACTAACTTTCAGCCTATTACTTGTGAGGAGACAGCGCAGGAGGGGCTGCTCTTCACCTGTTCTCATTTTATTCAAGAGAGAAAAGTCCTAAAAAACAAAAAAAAGTGACCAATCACATACTTTTGTCACGCCCCACGTCTCCTTTCCGATGTCTTCCGCTTCCTTCACGTCGTCGGTGATCACAAAGTTGTCAAAGATGGTGCCAGATTTCACCTAGAAGAGGCAGCAGAATGTTAAACAGTTGTTGGTGCTTTGCTTCTGCACCACCCGTGTGTTCAGAAGATCCTCTCCTCACCTGCCAAAGATCAAGGCCAATAACGGCGATTTTGTCGAACTTGTAGATGGTGGAGTCAGGGCTGTAGTCGGGGTTGTCGATCTCAGGATGCACCCAGGCTCCCTTGTAGTTGGGGTTGTCGATCTGTTTGGGTTTCCATTCTCCCTGTGATACAGACAACAGCGTCATGGAGGAGCTCATTCAGGACATCAGCACAATATCCCACTAGAGACCAGCTCTTCCTGGCCAATACTGACTTTTTGCTTCTTGAGGTAAATATTTGGAGTTGCGAGATTATCCTAATTTATGTTTTAAAGCTTACATGTATTCTTAGACCCTAAAATGTTTATGTTCTATTATTTCTTTTTAGTTTTTGATCTGATGATGACCAATCAGCGCTTATCAAAAGAAAATGGACCCAGTTCAACCTCTGGCCCATTGATGGGTGCATCTCTATTTGATCATCTACGTGTAAATGAGGCCTACTTTGTACTCTGGGTTGGGGATCATGGGTGGCTCCCATTCTCCGTCCATATCTTCATCCCAGTCTTCAGGCTTCTTGGCATCAGGATCGGGGATGTTTTCAGGTTTGTCCCAGTCCTTAAAAAAACCCAAACCATACAAATTTAAAAAAAAAGTAAAAAAAAAAAAAAAAAAATACTGCCCGTTGAAAGAAAACAGCAGTAGAGTTATAGCATTAGGCTAATTCACCTCAGGTTTTTTGTCATCGACATCGTCGATCTTGGGGCGGTCATCCCAGTCCTCTGGCTTCTTGGCTTCGGGATCCTTGATTTTCTTAGGAGGCAGGAAGTCCCAGTCTTCCTCCAGACTGCCAGACTCCACCTTTTCATTGTCGATCTTCACCTCGTAGGTCTGATCTGGGTTCAGGATCAGCGTGTACAGGTGGGTCAGCTCGTCGTCCTGAGAGCAAACAAAGACAAAGAGGAAACGGTTGGATCGAGCCTCTCATGCCACACTTCGCTGTGGAATGTAAATCTTTGGAAACAAACGTTACCTTGCACTTAATCTCTTTTTTGATCAGGTGATTCTTGCCCTTGTAGTTAAAGATGACATGGACCTTCTTGGTGCTGTAGCCACAGATGTCAGGGCCTGCATGAAAGGAACACAAACACCATTTATTATGTAACAAGTACTTCATAGAAGACATTTTTATTCACTGTTCCTATTCTATACATATCTACCAGTCCATTGCTAGAAATTATGATTTCTACCATTATTTTAGTGTTATTTCCTGATAACAATGCATTTTATTATTGTCGTTTTACTGTATTTCTTAATGTTATATTTTTTCCTTTTATTGCTATCATTTTATGTACAAAAAACGATCTTTTATCATTCAATTGCTTAACTTCACTACTACAACTTTATTTTTTAACTAGTCAGAGATTTTAAATGAACTATAATATATATATATATATATATATATATATATATATACATACATACATACATACATACATACATACATACATACATACATACATACATACATACATACATACATACATACATACATACATACATACATACATACATACATACATACATACATACATACATACATACATACATACATACATACATACATACATACATATATATATATATATATATATATATATATATATATATATATATATATATATATTTACTCTTGTTTTTTTTTATTAGTGCTAATTTTTTAATGACTGTTATAACTTATTAATTTATTCTATTACAACTTTTTTTTCTTACCAAACATGATGTAATATGAGGAGTCTCCGTGCATGTCGGTCTGATCCAAGTCGGAGGGGAAGACTTTGACGTAGCCACCACCGCAGTCGATCTTCTGCTCATGCTTGACTGTAAACTGAATGACCAGAGGCTTCCCCTCGTTGCTAAAGGGGTCAAAGCGGGCGGAGACGGCGTAGAAACGAGCATCTTGGCTCGTCTGCAGACCTAAGGGGACAAAGAGGAAACAGATAAAATGTTAAATCAAAGCAAACTCAAGAGATTTGTAATAATTACAGGTAAAAGGTGCTTACATTGCTTGAATGCTGATTAAGGAAACTAGAGCATTTTAACTCATTCATGTGAAGTTTCAGGAATTAGATAAAGTACACCATCAGTATCTTTAATGCACCTTTACTGTCTGAATGGAAAACTTTTAGGCTAAATAAAGGTGCATCAATTACCTGATATTAATACATACTGGCAATTAAAAATATAAAATGTTGCCTTTTTAGGTCATTTAAGTCAAGATCTTTTGAATGCAAGTTGAGATACAATCAAATAACCCAGATATTCAATTCCAAGCCAACACACCTGAGCTTGATGTCATTTGGAGTTTATTTTAGTGCTGGTTTGTTGCATTGACGTGAAAGTGAGTTTTAAAAAGCAGGAGAAATCCCCACATTATGTTTCAGCTGCAGAATAAGGCTGGAAGAAGTGAGGTTTCTCTTTCACTTTGTTTAAAAAAAAAATACCAAAACGAGGAACTGTCAAATGATCGAGCCTGAAACATATGTCGCTAACCTGAGCCATCACACATGTGGCAGCGTTAACCAATGAACATCTGTTTGAGCTAGATTATGTTTTTTTTTGTTTTTTTACCTTTGTCTTTCTCAGCATCTCCATAGAAGTTTCCAGCAGTCAGTTTCCACTCTCCATAGTCTGACTTGTGCTTGGAGTGCACCCAGCGACTTCTCCATTCATCTGACCGAAGAAGAAACAGACATACAGCTGAAGGTTAGGCTTTCTAAAAAAATAAAATCAACTTCAAGCCCTGATCCTTAACTCTAATATTCGACTTTACGGCGATTATAACAAGTTAGTTTCAGAAACCGTGGGCGACAAAAATAACGAAAGTTTGCAAGCTTCATTTGCGAGATAAAAAGCGATTTAGCTGTAACCAATGACTTTTTAATCACTAAAACACATCTCTAAAGCGGTTATATAGCATGTGACTGCGAATGATAGCTGGCACAACTGTGTCGTAAATTTTAAATAGCACGGGCTGCTGTCACACTTACCACCGTCCAGAAACTCCTCCCGAAAATAAACCTTGGCATGAACGCAGTAGACTGCAAATGTTACCACAACTAAACCTAAGAGCTGCATCTTTTTTTATTTATTTTTTTCTCCTTTCTGCTGCACGTCCCGCTACTCGCACAGGCACCTCCGGACTGGACCGAGTACTTTGTGGAAGAAGGAAGAGAGAAGGGGAATATTTTAGAGTGGCTACGGCGAACAGATGGCCGTCTGCGATTGGACAGCGGGATGGTGTGTCTGGACCAATCACGGTGGACCACGAAAACCGGAACCAGTGTCGAATGGAGCTAAATCAGCTGACCATTTTTTTTAAGCCTTGTTACCATAACGACAATCATCCGCTAGGGTGTGCTAAGGCTCAGACCGGGTTCTCGTCTGTTTTAAAAGCGTTTTACAATTTACGTAGTAAATAGTGTGCCACTTAATATGTTTAACAATGATTTTTTTGTTATTATTGTTGATATAAATCAACAATGATACGTTCCTCATTCATTTTACCGCGTCAATATTTGTATAACACCTGTTTGTAAATAAATCCATCTTTAAAGGTTACCCCTTTCTATATTTTTAAGGAAACAAATGGCTATCCTAATATAGGTAGTTATTGTAATAAAACAATTAATTAAATTATATTTTTTGTGTAAAGTCATTGAAAGTATATTTTAGTTATACACAAATGTAAACCAAACTTAATGTTACTTTCATGAGGAAATAAATTCATATAAGTTCATTTCCCGGACAAACTTGCCATACACTGTATGGCGGAAGCGGCGACCTTTGTCTTAGTCTTTATGGTTTTGACTGTCCAATGAGGCCAATGGAGAGTGCGCCTATTTTCGTCACAGTAATTAATTACCCAGAACACCTTTTTACATATTCTGTTGCTATAATAAAAGTTCCCCACTAGAGGATGCCAAATTCATCATAAAAGATTGATCCAGTTTTACATGTGCGTTTGCCATACCGAAAACTGACCACAAGAAGGTATCAATATCACGTAAACATATTAAAGTTCGAGTCAGCTCAGCAAATTGTTGGACACCTCCACTATTCGTCGACCCATTAGAACTGGCCTAAGAAGCCAAAAATGTAATGGCTGGTTATTGAAATAACATGCTTTGAAAATATCGACTTGTATAAGAAGTCAACAAATGTTGTTGAACATTATATATAGTAAATATCTTACTGAATACTTATTTTTTTCTCATTCTCATCTGAGAGCTTGTACTTGTTATTTTTGCTGAGGCACTAGAAAAGAGACAACTATAAGAAAATATGAGAACACAAATAATGAGCAGTGAGAGACAGAGACATGTATATTTCTCATTGAGACATAACTGAGATGCATCCGAATAAGGATATCAAATTGAGACATATTGATTTCAAATATGTCTCAATTTTTTTTCTCTTAGCTGACATCAGGAAAAGAGAGAGCTGTGAGAGAATGCATGCTCACTGTGAGACTTATTTCTCAGGAGAGAAATCTGAGAAAAATGAAAAGACCACTCTGGTCTCGATGTGTGCTCATTTATATCTATGAGATGTAAAGGGGACATAAAGGAGATCCCGTCTTAAATTTTGCTTTGCTATGGGCTTGAACGTTGGTCTGAGAAAACTTCACAACATACCACTCCATGCAATATAAGAGATCACAACCTCAATGGCCTGCAAACCCTTTGCACTATTTTTTTTTCTTACTCATCATGACTGGAGTGGAAAAAAACTACTGTTCTTTTTTTCCCTATTTTTTTTTTTAAATAAAGGAACAATCTAAAAAAATGTGTGACTGACCTTAGATGGTTAAACAAGGAAAGAATTTGAAACAAGTTCAGGTATTTTTTGTATTTAAAATGTAAACAATATATCTTAAGATAAATGTGAATCTAAAAAACTAGTGGATAACAACATTAATATTATAGTGAAGCCATTGGATGGGTCTCAAAATCAACTTTGTTTAACCTCAAAAATCAAAGCCAAAGTCATTTCTAAGCAGTTGATGCAACATTGGAATACGGGTAAATTTACTGCATCAAATGCAGTTAGACTTTAGAACAAACCTATGAGAAATGTTACGTTGGGGGAAAAATACTGTTACTTTAAATGAGGAACTGTGTTACCATGCCTACACATAGCCTTTGATAAGATTCCCCTAAATGTCACTCACAACACGTTTGAGCTATACCCTATTAAATTATACATTATAACAGATACAATCTTACTTTTTAATTTAATATTGATTAAATTACAAGAACTGTTTTGAAAAAACAATGACAAAATCATATATCGAGTTGACGACAGTGCGTTTGGACTAGTTACATGACGTGCCCATCTCTGGCCCGTACTAGGAGAACGCCACAAGGATTCATGTTAACGATCTCCTGCTGGTGTTTCGGGATTTAGAAATTATAACATAGACGATTACATTTGTATGGGCAAGGTAAGTTTATCACAAACGATGAACAAAGTTTATGTTTAGCTTAAATCATCATGTCTCACACTGAACATTTTGAAGACAGCTGCAACGTTTTTTTTTTTTTCACAAGGAAGTACAATCAAATAATTGCTTACACTCCCGACCAGCATTACTGGTATCTGGGCGGTATTTACCAGCAGCCAGCCAACTGAAAATATGGTTCAAGCAACACTTGGAAACATCCGCCACACTAAGATGCCATTAGTGTGCAGGCAGCAATGGTATTTATGAAAGAGCACAAACAGATGGGTTGCCCCGCGTGTGATGAAGGGTATTAAAAAAGAAGAGACCCAGTGAGGCCTCCAGTGCTAACACGACTCTGTGTTATCACTGTCTTGTGTCATAAACTTGGCGGACGAAAACCAAAACAACACAAACTGGGGAACCACTAATTCCAGTTTAGCCATGGAACCAGTTTGGTGGGGGAAGCAACACCTTTACAGCATGATCAGGATCTTCTGTAGCTTCCAGGCTAGGAGCTCTATTTTACGTAAAAGAAGTCAGTTAATGTTTTTTTCTAAAGCTTTCCCAATGACTGTCTAGAAGACATGTCCTTGTAAGTGGAGACTACGGGATATGCCCAAAACTGGCTGGTGGATTTATTCCTTTTGGCCTGAGAAACCCTTAAGAATCTGTTGAGTCCCAGGGAAAAAAAAAATCTCTGGGTTTCTCCATTGAGTTTCCCTGCCATAAACCACCAGAAGCTTAAAGAAACAAACAATGACCCCCTTTCAAAAGATTTCTGTCAATACAATTTCCTATCAATGACTTCTTTATCTTATTATTTCAGCCTAAATAGGAAAGCTTATATTCTGTCAGGTAACTCTTTGCGTGCATTTGTCCCATTGTGATACAGGTGGTCTTGGAGGGCGGCTTTTCTTCCAACATCTGGTCTGTTCATGCAGGACTGGATGTGCGTAGTTCATGTCTGGACAGATGTTGCACCACGGCGACGCCTATACAGTCGCCGAGTACATTGGTGGCAGTTCTGATACGATCCCTATCGACAGAAACACAGTAAGATCTGAGGTGAGAAACAGTTCTCCATGCAGCTCATGGCCTTGAATTATCTAGTGTTCAGCCTAGTTTTTGTAACATGCATATATTGTTAAACGAAATGTTTTATAATTGTGAAAGTAATAATGTAACTACATTCGTTTCGACTTTTATTTTCAAGCCAACCTGTTGGAGTAACACAAGCTGGTGTACTTACAGAATCCAGTCAACCATAAGGAGCAGGGAAATGTCCTCTGTGGGCAGCCCCGTTGAGCCCAACACTATCAACATGGATACCATGCCAGCCTGAGGGATACCAGCTGCACCAGTGCTCGCTGCTGTGACAATCAAACTGGACAAAATACAAAGAAGTCGCTTTAATAATGACTGGAAACAACAAACTCAAAAAGGCAAAGTAGGATTGTCTTTAAAAAATGTCCATTCACTTTGAAAACAGACATTTTCTTAAACCTCGTTGTTGTTTGAATGAATAATCTATGAAACACCACAGCTGTGCCTTACTAACATATTCATTATTTCACCAACTTAAAATGTTGCTGTAAAATTCCCTTCAATAATAGTTTTAACCCTAAAGGGGGAACAAGAATCAAACATGGAGTCTCAGGAGAGCCACACAGAAGTCACTGGAACCAACGTGGAGTTTAGGCGATGATTCAAAGGATACTGGATGCAACAAGGAGTCTCTAGAGGGCAGCCCGGAGGCTCTGGCCACGATGCCAAAGAAGCTCTGAAGCTGGACTCAGCATTTCAGGGTGTGTATGAAATAGTATAGGGGTCAGTCCATGTAGACCCTATAAGAAAACCCCGGAGCACTCACCTGGAGAGGCATCCTGAGCCCAAACTCCTGGGGAAACTAGGTAACAAGTACTTGGAAAGCCCATTCAATCTTGACGCCCCGATAAAAACTCTTAAGATTGGGACCGCCATCCGTGGACAAGATAATAATGATCTTTGCAGCAGCGTAGAAGAGCACGATGAAGATGAAGTCACCGGAGACAAAAGCTGAAGGTCGTGCAGAGTCACGAGCTGTCGACTTTAATGGCATTAATGAATTTGGAGATTCTGAAGATAAAGCCAAGAGATTTAGAGCCGAAGCTGCAGATATCTCTGGAGCAGACACTGGATATGTCGTTTTAGCTGCAGGGTGTTTCCATTCTTAAAGTACTTCTTGATTCTCAGATCATACAAGTTACTAAATGTTAGAAAGTTCACATATTATTATGACCTGAGAATTTTTTTTTTTTTTTTTAAATTTGATGAAAAAGTGGATTTTTAAGGCTTTTTAGCTCAAGGCTCATAAAAAAATGTTGCGTGACCGATGACGTAATTTCGTTGATCTGTTGACATGGTAACAAGATACTTCCTGTAACAAACGCTTGCGCTGTCTTTCGTGTTAAAATCATCACTACAAGTTACTAAATGTTAGAAAGTTCACATATTATTATGACCTGAGAATTTTTTATTTTTTTTTTAAATTTGATGAAAAAGTGGATTTTTAAGGCTTTTTAGCTCAAGGCTCATAAAAAAATGTTGCATGACCGATGACGTAATTTCGTTGATCTGTTGACATGGTAACAAGATACTTCCTGTAACAAACGCTTGCGCTGTCTTTCGTGTTAAAATCATCACTTTGTGAATCGCCATCTGAACTTCTCGTGGTGTACTTCATTGAACTCTCTGTAGCGTAGCCAGGGCAACGCCCACAAACTACGTCATCGACCCAAACTGTGGATTTTCAGCCTAGCGGTCGCCGAGGGACTATTTTAAGTCCTTAAAAAAACTTTTAACGGCGCAATCACGATCTTAATGCTACATTTTTTTAAAATATGGTCACTAATGCATGTATTTCCGAGTTGGTCGATCAGAAGTCAAGAATCAAGAAGTACTTTAATGAGTTGATGTTGTCGGACCTGGAGACAGTGTGGGCGGTGCTGTGGCATTGGCGGGTTCACCCAGCCTGTTAAAATCTGGAGAAGAGCTGCTCGCCCTCTGGGTCCGTTGTGTGACCAGACCCCACTATCATGAGTTTCAGCGGCTGAGGACCAAAACGCAAAGAGGAGGAAGGCGGGAAAACTGTACGGGACGAAACCAAGAAGTAGATATCACAAGTGGCAAATAAAAGGAAAAGCAATAGGAGCACAGTAGAACTGACCAGTAAAATGTTCTTGAAATTAATGTATTTTTCTTTTCCTTTCCTTATCTACCAATGGAATGAGTATTTCAACCTCTAAGATAAGGTAATTAGATATACTGCATCTGAAATAAGATGACAGAGATTTGTTCCCATTTTTTAAGTGCAAAGATCTTGGTCCATTGGCAGATAAGATTATTTAGCTGCTTAAATTAAGGACAAAAACAGGCGAGCTGTTATGAAGAATGAAGGTGGAGTGAACCGGAGATAGGCTGGGGAATGACGCTAAAGAAATACATGAAAAACAGACCAATTAAATACAAATGTGAACTTAGAAAACAGAGCTAAATGTCATAAACCCAGGAAAAACCTTTGTAATGAATAATGGGCAAAGTCTTTCAGTCTAGATGTGCAAAGCTGATAAAGTCATGTCAGAAAAAAACCTGCTGCTGTAATTGGAGCAAAAAAAGGTGATCCTACCAATTTTTTAGTCAAGGGGCTTTAATATAAATGTTTGTCATGACTTCTTCTATAATTTTTTTTAAAAGTCAGAAAACCATTTATCTATTTATACAGGACACTACCTTATGTTAGTCTACCACATGAAATCTCAACAAATTCACTGACTTTTGTGGACAATCTGTGACAAAACGCGAGAAGGTTCAGATCAGGGGGATTTTTCCAGGCACCGAAGGTCAATAAATTCCCTTAAAAGTACCTGAGGACAATGATTTGTCCAAGGTTGAAGTCCATGTCATTGACCTGGGCGATGAATAAAGCAGCCACTGCCTCATAGAGGGCAGCACCGTCCATGTTCATTGTGGCCCCTATAGGCAGCATGAAGCGCGTCACCTGTGTGTGCATCTTGTGATTTTCCTCCATGCAATGGAGAGTGACCGGCAAGGTTGCAGAACTGTTGAAAAGCACACAAGATCTAAAGTTATGCTTTTAAAGTCATTAATTCTTTTTTAAATTGTTTACAGTGTTCATTATTAACCTGGATGAAGTCCCAAAAGCTGTGCTGAGAGCCTGGAGGATGCCTGCGTAAAACCTGAAGGGATTCTTTCTTGTGATTGTAAAATAGATCAGCGGCAGCGTGAAGCAGCCGTGGATGATCAACCCGGCGATCACAGTCAAAGTGTACATGGCCACGTCACGACCGATGTCTGCTGCGTTGGTCATTTTTACAACCTGCCCCGCCAGCAGGAAGATGATTCCCACTGGTGAATACCTGAATGAGACATGTGGTTCAAATACAGATGCAATAACTTCTCCAAACACCAGATGGAGCCAGAGATGAGCTCAGACGGGGGTTAAGGGTAAATCCCACTGAGCTTTATAATACACTGGAGTGCTGATTTTGCCGAAAAACTGAAGTCACTGGCCGCCATCTTGCTACTCCCTACTCTCACAGAATCCCATATGATTTGGTTGCAACAACAAGCAGTTTTCTGGCTGAGTGAAAACGTTTCACAGGTAATTCTACAGTCAGTGGATGTACTAACACTATCAACTACTAGGAAATTAGGTGCTGAAATATTTTACATGTTAATCATATTTAATATATATATGTATGTGTATATGTATATATGTATATATATGTATACACATATGTAAATATATGTTTTTGTATATTATTTATATATTTATAAATGTTAAACATATATATTTAAATTATTATAATGCTAAATATTTCAGCACATGACTTTCTCAGTACTTGATATTTTTAGAACATAACATAAAAGTATATGGCATTTGACATTTTAAAAGTCTTAAGCCCCCCCTGAACATGAGAAAATCCTCGTTATTCGATGCTGTAGTAGCGCACATATTCCCTAGTTACTGGGGGGAAAATAGGGAGTACCAATATGGCGGCTAGTGGCTTCAAAGCGACTCGTTCAAACAGACGGCGATTAGCACTCCAGTGTATTATATAGCTCAGTGGTAAATACTAACAGTGAAAAAGGTTCATTAATAGTTTTTCCTTCTTACCAGATGGCTACATTAACAAGAAGCATAATTGCTTTATTTAGACAGATGAATAAATCTCTTAGAGGTTTTGCCTCTGTGCCCATGCTCCCCAGGATGAGGCCAAAGGCGAGGGAGAACACCAACAGACCCACAATGTTGATGCCGTCTGATGTTCCTGCCATTGGTGCTGAACAGCAGATAAAAAAAGAGAGATAAAAAAAAAATGCAACCAGGAATTAATAATAATATATATGACAACAATAATAAGAGCAGTAATAAGGGTTGTACGGCAGGATAAAAACCATAATAATCCCAGAGCTGTAACAAAAAAGACTCACTGTTCGCAGACACATTAGTGGTTCCTGCAGGATTTCCTGAGGAATTACTGCCGGGATAAACTGTTAAATACTAAATAAAGGGTTCAGAAGCAAAATATTAGTACCGGGCAATAGATTGTGTGTAAAAGAAACATCAGCAGCAGCTTCTCTGATCTTACTTTTCTGAAACAAGCTTCCACTAGATTTGAGGGGAACAGGTTTCTGTAAAATGCAAAATGTTAGTGCCATTCTTTATAAAATATACAGAGAGGCAAAATAAGGAGGTGCCCTCTCACACAGACCTGATCAGATCCAGGAAAGCATCCACGCTCTGCACAGCCTCCGTTTTCCCAGAGGAGGACCCCGAGTCACGCTGGGATGATTTCCCTGGCTGGATGAGAAGCGCCAGGAAAATGCCAGTGAACGCAGCGATGACAGTGGTTAGCAGGTAATAGGTGAAGGTCCGAAGCCCGATTTTCCCAAAGTCTTTTCTCTCAACGTTTGACATGCCTGAGAATTTAAGAAGCGGTCATGAAATGTGGGAAAGTAATGTCATATTTAGATGTTTAAACTTGGCTGGCTCCTAGGAAGGTTTAGCACTATTGAATTTGTGGATTTATTGTGATTTTTGTGAAAATATTGATCGCTACAACAGCAAACAATGTGTTTCAGTATTTTACAAGCCGGCACTTGCACAGAGTGTAAAATATTAGCAAAAGCTTTCCAACTAGTACTTATTTAACAAATGTTATTTAGCATGCTTTTGTTTTTTATATATTTAATAGACCTCAGCTTTGAACAGTATCTGTAGCATATGCTGTATCTGTTAGCCACCTTCCTGAGATATTACCCACATTATTATGCTTCTTTTCCCCAGTATGAAACAGCATTGTTTCTACAGCATATAAACCTGTATTCGTGTAAAATAATTCACTAATATAGCATATATCATGCATACCAACCTGTACAATTACTTAATCCCCTTCACTCTTAACCTTTTATAACTACCAATGATGAAAAAGGGGAAAGTTGAAGAGTGGGATACTGTGCACTATGCAGATGTATTAATATTTGTATGTATTTAAAACAGGTAAACATTTTACACAAATAGCCAGAGTGCCCTTTTGAACTATTCAAACTCCTTACATGTTTTCATATCGTGTCCCATTGCAACCATAAATGTATTTTGCTTGATTGTAGTGGGATTTTGTAGAGCAAGGAATATTATGCATACAAAATATTGTTTTAGAATCAGCTTTTGCTGCTATTACAGCAGCCCTGCGGAGCCACAGATTCTAAATTTGATTTATGTCTAAGCTTGGACTTGGCCATTCTGACACAAGATTATTAACATAACAAACAAAAAAAAACCTCTTGTAGCCACGGCTGTATATTTAGGGCTGTTGTCCTGCTGGGAGGTGATCCTCCAACCCCGTCTGACGTGTGTCACAACCTCTAACAGGTTTTATTCCTGAATTGTCCTGTATTTAGCTCCATCTGTCTTCCCATCATCTCTGACCAACACCCTTGTTGCTGATGAAGAAAACATGCCCACAGCATGAAGCTGCCACCAACATGTTTTATCCCGGTGATGTGCAGCGCTTATGTTCGCAACTCACTTCAGTTTCAACTAGTTTTTTTTTTCCAAATATACAATAATTTTGACCCCTTTCTGACTCCATAGTGTCAGAGCAGTTGGCGCTGACTGGAAATGCTCTGCATTCTTCATTTTATTTTTGGCCTATAACATTATCATTATTCTTCCACTTCATAACCACGCATTACTTTTATAGGTAGAGCACATGAAACACCTCACAGAGTGTGCCTGCATAATGTGACAAGATAAAATCTAATGGAGTATTAATACTTTTCTAAGTCACTGTAGCTCTGGAGGAAATAATGCTTAAAATCTGAATAACTGCTATGCTTTTTCTTCTTCTGCTGCTTATTATTATTAATACTACTACTACTACTACTACTACTACTAATAATAATAATAATAATAATACATTTAATTTATATTGCACTTTACATTTCAAAGAGATGTCAAAGAGCTACAGAGCAGAGGGCTAAAAACAACACCCAGAATGATACAGAAACTAAAACAGCATTATCAGGCACTATTCACAGAAATAAAATCATAATAAAGTATCTAAGTCTTTTTTTTTTAAAAAACAAGAATGCCTTTTTTAAAGACCTCCACACTTTGTGGGGGCTCTCAGGGGCATCTGCCTGGAAGGCCCTGCCTCCCATATAGAGGAGAGTTTGGTCCTGGGTTGGTAAAATCAGTATGAGGAGGAGGAGCAGAGGAGGAGCAGAGGTTTCGTGAGGCGGTGTGTGGGGTGGGTAACTTGCTGAGGTAGGCTGGGGCAGTTCCATGTATGTTAACTATTACATTCTCACCATAAGAGAAGCTTGTTAAATGTTTGTCTGCGGAGTTGCTGAAGTTGTATTTTTGCAAAAGGTATTAAAATGTGGCTTTATTAGTCAAGCCATGTTTTTATACACAAACCAGGAGCTGAGACGTCGATCTTACCCGCTATCACACTTGAAACGATCAGCGGGAGCACCATCATCTGCAGGATTCTCAGCAGCAGCTCTCCAGGAAAAGTTAAATATTTGATTTCTCTCTCAGTCATGTTAACGTGTCGCAGAGCAAAGCCAAGTCCAATCCCTTCAGGGACACAGACACAAATCGCCAGTTAAGGTTTTCCAACGAAGAAAACGTTTAAGGCAGCCAACACAAGAGAAAAAGGACACATAAACGATCCCCCAGAGAGACTGAAGACTTCTTACCTACTGCAACGGCAGCCATTGTTAGAATCACAAAGGCGTTCCTCTTGAGAAAAATCCAAATGTTAAATCCATTCCCAGTTGAACCTACTTCACTTAAAGGCTGAGAACATGTGGGTTTTTTCTGGTTTTCTTCAGGCTCAGCAACCTGAACCGCCTCTACCTCAGACATGTCCTCAGACCTCGGAAGCCTCAACATCTGCACCATCGCAGACATATGGAGAATTTTCATGCTAAACGGTTTCGCCTCGTACTTGAATTAGCCTAAAAGCTGAAATATACTGTGACTAGCAACTCAAAAGTGTAGAAATCCTTCACAAAAGCTGAACAGTCTTACCAGCTGAAGTTAAACAATCCTCTAGAAAAAAAAAAAAAGCCTTGTCTGATTGGAGGAGGTATGGTGGCAAAAAACGGAGATCAGAGGCAAGAGGACTCAGCTTGACTTGTGTGTCTTATATTGAGTGAAAAGCAGCAGACTCGGCCAATTTTTACTGTTACAGGCTGAGAACAAGAAGTTCCTGCCACTGAGGTAATGGGTGAGAGATTTATATGTGGGGAGGAGAGTCACACTTGCAGATAACAGCAGTTTAAAACACAACATCATCATATAATTGCAGTTCAAGTTTAAAAAAAAAGGCAATAATGAAAACAGAAATATACACACAAATGGATTTGACCTGAGACGGTGACATTAGAGATTGCACATACTGTAGGTATTTTGTTATTCTGTTATTTACAAGACTGTAATGTTCACCTGCACTCCTGACTGTTACTATTGTAACAACCGTTTACATGCATCTTGCACTACTCACCATGACTGAATATTGATTTGCACTGCTGACTGTTTATTCCCAATTGTTTACATATACATTTGCATGCCGTACTTTAACTGTAATATGCAATTACCTTCCACTGCACTTTAATTTAAATAGCTTCTGTCCAAACTTTTTATAGTAATAGCTACCTGTATCTCATGCTCACAATTCTGCCTATAGTAATAGCCATCTGTACATTTATTCATAGTACATGTAAACTCTGTTATAATAACAATCATCTGTATATCATGCTATTGTACATATCTGTACAACTAGTATCCACCTGTATATTATATTCGGTACATATCCAGCTGTAAATTTAGTTCACAATACCAGTTATCTATATATTATACTCATAGGACAAATCTATCAGTAAAATTCTGTTTATAATAGTATCCATACCAACATCCATACCAAGGGGTATGGATGTTTTAGTAAGGCACTTCAGAGTGTGAAATGACAAGTTTACCCATAGTCTATCCTCTGTTTGCTTCTTCCAGCAAATTTTTAACATGCTGAGGTAAAGTTTCTCTTATTTATTTGTCCTTTTAATTTAATTTTTACAAATAGCACAAAAATACTGGAGCAATTTACGGATTTTCCAGCAAATGTATCGTGTTTGCCTCGGTGACCACCCACATTCAATGTGTTTAAAAGAAAGAGCAAACACAAAATCAGTCCAAAAGTCCAGAGGAGACTGCTTCATTAGTGCATACGGGTACAGTGAAAATCACACACGACATGTGGATATAGTTTGGGATTTACATCTTCATTATTTATTTTTAACCAGACCAGATGAGAGCCTGCTGGACGTCTCTATAACAGTTTAAGGGATTCTACCTGTTATAAAGAGAGGCATCATAAAGATAGAGGACGTGCAATGCCCAATGCTTAACAGAAGATGGCGCCACAGAGATATCTTGAAGCTCATGGGCCCAGTACTGTATGTTTCCAGCATATCAGTTTGCTCATAAACGCCTTCTGTGATATCCACTCTAAGGTCAGTAGGAAGAAACAGAGAAAACAAGGATTAAATATTATACCACACAGATTTCCAAAAAGTCTGGGCATACAACAGCTGAGTCAGGACATCAGTAGATTTATATTAGCCTAAGTTCACACCAAATAACTGCATTAACAGGAACATAAATAGTTTTATTCTAACAGCTGATTTAATCCCTAAGAAGTTTCCCCTCTGTCCAAAGTCTGCCCAGGATGAGGCCAAAGGCGACAGAGAACACCAACAGAGCCCAAACATTGATGCCATCTTAGTTTCCTGCAATGAGGGAAAACAGTTTAAGTCTGGTTAAAATAGACCCTTTTCACAGTGACGTCATGCAACTTCCGTTCTGCGGTGAAGCAGGGTATCTTTACTTCCGCTTTCTCCGCGAGCAGTGTTTTTACATAGGGAATTCACACAGTCCCTCACCAATCTACCCAAATTTCGTTTGGGAGACGTGCACAGACTGGTACAAAAGCTTTCAGCCACACAAGCCTCCAAACTCGACAAAGATGACAAGTTCTTTGTGGAACAATACCTTTTCGATTATGAAGGTAAGAGCTTTGTCTTCTTAGCTCTGTTGTTAGCATAGATGCTAGGATAATGGTAGCTATGCTACCAACAGGACTTTTGTCATTTATTAGTTTTCTATTTCTCCATTATATTGCTACGCTAGCTTTATTGCTATATCAGCTTATCTGTTTCACAGCTTTTAGTCAATGAGTCACACCAGGGATATAGTTGATGTATAATGTTGAGCCTTTTCATACTTTGTTTTGGAACAGTGTCAATGCTGTTGGCCACTTGGTCACAGCTATATGAATAAAAATGAGGAGCCTCATTCCCTCCCGTTTTTTTTTTTTTTTTGTGTAGTATTTTACTGAGGTTGCAGACTTTGCAGTATCCCTCATAATTCCTCTGTGGGTTCAGTGTGTTTCTCAGTCTCGTCAGTAGATCTGGAGCCTCAATTAATAAAATAATTCTGCCCATTCCTGTTAAAACTGATAGTTTAGGACATCAAAGACTGAGAAAGACGCTGTCAATAATGTTGAATGCACACTGCATGCACACTAATAATCAGTTCACTATAGTATTTATGGATTATGCTGCTGTCGGGGCAAACCCCTTGTGTCCTATACTGTTATTTTTCAGGAACTGACCAAAAAAACATGGATTTAAAAAAACTTCAGACATCACACTTCATATATTTTAGTTATTTATTACATAGATACTTCATAGCAGCTCCCTCCATTTTACCTTTTACCTGTCCTGTTTATCCTGCTGCCTTGCTCCAGTTCCCCTCTGCCTTACAGAAGAGCCTGCTGCCGAGCTCTGGTGGGTTCTCCCCTGAACTGTCAATTCTCTGCCGAGGTGTGGACCCTGCTGCCTGTTCCTGGTTCCAAGAAGTCTCTCTCTGGGCCGTCAGCTCCTGCCAACACCATCACCCTGTTCCCGTGCAGTTCTACCTCGCTGGTTACATCACCCTCCATCCCATCAAACCTTCAATAAAGACTTTCATTTTAAGTCCCGTGTGTGGTTCTGGGTTCATCCATAGACAAATTAGACATAGACAACTTTATTTGTCATTATGTATGCACAGAGTGCGTACAGAACGAAATTCCGTTTGCATACAGCTTGAGAATTACAGTAAATTACAGCAGTTATTTAACAGTAAACAATTGAAATGTAAACAATGCAGGAGAAAGAGACAGTGTGCGATCACAGTGTACAGGTGAGTATTTTTAAAAACCATTTGTATGTGCAGAAATTAATTTTTTCAGAATAATTTCCTTTCATTAACAAATTGTTTTTGACAGCTCTAATAAAAATTTACGTGGTGAGCCACTGAAATTATCTTGGGAATAGCTAAATAAACTTATTACTCAATTATCTTTAAGAAAGAAAGATGGAGTTTAATTTGTTAAAGACCACTTGCAGAAACATAGGTCTCCTCGGAAGGGAAGTGCTGACTGCAGGCGTAAGTGCTGCCACGAAGGATTTTAAAATTTGGCCCCTCGTCTCTTCTTATTGCCGTCACCCAACGGGCTCGAATCTCAGCATCAGCCGGGAAGTTGTGAAAACTGAGATATGGAAAGTTTTTTTTTTGTTGTTGGAACACTGTGGGACACTGCAGTAGCGGTTTCTCTGTGATTGAGCCATGCTTGGTGGATATGATGCTGCTGAGAGATGGACACAAGGGGAGAAAAAAATAGATTAATTATAATACTTTTTAAAACCTTTATCTAACAAGATAAACTCCCATTGAGATTAAGATCTCTTTTTTTAAAGGTTGATCTGACTAAGAGGTCAGCAGCACATGTCATTACTAATACAGTATAATAAAACAATTTCAGGCTTCTAATTAAAATATACAGTATTTTGCACAAAAACTAAAAAAAAAAGTGCATTAATATAAGTGCTAATAATATTATGAAGAAAATTCATTATAATACACAAACACAAGTACTGTCCAATAGACCCACGGTAATTTTTTTTGGGAATGAACAAAAAGATTCAAATGGAATAAGATCTTTTTAATTCAGTGACTGCAAATATATATAACACGTCACCATAATCAAGTAAGGGAAACAATGTAGCAGATAAATGTCTCTTTTTTTCACTCAGTGAACAAGATTTATTTCTATAATAGCAAAGCTACAGTAATAATTTTATAACATCTACATCAGATTAATGACAGGTAAAGTGAGCTAACAAGCTGCTCCATGTTAGCTTTGATCTTCATGTTACTGTCCCGATCAAAGCATCTTTATAACAGCAATGATCGCTACAAATACTAAGGAAAATAAAGATAGTCAATAAGACGTTTAATATTGTGCTCTCAGTCTTACCTAATGAAATCACGCTGATTACTGATAGCTTACCTTACCAGACTTTTACCTAACAAGCTGCTGCATGTTAGCTTTGATCTTCATGTTACTGTCCCGATCAAAGCATCTATATAACAGCAATGATTGCTACCAATACTAAGGAAAATAAAGATAGTCAATGCGACACATTGTGGTCTCAGTCTTACCTTATGAAATCGCGCTGATTATCAGTGAAACACCTCTTCACCTCCCGAATTTTCTATGTAAAAGCATGTAGCCGGAAGTAAAGATACCCTGCTCCGCTTCAAAACGGAAGTTGAGTGACGTCATGTGAAAAGGGTCTATTGTGCGCATAGAGAATGTCACTGCCATCAGGAATATCACCATATAACCACAAGCCATGGAAAGCCCAAAAAGTTGCATTTAAATCTGGAGGTTAACTCTGAAAACAGCTGAAGCCAACCGGAAATTGCAACAAGCAAAGCAAAGTGTGAATATAGACGTAAAACACGGAGGATGTGGTAGGAGCATCAAGGTCATAACAAATCACAAGACCCCACAGATGTCCTGTAAATATGACATGGCCTTCCATGATGAACCCAAAAAGCACGCTGGCGGTGATTTGTTGCACTAACTTTAAATTCACAAAAGAAATCTAAAAAAAAAACTAACACATGTTGTCTTTTTTGCAGACCTGGTCAGATCCAGGCAAGGCTCGGCGTTCTGCACAACCTCCTTTCAGCCAGCAGAGGACTCTGAGGCATGCCTGGATGATTTCTTTGTCTGGATTAGAACAGCAAGTGAAACGCCAGTGAAGGCTGCCATTAAAGTGGTGATGAAATAACAGATGAAAGCCCCATTTTCCCCAAAGCCACCCTTGTCAACATTTAACATGTCTGAAATTGAAAGAAGAAATAAATTTGAACCGTTTGTTACTGTTTTTATTAAACTTATATCACCCTCAACGCAAAACAAAGTAAGCTACCTTAGTAAGTATAAAAAAAATTAGTTAGATCATATTCTTCTGAGCAGATCTTTAGCATTGTTTTTCAGGATGTTTGAGGGCTACTGATGAGAGGTTTAACACACAGACTCATGACTGGCAGGAATACCATCTTAATTCTGAAGGGAAAAAGTTATACAGCACAAACGCCATCATTTTCAAAAAGTAGAAACTGGTTAAAAAGTTGTAATTTAATGTTATTTTTCTTACAGAGTCAAAATAATACATACAGTCTCAAATATACATATAACACCACTAAGATTTGGGCAAGTATCTTCAACAAGGTCCTATAATTGTGACAGCATATTTGACCACTCTTCTAGTTAACATTGGTAGAGGATTTCTTATTTATTTATAGGCCCAAACTTCTCTTTTAAGCCTCATGGTTTGTTTCCCTGCCCTGTTTCTCATGCCTGTTGTAAATAGTTTTTTTTTGTCTTCATTATTAAAATCCTGTACCTTCCAGTTTATCTGCATTTGAGTCCAGCCTGACAAAGCCAGGCTTCTGTGGACTAGAAGTTGCTTGAGCACCGTTGAAGGCAGTTTTAACAGCAATGTACTCTGAGTCCTGACCAAAAGAGAAGCCTTTTCTTGAAGATGTACACCTCAGAGTTTAACCAATATTTGGAGCTGCTCAAATGGAGGTTTTAGGGTCAGTGGGGACAACAAAAACATTAGCAGTTTGCCCACAACGACAGGAATGTTTGGAAGTTCAAAGCTCACGTGCATCAGAGAGGTTGTAACAGACTTTAAGCTAGCGCTAGCTGCTATTAGCTTCACAGACAGCCCAGTAACAGGGTTCTGTGGCGCTCTGTTTCCTTGGAGCTGCACCACACAACACTCTGCTGCGTGAATGCAGACTGAAACAGGAAAACAACAGACATGTGTTCAGTCTTTGTTGTTTATAAGTTAATGTTTCAATAAAGGTTTAAGTGTCACAGGAGCAGGATAGTTTTCACACGCCTAGACCACCCTCTTGTTGCTATAGACGGTAATTCCAAGAAAAGTAAAAATCAAAGCAACTGGACTTGGTTACCGTATGGAAAACAAGTCCAGTTGCTTTGATTTCTACTCTTTTTGGAATGACCATTACCTGGATGACTGAGAATCTTCACCAGCATGTAGACGGTAATGTTTACTCCCTGGTTTGTGTTTGTCGGAATGAAATGACCATTTAATTTTGATATACAAGTCTCATGATCGGCCATACTATGAAGAAAAGATGGACTTATAGTCCACAAACTGTTAGTTGGGATCATGTAGTCGAGAGTTTTGACTTACTGTCTTTTTAATTCCAAATGCAAAATTAAAAGCTCCAAAAACTGCTCTGCAAAACAAGTTCAGAAGGTCCTGGTTAGTTCTTTTTAGAAGTGGTACAGTAACAGGATAGTTTTCACACGCCTAGAACCAAGTTCTGGTTCTGATGGAGGATTTAATCCAGAAGGAGAACGAGGCCTCGTCTTTCTAAATAACTCCATGACTTCTCAACCTGCTGCTCCATAGACTTTATATTATGCCTATGTGCTGCTCTGCAGTTCTGCCAGCGGCCTTCAGGGGCGCTAGACCAGCAAGTTGCAGGTCCAGCGCCCCCTGGTGGCTAAAAGTTACACAGCGCTGCTGCTTCAAAGGAGACTTTCAGTTGGACAAACTTCAACAAAGACCGACAAAGGAGACTTAATTTTTTTTTTTTTGCTTTTATTCCATAGGACTTTGAGGACAGATTAACATGAAATAGATTTCTACAGTACTGTTGCTGCTGCCTTGTTCAAGAGCCACAGGGAGAATTTAGAGGTAAAATCCAGAACTTTTTTTGCCTTAAAAGTATTTAAAATGTAAATAAAACTTATTCTTAAAACACGTCTGAGCAGATGAAGCTCAGAGGAAGAGAATTTAGAGGTAAATTCCAGAACTTTTATGCCTTAAAACTATTTAAAACGTTAATAAAGCTAATTCTTAAAACACATCTGAGCAGATGAAGCTCAGAGGAAGATAAAGAAAGAGGTAAAATCCAGAACTTTTTTGCCTTAAAACAATTTAAAAGGTAAACAAAACTTTTTCTTAAAACACATCTGAGCAGATGAAGCTCAGAAGAAGATAAATAGGTAAAATCCAGAACTTTTTTGCCTTAAAACTATTTAAAATGTTAAAACGTTTTCTTAAAACACGTCTGAGCAGATGAAGCTCAGAGGAAGAACAAGAAAGAGGTAAAATCCAGAACTTTTTTGCCTTAAAACAATTTAAAAGGTAAATAAAACTTTTTCTTAAAACACATCTAAGCAGATGAAGCTCAGAAGAAGATAAATAGGTAAAATCCAGAACTTTTTTTGCCTTAAAACTATTTAAAACGTTAATAAAAGTAATTCTTAAAACACATCTAAGCAGATGAAGCTCAGAGGAAGATAAATAGGTAAAATCCAGAACTTTTTTTGCCTTAAAACTATTTAAAACGTTAATAAAACTAATTCTTAAAACACGTCTGAGCAGATGAAGCTCAGAGGAAGAGAAAGAAAGACTTTGGTGACTTTTGCTTCAACTTAAATGAAAACATGGAGGCTTTGGAGCGGCCGGCCCGTCTAGTACTCCTCCCCCTCCTCATCTTCTCCCTCGATGGAGTCGACTCCCACCTCCTCGTAGTCCTTCTCCAGGGCGGCCATGTCTTCGCGGGCCTCGGAGAACTCCCCCTCCTCCATGCCCTCGCCCACGTACCAGTGGACGAAGGCCCTCTTGGCGTACATGAGGTCAAACTTGTGGTCGAGCCGGGCCCAGGCCTCGGCGATGGCCGTGGTGTTGCTGAGCATGCACACGGCCCTCTGCACCTTGGCCAGGTCTCCTCCAGGAACCACGGTGGGAGGCTGGTAGTTGATGCCCACCTTGAAGCCGGTGGGACACCAGTCCACGAACTGGATGCTGCGCTTGGTCTTGATGGCGGCGATGGCGGCGTTGACGTCTTTGGGCACCACGTCGCCGCGGTACAGCAGGCAGCACGCCATGTACTTGCCGTGGCGAGGGTCGCACTTCACCATCTGGTTGGCCGAATCGAAGCAGGCGCTGGTGATCTCGGCCACGGTCAGCTGCTCGTGGTACGCCTTCTCGGCGGAGATGACCGGGGCGTAGGTGGCCAGGGGGAAGTGGATGCGGGGGTACGGCACCAGGTTGGTCTGGAACTCCGTCAGGTCCACGTTCAGAGCGCCGTCGAAGCGCAGAGACGCGGTGATGGAGGACACGATCTGGCTGATCAGCCTGTTCAGGTTGGTGTAGGTGGGACGGCCGATGTCCAGGTTCCTGCGGCAGATGTCGTAGATGGCCTCGTTGTCCACCATGAAGGCGCAGTCCGAGTGCTCCAGGG
Organism: Fundulus heteroclitus; assembly: GCF_011125445.2. NCBI lineage: Eukaryota > Metazoa > Chordata > Actinopteri > Cyprinodontiformes > Fundulidae > Fundulus > Fundulus heteroclitus. Next base: position 25,366,344 of record NC_046366.1, on the reverse strand, counting down.
TGGTGTGGGTGGTGAGGATGGCGTTGTAGGGCTCCACCACGGCCGTAGACACCTGAGGCGCCGGGTAGACGGCGAACTCCAGCTTGGACTTCTTGCCGTAGTCCACGGACAGGCGCTCCATCAGCAGGGAGGTGAAACCGGAGCCGGTTCCTCCACCGAAGCTGTGGAAGACCAGGAAGCCCTGAAGCCCGGTGCACTGGTCCGCCTGAGGACGGAACCAAGATGGAGGCTTCACAACGTTTCTCAGCCCACTTCAGAGGCAGCTGCATTATTCAGCTCACGCTCACCACAACCAGTTAACATGGTCCTCAGACACGCGTCTACCCACCAGTTTGCGGATCCTGTCCAGAACCGGGTCGATGATCTCCTTCCCGATGGTGTAGTGTCCCCGGGCGTAGTTGTTAGCGGCGTCCTCCTTCCCGGTGATCAGCTGCTCGGGGTGGAACAGCTGCCTGTAGGTGCCGGTGCGCACTTCATCTGAGGAGAGACGCTCGTTTTAATCAACAATTTAGTGGCTTCGGTTACGACTGAGGCCTAAAAAAGATGCTATACTCACCGATGACGGTGGGCTCCAGGTCCACAAAGACGGCTCTGGGGACGTGCTTCCCCGCCCCGGTCTCACTGAAGAAGGTGTTGAACGAGTCGTCTCCTCCTCCGATGGTCGCGTCGCTCGGCATCTGGCCGTCCGGCTGGATCCCGTGTTCAAGGCAGTAGAGTTCCCAGCAGGCGTTCCCGATCTGGACGCCGGCCTGGCCCACGTGGACGGAGATGCACTCACGCTGGAGGAGGAAGGAGGGAAAGTTAAAAGATGGAGATAAAAAGAAGCTAAATAAAATCACCACCTACAAGCCCGGTGGAACAAAACGGCTTTCAGCTGGTTTTTAACGATGATCGCAAAATAACTAAAAATGCTGCAAAATACTTCAATTAGCTAATGTGTGCTAATGATGTGGTTTCCATGGCAACAAAGGTTGAGCTGCTCATCTTTACTAGAACAGGGACAGAAATAAACCATCTTTTTCTTTCATTTGCAGCAGAATTTCTATTTTTCATCAGATTTTCTGAAGATGACGGGGATTTCTTAAGCTGGTGGCATAGAAAACGCAACAAAACAAATGACTTCTTAGCAAAGATGGCCTTAAATGTGCTTTCCATGCCAGCTAACTTTGGGACATTTCAGCCTGAAATGACCTGGAGCCACACATGACCCTGATTGGCTCCTGGCTGCATTTCCTCTTTCTCTAGAATAAAATCATGATTTATTGTTCTTCAGTGGGGAAATTGAAATGATAAAATAACATAAAAACCATGATCATTTTTATTAGGGCGGGTCCCGAGTCCGACTAAGCTTTCCTTTACCTCCTCCACTTGCGCGACAATCAATCGATCATGGCGCTCAACACATTCTGATTGGTCAACGGTCTCCATAAACCCGCCCCCAGCTCAGTCAGCCGGTTCTGTCCGCTGGTCCAAAGTTGTTGCTTAGGCAGAACATGGATACCGGTGGAGACAGAACCGGTGGTAATCAAGCAGCAGCAGAACTTTAAAGGGAAATCCATTTGGGTTCTCCGAGTTCCGCGTTTTTCAAAGGGGTTCTCTGATCACGTGACTGACATCGCGACCGTTTGGATCAACGGCGGGAACTAAAACCGTTAGAGACGTTGGATCAGTTTTAAAAACGCACAAAGACTGACTAACGGCAAAAACGGTGAATATTAAAGCAGTTTTCAGAAAAAAAAGCCCAAATAAACCTAAAAATGACGAAATTTTCTCCTTATTATATGTTATACTTTCAATTATTTTATACCGTATTGATATTTATGGTTCTCTTTCTACTCGGGAGCAGTGCAACGTAATTTAGCTCAAATTTTCACCGTTAATGTGCAGCTGAACGAAAATAATTTATTGAATAAAGTCTGACTAAGTATTTTTGTGCCTAAAGACGTCAGGAAAAATCAGTAAGTGAACTAAAATCTTCTTCGCAATGCTTCTGCGGAGTTAAAACTGTCGTTTTTGACACAATGAACAACCGGTTCATCTTCCCTGAAATAACTCTACAAGCTTACATTCCAATAAAACTCTCCGTAAACCTTTAAAACTACTCTTACCATGTTTTCGTCGTGGTATAGACTTCAACGGAAGTGTAGAAACCTGGAAAAGTATCTCGGCTTGTTTGTAGCTTCGATGGAAGACAAAATGAGAAAAGTTCGGAAGGTTCGCTCCAAGACTTAAAGTGGACTGTTCCATTAGGCTGTGTGTGGGGGGGGGGGGGGTTGGACTTTACCACTGAGGGAGCGAAATCACAAGACCAACTAAAACATGATAAATCAAACCTAAAAAGAAAAAAATATATATTTATAATGTTTTATCAAGAGTCCCATCATTGTATATACTTCATTTATACAGGTTTTATCCGGTTTAAGTCTCCGATTTGATAGTTTTAATGAAGAACTATATTACCCAGAGTGCTATGCAAAACCATCGCCTTGTTGCCTGACAACAAGTTAACGGCCATGAAGAAGTGGCAGTTCTTCGGCTAACAGTAAAAACGTATCGATTAAAAATTGTAACAGAAGGAGAAAATATATAGTTGACCATATATATCATTAGGTTTCAATAGATTTTTAGTTTGACTGGCTAAGAAATCTTTAACATTAGTTGTTTTTCCTTGATGTGAAAGAAACTGTTTTTGCTGTCTTAGTTAAAGGAAAATACTAGAGAACTGTCTTTCTATCCATTTACCCATCTTTACCACTGGGGTGAGGAGGGAAATCACAAAATAAACTACACCTAGTTAACTATGAATCTCGCATGTTTGTCAGCCAAAAATCAAAGCCTAAAACAGAGGGATTATTATTATTATTATTATTATTATTATTGCTTTTCTGGAGTTTTAGCTCTAAATACATTTTAAATATATACCATAGATGGATTGAATTGACGCCATCGTTTTTTTCTGTCCAGTATTTGTATCTCAATTCTGCGTCATACGGTCCATTCATCATGATCTGATTTTAGAGATGTGAATTTACTGTTCACATCAAGACTAAACCTGAAGTATTGACAAAGTTAACCAAGGATTTCCCTGTTAAAAATGAGCAAAGTAGATCTGGCTTCCAAAGAGACAAAAGCAGGATATTGTACAAAAATAGCTCTTTAATTTATTTACACTTTTTTCTACATATTTCTACATTTCATAGCCTGAAGTTTTATTTAAAAATCAGACCTATTTGGGCCAGACCGGGCCCGGTACAATAACTAGAGTCACAAAATGCAGCGCCGTCAGATTTAAATATATTTTTAATATAATATATTTATATATATATCTATCAGTAAAATTCTGTTTATAATAGTATCCATCTCTATATTTATTCAGTAAAAAACCCATATCCTGTACTTATAGAACCATTGTTTATCCTGCACTTGCTGCTATTGTACTTCTGGGTAGACCTAAACTGCATTTCGTTGCCTTGTACCTGTACCTGTGTAATGACAATAAAGTTGAATCTAATCTAATCTAATCTAATAATATAATATAATATAATATAATATAATATAATATAATATAATACAGCACACGTTTGTTGCTTAAGAAATTTTTATTTTAATGTGAAACAAACCAAAAATTCTATGATGGTAAATAAAAGTGAAGCTTAGAATGATAAACATTCCATAAACTAGGGCTGGACAATAATTCAATAACAATATATATGGATCGACAGACGTATATCGATGACAGAAAAAAAGGGTCAATAAAAAGTTCAATAGAATAACAGTTTTTCTTCCTTTTGCATTCTAGCCATGTCAGTTAATATTACAGTCATTACATCCTCCCAAGTAATCACGAACGCAGACCCAGGAACGCTTCGTCTCCTTCAAAGAGTTCAGAGAGCACGCATTCTTTCTTAAAATCTAGCAGTTTTTGTAAAACCTTGGTTGAATAAAGGGTTGAGTTTGAATTCGGTGTTTGTGCGTTCTGTATCTAAAAAAAGGTCAAATAAAATAAAATGGCCAGGGCTGCACTTAAAATATACGTTTTGAATATGTTGATAATTATCGATGTGGATCAGTATGATTTCTTTTTTACCAATATGCTTTTGTTCTCAATCATCCAGCCCTGACGTAAACATTATATAAGTACCAATATCAAAAACTCCTGTGGTCCTTTTGTGACAGTCTCAGTGTCCTTGAGTTAGTTTGAAACAGCCATTTGCAGCCAAGGAAAGGAACGTGCAATAAAACAAATTACAGAAAAGGAGAAAACATTACCAGCTTAGTTTGAAGTGAACTACAAGCGACTACTCTAATGTACACAGAGTACATCAGAACTAGCGATGGTAGCGATGACACCTGCTGGATCCTAAACACCATTGCAGGCTACTCATAGCATTTAGTGTTGTATTATTTTATATCTCTTTCTAAGTTATATACATTTAAAATATCTTTGGTAGCTTTAAAATATACAGTTAATAGATGAATTAATGTGTCATAAAAAAGTTTTGGACGACTCCCACTCACGGAACTGATGAGACTGGTGTGCATGAAAAATGAAGGGACAGGCAGAAAAGTTTTATTCTGTTATTACAATGTGTTTAAATAAACAGTAAATTCAATATTCTTAAAATGTTTCATAGGGTCAACAGTAAGAACACTAGAGGAAAGGAGCTTTGGATTGCTGTGCCGATTTCGGACAGCCTTTAACTCCGTCATTAAGCTTTTACAAAGGATTTGTGAGTCAGAAAAAGCTTTGTTAAAGGAGTTTTTTTGGAGAGAATTTTGAAATAACACATGTTTATATGAAAGACATGATGGACTGGCAGCTTCACTCCTTCGTTTCTCACTGGATGCCCCAGTGCAAAGACAATCACTTACCTGAAGGCTTCCTTACAAACTTAAAGAAACATGACAGTTTGCATGGGATTTACGAGAGAGAACAAAAAGGCGAGTTAAGTTAAGGATTTTGTTGATTTTATTCCAAAACCAACAAGCTGTGTCTCTCCTCCGTGTCAGGATAATTAATCATAGTTCTGGGGTTCCGTCTGCCACAGCTTCTTCAGTCTTCTTCTTGTTCCCCTGCATGGTTGTGAGGATGTAATGACTGTAATATTAACTGACATGGCTAAAATGCAAAAGAGTGCTATAATATATTATATTATATTATATTTAAATCTGACGGTACATGTAGGAGCTCTGCAGCACCTGCGGCCCACTTCTGGCCTAGATCCGTGCTGATTTCTGCCCGTTGTGAAAAAAGACCCAGATCCAGCTCGGTTTTACAGATCCGGGCCCGATGCTGTCCTTAAGGTGATGATCTTGTAGAAAAAAGTGTCATTAAATTAAAGAGAAAAAAAACGATGGCGTCCATTTTATCCATCTATGATATATATTTAAAATGCATTTAGAGCTAAAACTCCAGTTAAGCTACAATAATAAAATAATAATAATAATAATAATAACAATAATCCCTCTGTTTTATGCTTTGATTTTTGGCTGACAAACATGCGAGATTCGTAATTAACTAGGTGTAGTTTATCTTGTGATTTCCCTCCTCACCCCAGTGGTAAAGATGGGTAAATGGATAGAAAGACAGTTCTCCAGTATTTTCCTTTAACCAAGACAGCAAAACCAGTTTCTTTCACAAGGAAAAAAAAACTAATGTTAAAGATTTCTTAGCCAGTCAAACTAAAAATCTATTGAAACCTAATTATATATATGGTCAACTATTTTCTCCTTCAGTTACAATTTTTAATCCATACGTTTTTACTGTTAGCCGAAGAACTGGCACTTCTTCATGGCCGTTAACTTGTTGCCTAGCAACAAGGCAGTGATTTGTTGCACTAACTTTAAATTCACAAAAGAAATCTAAAAAAAAAACTAACACATGTTGTCTTTTTTGCAGACCTGGTCAGATCCAGGCAAGGCTCGGCGTTCTGCACAACCTCCTTTTAGCCAGCAGAGGACTCTGAGGCATGCCTGGATGATTTCTTTGTCTGGATTAGAACAGCAAGTGAAACGCCAGTGAAGGCTGCCATTAAAGTGGTGATGAAATAACAGATGAAAGCCCCATTTTCCCCAAAGCCACCCTTGTCAACATTTAACATGTCTGAAATTGAAAGAAGAAATAAATTTGAACCGTTTGTTACTGTTTCTATTAAACTTATATCACCCTCAACGCAAAACAAAGTAAGCTACCTTAGTAAGTATAAAAAAATGAGTTAGATAATATTCTTCTGAGCAGATCTTTAGCATTGTTTTTCAGGATGTTTGAGGGCTACTGATGAGAGGTTTAACACACAGACTCATGACTGGCAGGAATACCATCTTAATTCTGAGGGAAAAAGTTATACAGCACAAACGCCATCATTTTCAAAAAGTAGAAACTGGTTAAAAAGTTGTAATTTAATGTTATTTTTCTTACAGAGTCAAAATAATACATACAGTCTCAAATATACATATAACACCACTAAGATTTGGGCAAGTATCTTCAACAAGGTCCTATAATTCTGACAGCATATTTGACCACTCTTCTAGTTAACATTGGTAGAGGATTTCTTATTTATTTATAGGCCCAAACTTCTCTTTTAAGCCTCATGGTTTGTTTCCCTGCCCTGTTTCTCATGCCTGTTGTAAATAGTTTTTTTTTTTCATTATTAAAATCTTGTACCTTCCAGTTTATCTGCATTTGAGTCCAGCCTGACAAAGCCAGGCTTCTGTGGACTAGAAGTTGCTTGAGCACCGTTGAAGGCAGTTTTAACAGCAATGTACTCTGAGTCCTGACCAAAAGAGAAGCCTTTTCTTGAAGATGTACACCTCAGAGTTTAACCAATATTTGGAGCTGCTCAAATGGAGAGGTTTTAGGGTCAGTGGGGACAACAAAAACATTAGCAGTTTGCCCACAACGACAGGAATGTTTGGAAGTTCAAAGCTCACGTGCATCAGAGAGGTTGTAACAGACTTTAAGCTAGCGCTAGCTGCTATTAGCTTCACAGACAGCCCAGTAACAGGGTTCTGTGGCGCTGTTTCCTTGGAGCTGCACCACACAACACTCTGCTGCGTGAATGCAGACTGAAACAGGAAAACAACAGACATGTGTTCAGTCTTTGTTGTTTATAAGTTAATGTTTCAATAAAGGTTTAAATGTCACAGGAGCAGGATAGTTTTCACACGCCTAGACCACCCTCTTGTTGCTATAGACGGTAATTCCAAGAAAAGTAAAAATCAAAGCAACTGGACTTGGTTACCGTATGGAAAACAAGTCCAGTTGCTTTGATTTCTACTCTTTTTGGAATGACCATTACCTGGATGACTGAGAATCTTCACCAGCATGTAGACGGTAATGTTTACTCCCTGGTTTGTGTTTGTCGGAATGAAATGACCATTTAATTTTGATATACAAGTCTCATGATCGGCCATACTATGAAGAAAAGATGGACTTATAGTCCACAAACTGTTAGTTGGGATCATGTAGTCGAGAGTTTTGACTTACTGTCTTTTTACTTCCAAATGCAAAATTAAAAGCTCCAAAAACTGCTCTGCAAAACAAGTTCAGAAGGTCCTGGTTAGTTCTTTTTAGAAGTGGTACAGTAACAGGATAGTTTTCACACGTCTAGAACCAAGTTCTGGTTCTGATGGTGGATTTAATCTAGAAGGAGAACGAGGCCTCGTCTTTCTAAATAACTCCATGACTTCTCAACCTGCTGCTCCATAGACTTTATATTATGCCTATGTGCTGCTCTGCAGTTCTGCCAGCGGCCTTCAGGGGCGCTAGACCAGCAAGTTGCAGGTCCAGCGCCCCCTGGTGGCTAAAAGTTACACAGCGCTGCTGCTTCAAAGGAGACTTTCAGTTGGACAAACTTCAACAAAGACCGACAAAGGAGACTTAATTTTTTTTTTTTTGCTTTTATTCCATAGGACTTTGAGGACAGATTAACATGAAATAGATTTCTACAGTACTGTTGCTGCTGCCTTGTTCAAGAGCCACAGGGAGAATTTAGAGGTAAAATCCAGAACTTTTTTTGCCTTAAAAGTATTTAAAATGTAAATAAAACTTATTCTTAAAACACGTCTGAGCAGATGAAGCTCAGAGGAAGAGAATTTAGAGGTAAATTCCAGAACTTTTATGCCTTAAAACTATTTAAAACGTTAATAAAGCTAATTCTTAAAACACGTCTGAGCAGATGAAGCTCAGAGGAAGATAAATAGGTAAAATCCAGAACTTTTTTGCCTTAAAACTATTTAAAATGTTAAAACGTTTTCTTAAAACACGTCTGAGCAGATGAAGCTCAGAGGAAGAACAAGAAAGAGGTAAAATCCAGAACTTTTTTGCCTTAAAACAATTTAAAAGGTAAATAAAACTTTTTCTTAAAACACATCTAAGCAGATGAAGCTCAGAAGAAGATAAATAGGTAAAATCCAGAACTTTTTTTGCCTTAAAACTATTTAAAACGTTAATAAAAGTAATTCTTAAAACACGTCTGAGCAGATGAAGCTCAGAGGAAGAGAAAGAAAGACTTTGGTGACTTTTGCTTCAACTTAAAGGAAAACATGGAGGCTTTGGACCGGCCGGCCCGTCTAGTACTCCTCCCCCTCCTCATCTTCTCCCTCGATGGAGTCGACTCCCACCTCCTCGTAGTCCTTCTCCAGGGCGGCCATGTCTTCGCGGGCCTCGGAGAACTCCCCCTCCTCCATGCCCTCGCCCACGTACCAGTGGACGAAGGCCCTCTTGGCGTACATGAGGTCAAACTTGTGGTCGAGCCGGGCCCAGGCCTCGGCGATGGCCGTGGTGTTGCTGAGCATGCACACGGCCCTCTGCACCTTGGCCAGGTCTCCTCCAGGAACCACGGTGGGAGGCTGGTAGTTGATGCCCACCTTGAAGCCGGTGGGACACCAGTCCACGAACTGGATGCTGCGCTTGGTCTTGATGGCGGCGATGGCGGCGTTGACGTCTTTGGGCACCACGTCGCCGCGGTACAGCAGGCAGCACGCCATGTACTTGCCGTGGCGAGGGTCGCACTTCACCATCTGGTTGGCCGAATCGAAGCAGGCGCTGGTGATCTCGGCCACGGTCAGCTGCTCGTGGTACGCCTTCTCGGCGGAGATGACCGGGGCGTAGGTGGCCAGGGGGAAGTGGATGCGGGGGTACGGCACCAGGTTGGTCTGGAACTCCGTCAGGTCCACGTTCAGAGCGCCGTCGAAGCGCAGAGACGCGGTGATGGAGGACACGATCTGGCTGATCAGCCTGTTCAGGTTGGTGTAGGTGGGACGGCCGATGTCCAGGTTCCTGCGGCAGATGTCGTAGATGGCCTCGTTGTCCACCATGAAGGCGCAGTCCGAGTGCTCCAGGGTGGTGTGGGTGGTGAGGATGGCGTTGTAGGGCTCCACCACGGCCGTAGACACCTGAGGCGCCGGGTAGACGGCGAACTCCAGCTTGGACTTCTTGCCGTAGTCCACGGACAGGCGCTCCATCAGCAGGGAGGTGAAACCGGAGCCGGTTCCTCCACCGAAGCTGTGGAAGACCAGGAAGCCCTGAAGCCCGGTGCACTGGTCCGCCTGAGGACGGAACCAAGATGGAGGCTTCACAACGTTTCTCAGCCCACTTCAGAGGCAGCTGCATTATTCAGCTCACGCTCACCACAACCAGTTAACATGGTCCTCAGACACGCGTCTACCCACCAGTTTGCGGATCCTGTCCAGAACCGGGTCGATGATCTCCTTCCCGATGGTGTAGTGTCCCCGGGCGTAGTTGTTAGCGGCGTCCTCCTTCCCGGTGATCAGCTGCTCGGGGTGGAACAGCTGCCTGTAGGTGCCGGTGCGCACTTCATCTGAGGAGAGACGCTCGTTTTAATCAACAATTTAGTGGCTTCGGCTACGACTGAGGCCTAAAAAAGATGCTATACTCACCGATGACGGTGGGCTCCAGGTCCACAAAGACGGCTCTGGGGACGTGCTTCCCCGCCCCGGTCTCACTGAAGAAGGTGTTGAACGAGTCGTCTCCTCCTCCGATGGTCGCGTCGCTCGGCATCTGGCCGTCCGGCTGGATCCCGTGTTCAAGGCAGTAGAGTTCCCAGCAGGCGTTCCCGATCTGGACGCCGGCCTGGCCCACGTGGACGGAGATGCACTCACGCTGGAGGAGGAAGGAGGGAAAGTTAAAAGATGGAGATAAAAAGAAGCTAAATAAAATCACCACCTACAAGCCCGGTGGAACAAAACGGCTTTCAGCTGGTTTTTAACGATGATCGCAAAATAACTAAAAATGCTGCAAAATACTTCAATTAGCTAATGTGTGCTAATGATGTGGTTTCCATGGCAACAAAGGTTGAGCTGCTCATCTTTACTAGAACAGGGACAGAAATAAACCATCTTTTTCTTTCATTTGCAGCAGAATTTCTATTTTTCATCAGATTTTCTGAAGATGACGGGGATTTCTTAAGCTGGTGGCATAGAAAACGCAACAAAACAAATGACTTCTTAGCAAAGATGGCCTTAAATGTGCTTTCCATGCCAGCTAACTTTGGGACATTTCAGCCTGAAATGACCTGGAGCCACACATGACCCTGATTGGCTCCTGGCTGCATTTCCTCTTTCTCTAGAATAAAATCATGATTTATTGTTCTTCAGTGGGGAAATTGAAATGATAAAATAACATAAAAACCATGATCATTTTTATTAGGGCGGGTCCCGAGTCCGACTAAGCTTTCCTTTACCTCCTCCACTTGCGCGACAATCAATCGATCATGGCGCTCAACACATTCTGATTGGTCAACGGTCTCCATAAACCCGCCCCCAGCTCAGTCAGCCGGTTCTGTCCGCTGGTCCAAAGTTGTTGCTTAGGCAGAACATGGATACCGGTGGAGACGGAACCGGTGGTAATCAAGCAGCAGCAGAACTTTAAAGGGAAATCCATTTGGGTTCTCCGAGTTCCGCGTTTTTCAAAGGGGTTCTCTGATCACGTGACTGACATCGCGACCGTTTGGATCAACGGCGGGAACTAAAACCGTTAGAGACGTTGGATCAGTTTTAAAAACGCACAAAGACTGACTAACGGCAAAAACGGTGAATATTAAAGCAGTTTTCAGAAAAAAAAAGCCCAAATAAACCTAAAAATGACGAAATTTTCTCCTTATTATATGTTATACTTTCAATTATTTTATACCGTATTGATATTTATGGTTCTCTTTCTACTCGGGAGCAGTGCAACGTAATTTAGCTCAAATTTTCACCGTTAATGTGCAGCTGAACGAAAATAATTTATTGAATAAAGTCTGACTAAGTATTTTTGTGCCTAAAGACGTCAGGAAAAATCAGTAAGTGAACTAAAATCTTCTTCGCAATGCTTCTGCGGAGTTAAAACTGTCGTTTTTGACACAATGAACAACCGGTTCATCTTCCCTGAAATAACTCTACAAGCTTACATTCCAATAAAACTCTCCGTAAACCTTTAAAACTACTCTTACCATGTTTTCGTCGTGGTATAGACTTCAACGGAAGTGTAGAAACCTGGAAAAGTATCTCGGCTTGTTTGTAGCTTCGATGGAAGACAAAATGAGAAAAGTTCGGAAGGTTCGCTCCAAGACTTAAAGTGGACTGTTCCATTAGGCTGTGTGTGGGGGGGGGGGGGGGGTTGGACTTTACCACTGAGGGAGCGAAATCACAAGACCAACTAAAACATGATAAATCAAACCTAAAAAAAAAAAAATAAATATTTATAATGTTTTATCAAGAGTCCCATCATTGTATATACTTCATTTATACAGGTTTTATCCGGTTTAAGTCTCCGATTTGATAGTTTTAATGAAGAACTATATTACCCAGAGTGCTATGCAAAACCATCGCCTTGTTGCCTGACAACAAGTTAACGGCCATGAAGAAGTGGCAGTTCTTCGGCTAACAGTAAAAACGTATCGATTAAAAATTGTAACAGAAGGAGAAAATATATAGTTGACCATATATATCATTAGGTTTCAATAGATTTTTAGTTTGACTGGCTAAGAAATCTTTAACATTAGTTGTTTTTCCTTGATGTGAAAGAAACTGTTTTTGCTGTCTTAGTTAAAGGAAAATACTAGAGAACTGTCTTTCTATCCATTTACCCATCTTTACCACTGGGGTGAGGAGGGAAATCACAAAATAAACTACACCTAGTTAACTATGAATCTCGCATGTTTGTCAGCCAAAAATCAAAGCCTAAAACAGAGGGATTATTATTATTATTATTATTATTATTATTATTGCTTTTCTGGAGTTTTAGCTCTAAATACATTTTAAATATATACCATAGATGGATTGAATTGACGCCATCGTTTTTTTCTGTCCAGTATTTGTATCTCAATTCTGCGTCATACGGTCCATTCATCATGATCTGATTTTAGAGATGTGAATTTACTGTTCACATCAAGACTAAACCTGAAGTATTGACAAAGTTAACCAAGGATTTCCCTGTTAAAAATGAGCAAAGTAGATCTGGCTTCCAAAGAGACAAAAGCAGGATATTGTACAAAAATAGCTCTTTAATTTATTTACACTTTTTTCTACATATTTCTACATTTCATAGCCTGAAGTTTTATTTAAAAATCAGACCTATTTGGGCCAGACCGGGCCCGGTACAATAACTAGAGTCACAAAATGCAGCGCCGTCAGATTTAAATATATTTTTAATATAATATATTTATATATATATCTATCAGTAAAATTCTGTTTATAATAGTATCCATCTCTATATTTATTCAGTAAAAAACCCATATCCTGTACTTATAGAACCATTGTTTATCCTGCACTTGCTGCTATTGTACTTCTGGGTAGACCTAAACTGCATTTCGTTGCCTTGTACCTGTACCTGTGTAATGACAATAAAGTTGAATCTAATCTAATCTAATCTAATAATATAATATAATATAATATAATATAATATAATATAATATAATATAATATAATATAATATAATATAATACAGCACACGTTTGTTGCTTAAGAAATTTTTATTTTAATGTGAAACAAACCAAAAATTCTATGATGGTAAATAAAAGTGAAGCTTAGAATGATAAACATTCCATAAACTAGGGCTGGACAATAATTCAATAACAATATATATGGATCGACAGACGTATATCGATGACAGAAAAAAAGGGTCAATAAGAAGTTCAATAGAATAACAGTTTTTCTTCCTTTTGCATTCTAGCCATGTCAGTTAATATTACAGTCATTACATCCTCCCAACCAATCACAAGCGCAGACCCAGGAACGCTTCATCTCCTTCAAAGAGTTCAGAGAGCACGCATTCTTTATTAAAATCTAGCAGTTTTTGTAAAACCTTGGTTGAATAAAGGGTTGAGTTTGAATTCGGTGTTTGTGCGTTCTGTATCTAAAAAAAAGGTCAAATAAAATAAAATGGCCAGGGCTGCACTTAAAATATACGTTTTGAATATGTTGATAATTATCGATGTGGATCAGTATGATTTCTTTTTTACCAATATGCTTTTGTTCTCAATCATCCAGCCCTGACGTAAACTTTATATAAGTACCAATATCAAAAACTCCTGTGGTCCTTTTGTGACAGTCTCAGTGTCCTTGAGTTAGTTTGAAACAGCCATTTGCAGCCAAGGAAAGGAACGTGCAATAAAACAAATTACAGAAAAGGAGAAAACATTACCAGCTTAGTTTGAAGTGAACTACAAGCGACTACTCTAATGTACACAGAGTACATCAGAACTAGCGATGGTAGCGATGACACCTGCTGGATCCTAAACACCATTGCAGGCTACTCATAGCATTTAGTGTTGTATTATTTTATATCTCTTTCTAAGTTATATACATTTAAAATATCTTTGGTAGCTTTAAAATATACAGTTAATAGATGAATTAATGTGTCATAAAAAAGTTTTGGACGACTCCCACTCACGGAACTGATGAGACTGGTGTGCATGAAAAATGAAGGGACAGGCAGAAAAGTTTTATTCTGTTATTACAATGTGTTTAAATAAACAGTAAATTCAATATTCTTAAAATGTTTCATAGGGTCAACAGTAAGAACACTAGAGGAAAGGAGCTTTGGATTGCTGTGCCGATTTCGGACAGCCTTTAACTCCGTCATTAAGCTTTTACAAAGGATTTGTGAGTCAGAAAAAGCTTTGTTAAAGGAGTTTTTTTGGAGAGAATTTTGAAATAACACATGTTTATATGAAAGACATGATGGACTGGCAGCTTCACTCCTTCGTTTCTCACTGGATGCCCCAGTGCAAAGACAATCACTTACCTGAAGGCTTCCTTACAAACTTAAAGAAACATGACAGTTTGCATGGGATTTACGAGAGAGAACAAAAAGGCGAGTTAAGTTAAGGATTTTGTTGATTTTATTCCAAAACCAACAAGCTGTGTCTCTCCTCCGTGTCAGGATAATTAATCATAGTTCTGGGGTTCCGTCTGCCACAGCTTCTTCAGTCTTCTTCTTGTTCCCCTGCATGGTTGTGAGGATGTAATGACTGTAATATTAACTGACATGGCTAAAATGCAAAAGAGTGCTATAATATATTATATTATATTATATTTAAATCTGACGGTACATGTAGGAGCTCTGCAGCACCTGCGGCCCACTTCTGGCCTAGATCCGTGCTGATTTCTGCCCGTTGTGAAAAAAGACCCAGATCCAGCTCGGTTTTACAGATCCGGGCCCGATGCTGTCCTTAAGGTGATGATCTTGTAGAAAAAAGTGTAATTAAATTAAAGAGAAAAAAACGATGGCGTCCATTTTATCCATCTATGATATATATTTAAAATGCATTTAGAGCTAAAACTCCAGTTAAGCTACAATAATAAAATAATAATAATAATAATAATAACAATAATCCCTCTGTTTTATGCTTTGATTTTTGGCTGACAAACATGCGAGATTCGTAATTAACTAGGTGTAGTTTATCTTGTGATTTCCCTCCTCACCCCAGTGGTAAAGATGGGTAAATGGATAGAAAGACAGTTCTCCAGTATTTTCCTTTAACCAAGACAGCAAAACCAGTTTCTTTCACAAGGAAAAAAAAACTAATGTTAAAGATTTCTTAGCCAGTCAAACTAAAAATCTATTGAAACCTAATTATATATATGGTCAACTATTTTCTCCTTCAGTTACAATTTTTAATCCATACGTTTTTACTGTTAGCCGAAGAACTGGCACTTCTTCATGGCCGTTAACTTGTTGCCTAGCAACAAGGCAGTGATTTGTTGCACTAACTTTAAATTCACAAAAGAAATCTAAAAAAAAAACTAACACATGTTGTCTTTTTTGCAGACCTGGTCAGATCCAGGCAAGGCTCGGCGTTCTGCACAACCTCCTTTCAGCCAGCAGAGGACTCTGAGGCATGCCTGGATGATTTCTTTGTCTGGATTAGAACAGCAAGTGAAACGCCAGTGAAGGCTGCCATTAAAGTGGTGATGAAATAACAGATGAAAGCCCCATTTTCCCCAAAGCCACCCTTGTCAACATTTAACATGTCTGAAATTGAAAGAAGAAATAAATTTGAACCGTTTGTTACTGTTTCTATTAAACTTATATCACCCTCAACGCAAAACAAAGTAAGCTACCTTAGTAAGTATAAAAAAATGAGTTAGATAATATTCTTCTGAGCAGATCTTTAGCATTGTTTTTCAGGATGTTTGAGGGCTACTGATGAGAGGTTTAACACACAGACTCATGACTGGCAGGAATACCATCTTAATTCTGAGGGAAAAAGTTATACAGCACAAACGCCATCATTTTCAAAAAGTAGAAACTGGTTAAAAAGTTGTAATTTAATGTTATTTTTCTTACAGAGTCAAAATAATACATACAGTCTCAAATATACATATAACACCACTAAGATTTGGGCAAGTATCTTCAACAAGGTCCTATAATTCTGACAGCATATTTGACCACTCTTCTAGTTAACATTGGTAGAGGATTTCTTATTTATTTATAGGCCCAAACTTCTCTTTTAAGCCTCATGGTTTGTTTCCCTGCCCTGTTTCTCATGCCTGTTGTAAATAGTTTTTTTTTTTCATTATTAAAATCTTGTACCTTCCAGTTTATCTGCATTTGAGTCCAGCCTGACAAAGCCAGGCTTCTGTGGACTAGAAGTTGCTTGAGCACCGTTGAAGGCAGTTTTAACAGCAATGTACTCTGAGTCCTGACCAAAAGAGAAGCCTTTTCTTGAAGATGTACACCTCAGAGTTTAACCAATATTTGGAGCTGCTCAAATGGAGAGGTTTTAGGGTCAGTGGGGACAACAAAAACATTAGCAGTTTGCCCACAACGACAGGAATGTTTGGAAGTTCAAAGCTCACGTGCATCAGAGAGGTTGTAACAGACTTTTAAGCTAGCGCTAGCTGCTATTAGCTTCACAGACAGCCCAGTAACAGGGTTCTGTGGCGCTCTGTTTCCTTGGAGCTGCACCACACAACACTCTGCTGCGTGAATGCAGACTGAAACAGGAAAACAACAGACATGTGTTCAGTCTTTGTTGTTTATAAGTTAATGTTTCAATAAAGGTTTAAGTGTCACAGGAGCAGGATAGTTTTCACACGCCTAGACCACCCTCTTGTTGCTATAGACGGTAATTCCAAGAAAAGTAAAAATCAAAGCAACTGGACTTGGTTACCGTATGGAAAACAAGTCCAGTTGCTTTGATTTCTACTCTTTTTGGAATGACCATTACCTGGATGACTGAGAATCTTCACCAGCATGTAGACGGTAATGTTTACTCCCTGGTTTGTGTTTGTCGGAATGAAATGACCATTTAATTTTGATATACAAGTCTCATGATCGGCCATACTATGAAGAAAAGATGGACTTATAGTCCACAAACTGTTAGTTGGGATCATGTAGTCGAGAGTTTTGACTTACTGTCTTTTTACTTCCAAATGCAAATATTAAAAGCTCCAAAAACTGCTCTGCAAAACAAGTTTAGAAGGTCCTGGTTAGTTCTTTTTAGAAGTGGTACAGTAACAGGATAGTTTTCACACGTCTAGAACCAAGTTCTGGTTCTGATGGTGGATTTAATCTAGAAGGAGAACGAGGCCTCGTCTTTCTAAATAACTCCATGACTTCTCAACCTGCTGCTCCATAGACTTTATATTATGCCTATGTGCTGCTCTGCAGTTCTGCCAGCGGCCTTCAGGGGCGCTAGACCAGCAAGTTGCAGGTCCAGCGCCCCTGGTGGCTAAAAGTTACACAGCGCTGCTGCTTCAAAGGAGACTTTCAGTTGGACAAACTTCAACAAAGACCGACAAAGGAGACTTAATTTTTTTTTTTTTGCTTTTATTCCATAGGACTTTGAGGACAGATTAACATGAAATAGATTTCTACAGTACTGTTGCTGCTGCCTTGTTCACAAGAGCCCACGGGAGAATTTAGAGGTAAATCCAGAACTTTTTGTCCTTAAAAGTATTAAATGTAATAAAACTTATTCTTAAAAAAACACGTCTGAGCAGATGAAGTCCGAGGAAGAGAATTTAGAAGGGTAAATTCCAGATACTTTTATGCCTTAAAACTATTTAAAAACGTTAAATAAAGCTAATCTTAAAACACGTCCTGAGCAAGATGAAGGCTCAGAGGAAGATAAAGAACAGAGGTGTAAATCCAGAACTTTTCTTGCCTTTAAAACAATTTAAAAGGTAAACAAAATTTTCTTTTTCTTAAAACACATCTAAGCAGATGAAGCTCAGAAGAAGATAAATAGGTAAAATCCAGAACTTTTTTTGCCTTAAAACTATTTTAAAAAACGTTAATAAAAGTAATTCTTAAAACACGTCTGAGCAGATGAAGCTCAGAGGAAGAGAAAGAAAGACTTTGGTGACTTTTGCTTCAACTTAAAGGAAAACATGGAGGCTTTGGAGCGGCCGGGCCCGTCTAGTACTCCTCCCCCTCCTCATCTTCTCCCCTCGATGGAGTCGACTCCCACCCTCACTCGTAGTCCCTTCTCCAGGGCGGCCCATGTCTTCGCGGGCCTCGGAGAACTACCCCTCCTCCATGCCCTCGCCCACGTACCAGTGGACGAAGGCCTCTTGGCGTACATGAGGTCAAACTTGTGGTCGAGCCGGGGCCCAGGCCTCGGCGATGGCCGTGGTGTTGCTGAGCATGCACACGGCCTCTGCACCTTGGCCAGGTCTCCTCCAGGAAACCACGGTGGGAGGCTGGTAGTTGATGCCCCACCTTGAAGCGGTGGGACACCAGTCCAAGAACTGGATGCTGCGCTTGGTCTTGATGGCGGCGATGGCGGCGTTGACGTCTTTGGGCACCACGTCGCCTGCGGGTAACAGCAGGCAGACGCCATGTACTTGCCGTGGCGAGGTCGCACTTCACCATCTGGTTGGCCGAATCGAAGCAGGCGCTGGTGATCTCGGCCACGGTCAGCTGCTCGTGGTACGCCTTCTCGCGGAGATGACCGGGGCGTAGGGGGCCAGGGGGAAGTGGATGCGGGGGGTACGGCACCAGGTTGGTCTGGAACTCCGTCAGGGTCCACGTTCAGA